>NC_064634.1:410514108-410822442 GCF_023864275.1 Schistocerca cancellata
CTTCCTCACTTCACATGGGGCCGTATTTTCAGCCATGTGATAATTGTACAACGTGTTATCTCTCAAATCAGTTTGGCTGTGATAATCCCTGGTCCTTCTTGGTGTTGCATTTTGGATGGCCAGCAGCGTAGAATTTTACTGTGCGAACAAATTCTTTGTCGATAACGTCAGTAACGTCTGTCTTGAACCAATAAGTTTCTCTCAAATTCCCATCTGCGACGATAATTACTTCCATTTAGCATGAAGCTAGTTGCAAAACTTTCCTCCGTATATGGTTCGGCTTTGCAGGTATTACGTGTTGCAACGCCATAAAACACAATAGGTATCTAAGAATTCCTGCAACGCATAATGCTTCATCTTCGGCAGACAGTCGTGAAACGTAAACGTAGTTAAAATGCGTCGTGGAAACATAGCGTGACCAAACGTCTTTTCGGCAGGCTGTTGTTCCCTGTGAAGTGTACGAACACTATCTTCACGTGTACGGTTCGTTAGATACCTCATGCAGACTCACAGTAATTTGCGCCCTTTGATTCCTTATTTCAAAATATTCCGCACGGGATTCTAATTTTGACCACCAAGCCGTAGTACATCTGTGGGTTTCAATCTCTACTGCACATAAAACCCTAAGTTTTTACAAGATTTTTCGACAATGATGGTCCTGGCTGTTTTGGATGCCGCGGGTGACAGAACACCATATTGCATAGGTGTTGGCCCATTCCTGCATCCGCGCGTAAATAAATGTCAGAATAACTGGACGTTGTGCAAACATTTTTGTTTTGTAGCCGAATGAATAAATGAATACACCAAATACAAATTTGCTAGCGCACAATTCCAGCCATGGCCGACAGGCTGGATAACTGGGCAAAAATTTCAGTAACATGCAAGTTCAAGTAAACATAGTATTGCAGAGACTCTTGTTTTGAGAAGTACTGAAATACACTAGTGGGCTTCTCACGAGAAACAAAGTATTATATTAAATGTTACGTGAGAGCTAGCATTACGTTAAACGTTATTACTTTACATATGTGTACGGGATGATTATAATTAAAGTTGCAATTTCAAAACGATGTATATGAATAAAAATACACACACGTGAACCACTGTTCAGAACGACGTCAAATTTGAACGGAATGTTTCCGAAGAAGGGAGAAACGTTATGGAAACTAAAATAATTTAACGAAAACTTTCATACCAGATGGCGGTGTGTCATAACGTAAATGGATTCGGCTACAAATGACACATGAATCGCAGTACGACGCTATGGCTGGAGTTGTACATTAAACCAACCATGCAGAGCAATATACATTATTGTTGTGGTCTTCAGTCCTGAGACTGGTTTGATGCAGCTCTCCATGCTACTCTATCCTGTGCAAGCTTCTTCATCTCCCAGTACCTACTGCAGCCTACATCCTTCTGAATCTGCTTTGTGTATTCATCTCTTGGTCTCCATCTACGATTTTTACCCTCCACGCTGCCCTCGAATACTAAATTGGCGATTCCTTGATGCCTCAGAACATGTCCTACCAACCGATCCCTTCTTCTGGTCAAGTAGTGCCACAAACTTCTCTTCTCCCCAATCCTATTCAATACCTCCTCATTAGTTATCTTCTCCCCAATCCTATTCAATACCTCCTCATTAGTTATATGATCTACCCATCTAATCTTCAGCATTCTTCTGTAGCACCACATTTCGAAAGCTTCTATTCTCTTCCTGTCCGAACTATTTATCGTCCATGGTTCACTTCAATACAAGGCTACACTCCATACAAATACTTTCAGAAACTACTTCCTGACACTTAAATCTATACTCGATGTCAACAAATTTCTCTTCTTCAGAAACGCTTTCCTTGCCATTGCCAGTCTACATTTTATATCCTTTCTACTTCGACCATCATCAGTTATTTTGCTCCCCAAATAGCAAAACTCCTTTACTATTTTAAGTGTCTCATTTCCTAATCTAATTCCCTCAGCATCACCCGACTTAATTCGACTACATTCCATTATCCAATATACATGACTGCACAAATTTGGCATTCAACAGTTCAACCACAGCAAAGTCGTACCACATCGAATGGGATAATAGGCCAAAAACGGTATTAACTGTCGTGAGACTGGCGCAGGATATGTCCATTATGCTGTCCACAGATTTATGCCAAAAGTTGAAATAGAGAAACACCATGTTCGACATCAGGTCGGCGTGTGTCACTGGTTACGTTCAGAATGCGTCGTGCAGTGCGTGGCTTCAGTTCACCTGCGTTTCTAATCGGAGCACTAAGCACAACAACTTCCAGGTAACTTCGCAGTCAGAAGTCACACGGATTAACATTGGGTGATCTTGGATGATCAAGCTGTAGGGAAATGACGGCGGAAAATTGTAGCATTTCCAAATCGCTTTTACAGCAGATGCTTCACTGGCCGTGTGATGTGCGTTGGAGCATCATCTCGCAGTGAAATTATCCTGCCCACACATCCACCTTGTTAAAGGGTTGGAATGACGTTGGTGCGCTAAAGGCTCTCTTAGCGTTTACCTATGACTGTACAGGGATGATAAATGATGACATCGACCCGCACTACAGTTACCTTTCTCAGAATCAGCAGTACCGGTTGATGTGCGAGCGAATTTTCCGCTGGCCATATTCTGCAGTTAATGTATATCGACATGTGCTTGGAGATGGAAATTCGCTTCGTCTGCCCTTAGAATGTTCCATAGCCTTTCAGCGTTCATTTTCATGTGAGTAAGCAATACTACAACGGAAGTTCGTTTTACTGGCAGGTCAGCATGAAGCAACTCATGAAAGCGAGTAATTTTGTGTATATAGCAAAGCAGAACGGTTCAGAGTTTTATGACACTCACGTCCAGAGTTCGGGCAATTTCCCGTGCACTGCATTAGTTTCCACGCCACAGCTCGATTCCTACTGCAAAGCTGTATATCTTGTACTGACGTTGGATCAGTTGTTTTCCTCCCTCTACCATTGCACTTCAAACATCCCTGTCTTTTCGAATTTCGTAATCAGTTTCTCCAGACCCATAACAAACATTGAACCACCTTTTTTCCTAACCTCACTGTCTGGAAGCTATGAGCCTCACCAGCACGCGCGATCGTAAATTGAGACAGTCATGCCGATCGTCTCAGACGCAAACTGAGGAACAGCCGTGTACCCCGCGTCTTTTATTGTACATATTACAGCGCTATCAAGTGGTAAAATTTTCGCAAAACTTTGGTGTTTCCATAACGTTCCCCTTTCTTCTATATATTTGTTTCACATTTGATGTCATTCTGAACAGTGGTTTTCTTACAGCGTTTTGAAATTAGAAATTTAGTTACAATCACTCTGTGTACTAAACGTAATACAACAGTGATCAGTGCACTACACAGTTTGTTTCAAAGACGAAACACTGAAGCGAACGCCGGCTACAGACGCCAGGAAAACCTCATACAGCCTACAGCGGACCGATGGATACATTATAGTGTAATAGCAGTTCATTCCAAAATGGTTCAAATGGCTCTGAGCACTAAGAGACGTAACATCTGAGGTCATCATTCCCCAGAACTTAGAACTACTTAAACCTAACTAACCTAAGGACATCACACACATCCATGTCCGAGTCAGGATTCGAACCTGCGACCGTAGCGGTCACGCGGTTCCAGACTAAAGCGCTTAGAACCGCTCGGCCACACAGATTACGTTCCACAACTGCAGAGTACTGAAATATTTGGTTGTTATATAGTTCTTAAAAGATTAACAGAATGTAAGGTTACAAATACGGGATTCGGGGTGTGGAATCCATAATAATATTAACCGTGAGGTAATAAAAAAAGCCGGGAATAACATTGCCGTGGGCGGAGCTTGTGTAGTACGCATTTCTGCCGCTAGGCGTGAATAGCGCAACTCATAGCCAGTTCAGTGCCTCTTTTGTTCTAGAAACAAAGCACGTTAAGCCAGTGTAAGATATCACAGTCACCCCGTCGAAGAAAATGTCGTAAAGCCAAATTAAACATCAAAACTATGCTGGTTTGCTTTTTGATGCAAAGGACGTAGTAGTTCATTTAAAGTTTGTTTCCCCAAGTCAGACCGTCAATCAAACCTCTTAGTTGGAATTTTAAGACGATTGCGCCTCAGTGTTAGTCAACAAAGACTCGATTTGTGGCAGATAGGAGACTGATTCTTCCACCATGACAACGCACCTGCCCACACAGCCGTTTCTACTTGGTAGTTTCTGGCTAAAAATGGCATTGTTCTGCTGCTCCACTCACCTGACCTGGCTCTCTGCGACTTTTTCCTATTTCCACGGATGAAAAGGGGCAACATTGAATAAGTCAAGGAAAAAAGCGAGGGAGGGTCTTCAGCTATTTCTAAAGATGACTACAAAAAATGTTTCGAATAGTGGGGGCACCGTTGGGACAAAAGTATTAGTTGTAATGGAGAGTATTTTAAAGGGGCCAATATTGTTTTGTAAACAATACATAGCATTTAAGAATTAATTCGGTTTTTTTGTGTACCCCTCGTAAATGTGAAAGTAACTACGTAATGCTTTCGCGACGAAACGGCTGAACCTATTTTGATGAAATTTTGTATGGAAACAACTTCAGCGCTGAGGAAGAACATACGACACTTCATAAAATATATAATAAAAACAGATATTAATTCGAAGAATATAACTTGACATATGGAACATTACATACTCTTTCAAAAGGCTATTTAGTCTTTGACTTTTGAGCTGTGGTATTCGTGACAATCCTTTCAGTGTTCGATATATTCTACACAGTACGAATCAGTGTAATAAATACGATGCAGTCCCTAACGCGTTTAATCCTTACTTCCATACTAATATGTCCCAAGCCCATCCCATTTTAGCCACTGAGCATTGAGCGTCTCTTTAAAGCTTCCGGGACAGTTGACGATCCACACTGATGGCGTCATTTAAGTACTGTATCACAGAGACGACGCATCTTCAGATGTAGAACGTTGTAGGCCTTTAGTGAGGCTACATTTGATTGATAGGCGTGCGCTGCCATGGGCAACACAGATTCTTTAAAGGAGCTGATATTGCAGGTACAATTTGCGCTGCACATTAATTTCCTTTGTCAGGTTGACGCTATTTAATAGTTGCCGTGTGTCCACATTTTTAGTGTCTTCACCATGACTCATCTTCAGCTCATGGTCTTACGGCCAGCGTTGCTGACCGTTGATCACGGAATCCCAGGTTCGATTTCCGTCTGTAGGATTTTTTCGCTCGTGACTGTGTGTTACGCTTATCATCTACACGAAAGTCGCCTAAGTGGCGTCAAGTTAAAGGATGTGCATTAAACGGCCGAAAATCCAAAGCGGGGTCTCCCGGCCTATAAATCCATGCGCTCATTTCATTTTCATTTATAGATATGCGATTACAGGCGCGACTAACAGCTAGACTGCAATGTTTATACAATCCTCGACGTGCTAAATCCTTACTTTCACACTAATATTATTAAATGCGAAAGTAACTCTGTCTGTTGCGTTTCCATGACTAAACCGATGAGGCGATTTCGATGAAGTTCGGTATACAGATAGCGTGAACCCTGAGGAAGAACATAGGTTATTTCATAAAATAAAAAAATCTACGCCCATAAGGGTAAAGTAAGTAATGGAATATCTTTTTTTCATTTGTGAACATAAGCCACCTTAAAAAATCATTTAATTCGCTGCGTAATGTAAACGTTGTGTAATGTATAGATGCCCATGCTCCTCTACACACACCATACCACATCGTCGTGCCTTGAGGGATTGGGGGGAGGGGGGCAAGTCGCATATCACAATCTCTGCTTACTCGGATAGGTAGACACACGAGGGCAGCTGGCGTTACTGCATGTGCAATAGCTTACTTCCTCACCGTAACAAAGCTACTGTTATGTTATAGGTAACAGCTAGTAGCATTTGAATCTTAATCTGGATGATTAACTTTTGGCTTATCTCTTGTTTCCAAACAGATAGTTTTATCAAGTTGGTACCCGATGTAGATAGCTGCGTTCGCTCTTGAGTACGAGAACTTGCTAACAATTCAGCGTCTGTGACCCAGCAGGATTAAAGCCGAGAGCTCACATTGTGCCCTCTGTGGAAGCCACTGTGCCTCATGGGCGTGGTAGCTCCGTCTCGGCCGGCATTCCAACGGCCCGTCTCCTGGTCACCAGCCAAAACACTAGGGCCGGCCACCACCAGCTACTGAGCCGCCGTCTTTCGCGTCGCGCGAGAATCGGGTCGCGGTACATTCTTGTCATGCAGTGTTATTTCATCATACTCTGCTGGTGGTACTCGACCTTATGATTTTACGTAAATGAGTTTCGTGGAACGCACTAATTGCAGCGAAATGTGACTGATACAAACAGTAGAAACAAGGCCTAAAAGAAAGCATCATTACCCGATCGTCACATGGAGACGGCGACAAACGCGCGCGCTCGAATTTTAAGGGTGCTCCAGTTTGCCTGAACTTTAATGCATTCCACATCTACAGCTTAAAAGGTTTTTTTATCTTAAACGCAATCGATCTCTTGAAGTGCAGGAAGACGTGATAGCACCTGGTTACGAAATTAACCCAGCAAGTTCCGATTTTACACGATCGTAAAAAGGCGAGCGTTCATTTATTCACTGACGCAGGTCGCGTCATCTGCGTATCTTGGACACTACGTGTAAACCGTTTCACGAAATATCCCTCTTCCACAAGAAGCGGCTTACATGGTATGAGACCCAGTGACAGACACTCGGCCTGTAAGGAATATTCAAAATGATTTATCAGAGCTAAAGTCAGACCATGATAATTTCATTCTAATTCAGCTTTCAGTAACTCCAACTGGAACACAGTGTAAATAACAGTTGGAAGCAAAATTAGACATCGAATTTCTGTGGTTAATCTATTAGATCTTCATTTTAAAAACTTAATTTAGTGCGTTTATAAGTTTAGTAATCCATCAAACTTGTTTTTTAGGCACTGAACCATTTTTCCACTTCATTAACAAATTACTGTTGCAACGAATAAACGCAACCGTGAACGGGCAACAGACAATATAACTACCGAGCCGCAAAAGCAAGCGCTAAGGACGCATCTAATCTACCAGGAGAGGTCGGGTTTGTGATGACCTGCGGCACCTCCTGAACTGATATGTGTACTGATAAGATTCACCGTAAAAACACCTACCGGACATTCAGGGCCGGTACGAGAACGTTTTTCTACACAAACGACCTAATTGCTTTCCGGCCTGCATCATACACGTGGCAGCATCGCTGAACAATAAGATCCTTTTTTGTTTAAATTTACGAGAGGGACAAGGGCGCTTGAGCTCCCTATTGAGTTTAGAGGCAAAATTCGCGAAGTTATTTATGTTGTGCGGCTTTGGCGTAATTCATACGAAAAAAATAATTAAATGGTGCTGTCATGCAACTTACTGCAAAATGTGTTACGCATGATAAATGGCTTTCTTCATGCAGTTAGCTCAATAAAATATCAGGAATAAGCATTTACTCCCCGAATACCCAAGACATGCAAGCACGCATTCAACACTAGTTTGCATGGAAATCTGGGCTGTAGTTACTAATATTTACAATCGATAACTTCTGATATTGGTTATCTTTGGTTATATAGTGATACTAGCGTACCTTCGTCTCTCTCTCTCTCTCTCTCTCTCTCTCTCTCTCTCTCTCTCTGGCTGTTGAAGTCCCCTGCAGAAATCTTGAGCCATACTGCTGCTATGACTATCCATAATTGCGAAAGTATTGCGGGAGAAGGATTTTGTTGTACGAACGGACCTGTCGATTATGTCCCATATCTGTTAGATGGGATTCATGTTGTGCGATGTGGGTGGTCATATCATTCGCTCGAATTGTCCGGAATGATCTTCAAACCAGTCGCTAACAGTTGGAATCCAGTGACATGGTGCATTGTCATCCATAAAAATTCCTTCGTTCTTTGGGAACATGAAGTCCATGGATGGCTGCAACTAGTCTCAAAGTAGATTTACATAACCATTTTCAGTCAGTGATCGATTCTGTTCGATCAGAGGACTCGGTCCATTCCATGTGAACACAGCCGACACCATTACGGAGCCACCACCAGCTTGCAAAGAGCCTTGTCCAGGGACTGGGTGTTTGTGGTGTCCTTTCAATTTCATCAAAATGGTTCAGATGGCTCTGAGCACTATGGGACTTAACATCTGAGATCATCAGTCCCCTAGAACTTAGAACTACTTAAACCTAACTAACGTAAGGACATCACACACATCAATGCCCGAGGCAGTATTCGAACCTGCGACCGTAGCGGTAGTGCGATTCCAGACTGTAGCGCCTAGAACCGCTGGGCCACTCCGGCCGGATTTATCATTTCATCAACATCATGTGTGACTGTGGTTAGATTAGATTGCTTAAAAAAATTGGACTGTGTAAAAATTGGGACTTTGTACGAGCACTGATGACCGCGCACTTTAGCGCCCCCCAAACCAATCATCGTCATCATCATCATCATCAAAGTGCCTTGTCGACAATTTGGGTACATGGCTTCGTGTGGTCTGTGGTGCATTCAAACTCTACCATCATCTCTTAACAACGTAAATCGGGACTCATCTGACCAGAACACGGTTTTTTAGTTGTTACGGGTCCAACCGATAAGATCACGAGTACAGAAGAGGCGGTGCAGGCGATGTTATGCTGTTAGCAAAGGCACGCGCTTTGGCCCTCTGCTGACACAGCTCATTAACGGCAGATTTCGCCGCAGTTCAAAATGGTTCAAATGGCTCTAAGCACTATGGGACACATCTGAAGTCATCAGTCCCCTAAACTTAGAACTACTTAAACCTAACTAACCTAAGGACATCCCACATATCCATGCCCGAGGCAGGATTCGAATTTGCGACCGGAGCAGCAGCGCGGTTCCGGACTGAAGCGCCTAGAACCGCTCGACCACAGCGGCCGGCTTTCGCCTCAGTGTCCTAACGGATATGTTTCTCGTACGTTCCATTTTAATTTCTACCGTGATTTCATGCATCATTGCTTATCTATTTGCAGGATTGCTTGTCGATGAGCACTGAAAATTCTACGCGAATGCCGTTGCTTTCGATCTTTAAGTGAAGGCCGTCGGGCACTGTATTGTGAGTGGTGAGAGGAAATTCATGAAATGTAGTATTCTCGGCACTTTCTTGACACTAAGGATCCTTCAGTATTGAATTCCCAAACAGTTTACGAAATGGAATGTCGCATGTGCCCAATTACCATTCCGCATTCAAAGTCTGTTAATTCCCGTTGTGCGGCAATAACTACGTAGGAAATCTTACCACGTGAATCACCTGAGTACATATGACAGCTCCGCCAATGCACTGCCCTTTCATACCTCGTGTACGTGATACCATTGCCTTCTGTGTACGGGCATATCGCTACCCCATGCTTTTGTCACCTAGGTGTATGCTCTGCATACTGAGTTCTCAAATTTTTTGCACGGCTGTTTATTTGCTTTTTGATAAGGGTGTGCTCCTGCGTGTTCAATCAGCGGCGCCCGCAGGTGTTAAACTTTCCGGCTTGCGGCGCAGATGATCTCGAGTAGATGTCGTTGACAGTAGCCATTAGGTGAGAGCGTGGCGGCGGCCGTGACACGGCTGCGGCTTAGTGCGCTGCGCAGCGCAGACGAGGCGACCGCCTTTTGGATGCAAATGTGTCGCCGCCCGCTAACGATTTGATGCGCCGCCTCCGAGGCGGCCCGAGGAGAGCCCCGCTATTTTTGCCGCTTTTGAAGTAAGGCCCCTCGTGAGTCGCCTCCCCGCTGGCACATGCGGACGGATACCCAAAAAGGCGACACTCTTGTTGCCGCAGGAGCGATCGATGTTGCGCTTTAATCTTTGGCGTCTGCACTCGAAGAATTGGATTTAGAGCAACAGGCTTACTGACAAACTACAGGATGTTATAAAATGTCTGGCTGGTTACGGCGTAACAGAGAAGTTTCTGTAGGAGACCTGTGTTTTTTCTAAAGTATTACTCGACAAAGCTGTCCTTATGCCCGGTCACAGCGGGAACTAATTTAAGTCACGTGATTGGGCTTTCCAGTTAAAGATAGTGCGCTGTTGTTAGCTCGCAGTGGAAAATATGTGCTCGGACCACCGTGACTGCTTGCTGTTAACGTTATCAAATTGTTGTCGGTGTGGAGGAGATACGAGCGACACTGCTTCAGGAAAAAGTGAGAGAACATGCTTGAAAAATACACTACCCACCGTGAGGTTGAATACCTTCTGTTGGTGGTGTGGGTAAGTGACACGGGAAGGGAAGAATAGAAACAGAACGAAGATGAATGGGTAGTCATCGTAGCGAAGATGTGGGTTGCAGATCAGAAATCTGCTGGCAGAAGCAGTTTTGACGAAGGCCACATTGTTGCGCCGCAGCTGCTGGAAATGAGCATCTACATCTACATACTTACTCCGCAAGCCACCTTACGGTGCGTGGCGGAGGGTACCTCGTACCACAACTAGCATCTTCTCTCCCTGTTCGACTCCCAAACAGGGCAAAATGACTGCCTATATACCTCTGTACGTGCCCTGATCTCTCGTATCTTTGTGGTCTTTGCGCGAAATATAAGTTGGCGGCAGTAAAATTGTACTGCAGTCAGCCTCAAATGCTGGTTCTCTAAATTTCCTCAGTAGCGATTCACGAAAAGAACGCCTCCTTTCCTCTAGAGACTCCCACCCGAGTTCCTGAAGCATTTCCGTAACACTCGCGTGATGATCAAACCTACCAGTAACAAATCTAGCAGCCTGCCTCTGAATTGCTTTTATGTCCTCCCTCAATCCGACCTGATAGGGATCCCAAACGCTCGAGCAGTACTCAGGAATAGGTCGTATTAGTGTTTTGTAAGCGGTCTCCTTTACAGATGAACCACATCTTCCCATAATTCTACCAATGGACCGAAGACGACAAATCGCCTTCCCCACAACTGCCATTACATTCTTGTCCCACTTCATATCGCTCTGCAATGTTACGCCCAAATATTTAATCGACGTGGCTGTGTCAAGCGCTAAACTATCTCTGAAACAGCAGTGCTGATCGGCTTTTCGCGTATTATTGTCGTGAACACATGTGGAAAGTGATTAAAGGATGGTGAAATAACGAGTAGGCCGTATGGCTTTAGACGTCCACGTCTCATCACAAAACCAAGCAGTCGGAGGATCTCCTGCTAGATAGTCCAGAATAGGCAGCGATCTGTGATAGGTATAGTGCTCGTGCAGGAAAAAGTGTTCCGGAGCACACCGTTAAAAGGCCATTGTCGAACATAGAGCTCCACTGCGCACAATCCCTGTGTGTTCCAGTGTTGACCTAATTACATCGTCAGTTAAGATTGCAGTGGCCACAGCAAAACGGCGATTTCACAGTGGATGTATAGAAACGTGCCGCCTGGTCGAATTAATCGCGTTTCTTGCTGCTCCAGGTCGATGACTAGTTCCAGGCGAATGGCTGCGCCACGGATGCAGGCCAGTGAGGGCAGAACTATGCTATGGGTACATTGAGTTGGGCTTCCGTGGTATCTGTGGTGATAATCGAAGGCATCGGGACAGCAGTGAACTACATGAACATTATTGCTGACTACCTGCATCTCTTCATGCATGAAGTCTCCCCCTACGGCGATGACATGCAGGATAACTATCCGTGTTCCAAGGTCAGAATTGCGCTACAGTAGTGTGAGCAAGCATTTACTAGGCAATCTTGTATTTTAATAACCGTTTCAATTTTGTGTCGAATTGTTTGCACTCTCTGTAGATTAGTTCAGACGTTCTTTGCACAACAGTTATAGCATGGATAGGGACTGCAACTGCTGTGTTCGGATGCAGGCTGAGTTGGCATCCCTTCGCCCCCAGCTTCAGGTAGTGTTGGCTTCGGTCACACAGCATGAGGCTGTTGCCAATGGGCATCACTATGGGGGTCCGGATGGGGGTTTGTCGGGGACGGTCAGCTCGTCCCACGCATCCTCCGATCGGACTACGACTGTGGCTGCCCGGCATACTGCCCACATTGAGGCTGATCCCTCACCTGTGGTAGAGTGGGAGGTCGTCTCGAGGTGTGGCAGGGGGCGAAAGACATTCCGGAGGGCTGAACGGAAGGCCTCACCAGTTTGTCTGACGAACCGGTTTCAGGCTCTGTCTCAGACTGATACTGATCTTCGGCCGGACATGGCTGCTTGTCATGTTCCAGAGGTTGCCCCTCAGTCTGCAAGATCCGGGACGTCGCAGAGGGTGGGCTTACTGGTAGTCGGGAGCTCCAACGTCAGGCGCGTAATGGGGCCCCTTAGGGATATGGCAGCAAGAGAGGGGAAGAAAACCTATGTGCACTCTGTGTGCATACTGGGTCATTCCAGATGTGGAAAGGGTCCTTCCGGATGCCATGAAGGGTACAGGGTGCACCCATCTGCAGGTGGTCGCTCATGTCGGCACCAATGATGTGTGTCGCTATGGATCAGAGGAAATCCTCTCTGGCTTCCGGCGGATATCTGATTTGGTGAAGACTGCCAGTCTCGCTAGCGGGATGAAACCAGAGCTCACCATCTGCAGCATCGTCGACAGGACTGACTGCGGACCTTTGGTACAGAGCCGAGTGGAGGGTCTGAATCAGAGACTGAGACGGTTCTGCGACCGTGTGGCCTGCAGATTCGATTTGCGCCATAGGGTAGTGGGGTTTCGGGTTCCGCTGGATAGGCCAGGAGTCCACTACACGCAGCAAGCGGCTACACGGGTAGCAGGGGTTGTGTGGCGTGGACTGGGTGGTTTTTTTAGGTTAGATGGCCTCTGGCAAGTACAGAAAGGGCAGCAGCCTCAAAGGGTGCGGGGCAAAGTCAGGACATGCGGGGGCCAAGCAGCAATCGGTATTGTAATTGTAAACTGTCGAAACTGCATTGGTAAAGTACCGGAACTTCAAGCGCTGATAGAAAGCACCGAAGCTGAAATAGTTATAGGTACAGAAAGCTGGCTGAAGCCAGAGATAAATTCTGCCGAAATGTTTACAAAGGCACAGACGGTATTTAGAAAGGATAGATTGCATGCAACCGGTGGTGGCGTGTTTGTCGCTATTAGTAGTAGTTTATCCTGTTGTGAAGTAGAAGTGGATAGTTCCTGTGAATTAATATGGGTGGAGGTTACACTCAACAACCGAGCTCGGTTAATAGTTTGCTTCTTTTACCGACCTCCCGACTCAGCAGCAATAGTGGCAAAACAACTGAGAGAAAATCTGGAATACGTTTCACATAAATTTCCTCAGCATGTTATAGTCTTAGGTGGAGATTTCAATTTACCAGATATAGACTGGGACACTCAGATGTTTAGGACGGGTGGTAGGGACAGAGCATCGAGTGACATTATACGGAGTGCACTATCCGAAAATTACCTCCAGCAATTAAACAGAGAACCGACTCGTGGAGATAACATCTTGGAATCCGAAAATTACCTCCAGCAATTAAACAGAGAACCGACTCGTGGAGATAACGTCTTGGACCTACTGATAACAAACAGACCGGAACTTTTCGACTCTGTAAGTGCAGAACAGGGAATCAGTGAACATAAGGCCGTTGCAGCATCCCTGAATATGGAAGTTAATAGGAATATAAAAAAGGGAGGAAGGTTTATCTGTTTAGCAAGAGTAATGGAAGGCAGATTTCAGACTACCTAACAGATCAAAACGAAAATTTCTGTTCCGACACTGACAATGTTGAGTATTTATGGAAAAAGTTCAAGGCAATCGTAAAATGCGTTTTAGACAGGTATGTGCCGAGTAAAACTGAGGGACGGCAAAAACACACCGTGGTTCAACAACAAAGTTAGGAAACGACTGCGAAAGCAAAGAGAGCTTCACTGCAAATTTAAACGCAGCCGAAACCTCTCAGACAAACAGAAGCTGACCGATGTCAAAGTTGGCGTAAGGAGGGCTATGCGTGAAGCGTTCAGTGAATTCGAAAGTAAAGTTCTATATACCGACTTGACAGAAAATCCTAGGAAGTTCTGGTCTTACGTTAAATCAGTAAGTGGCTCGAAACAGCATATACAGACACTCCGGGATGATGATGGCATTGAAACAGAGGATGACACGCTTAAAGCTGAAATACTAAACACCTTTTTCCAAAGCTGTTTCACAGAGGAAGACCGCACTGCAGTTCCTTCTCTAAATCCTCGCACAAACGAAAAAATGGCTGACATCGAAATAAGTGTCCAAGGAATAGAAAAGCAACTGGAATCACTCAACAGAGGAAAGTCCACTGGACCTGACGGGATACCAATTCGATTCTACACAGAGTATGCGAAAGAACTTGCCCCCCTTCTAACAGCCGTATACCGCAAGTCTCTAGAGGAACGGAAGGCTCCAAATGATTGGAGACACAACTCGCTTTATTTGTTCATGAGACCCAGAAAATATTAGATACAGGCTCCCAGGTAGATGCTATTTTCCTTGACTTCCGGAAGGCCTTCGATACAGTTCCGCACTGTCACCTGATAAACAAAGTAAGAGCCTACGGAATATCAGACCAGCTGTGTGGCTGGATTGAAGAGTTTTTAGCAAACAGAACACAGCATCTTGTTCTCAATGGAGAGACGTCTACAGACGTTAATGTAACCGCTGGCGTACTACAGGGTAGTGTTACGGGACCATTGCTTTCACAACATATATAAATGACCTAGAAGATAGTGTCGGAAGTTCCATGCGGCTTTTCGCGGATGATGCTGTAGTATACAGAGAAGTTGCAGCATTAGATAATTGTAGCGAATTGCAGGAAGATCTGCAGCGGATAGGCACTTGGTGCAGGGAGTGGCAACTGACCCTTAACATAGACAAATGTAATGTATTGCGAATACATAGAAAGAAGGATCCTTTATTGTATGATTATATGATAGCGGAACAAACACTGGTAGCAGTTACTTCTGTAAAATATCTGGGAGTATCCGTACGGAACGATTTGAAGTGGAATGATCATATGAAATTAATTGTTGGTAAGGTGGGTGCCAGGTCGAGATTCATTGAGAGAGTCCATCAACAAAGGAGGTGGCTTACAAAACACTCGTTCGACCTATACTTAAGTATTGCTCATCAGTGTGGGATCCGTACCAGATCGGGTTGACGGAAGAGCTAGAGAAGATCCAAAGAAGAGCGGCGCGTTTCGTCACAGGGTTATTTGGTGACCGTGATAGCGTTTCGGAGATGTTTAGCAAACTCAAGTGGCAGACTCTGCGAGAGAGGCTCTCTGCATCCCGGTGTAGCTTGCTCGCCAGGTTTCGAGAGGGTGCGTATCTGGATGAGGTATCGAATATGCTTCCTCCTACTTACACCTCTCGAGGAGATCACGAATGTAAAATTAGAGAGATTCGAGCGCGCACGGAGGCTTTCCGGCAGTCGTTCTTCCCGCGAACCATACGCGACTGGAACAGAAAAGGGAGGTAATGACAGTGGCACGTAAAGTGCCCTCCGCTACACACTGTTGGGTGGCTTGCGGAGTATAAATGTAGATGTAGATGTAGAAAGGAAACAAAAGAAAAATTCGGAGTAGGTATTAAAATCCACGGAGAAGAAATAAAGACGTAGAGGTTCTCCGATGACATTGTAATTCTGCCAGAGACAGCAAAGGACTTGGAAGAGCTGTTTAACGGAATTGACAGTTTCTTGAAGGGAGGATATAAGATGAACATCAACAAAAGCAAAACGAGGATAATGGAATGTAGTCGAATTAAGTCGGGTAATGCTTAGGGAATTAGATTAGGAAATGAGATACGTGCCCAAAAGTACTAAAGGTGTTCTGCTGTTTGGGGAGCAAAATAACTGATGGTCGAAGTAGAGAGGATATAAAATATAGACTGGCAATGGCAAGGAAAGCATTTCTGAAGAGAAATTTGTTAACATCGAGTATAGCTTTATGTGTCAGGAAGTCGTTTCTGAAAGTATTTGTATGGAGTATAGCAATGTATGGAAGTAAAAATGGACGATAAATAGTTTGGACAAGAAGAGAATAGAAGTTTTCGAAATGTGGTGCTACAGAAGAATGCTGAATATTAGAATGGTAGATCACATAACTAATGAGGAGGCATTGAATAGAATTGGGGAGAAGAGGAGTTTGTGGCACAACTTGACTAGAAGGGACCGGTTGGTAGGAGACGTTCTGAGGCATCAAGGGATCACAAATTTAGCATTGGAGGGTAGCGTTGAGGGTAAAAATCGTAGAGGGAGACAAAGAGATGAATACACTAAGCAGATTCAGAAGGATGTAGGTTGCAGTAAGTACTGGGAGATGAAGGAGCTTGCACAGGATAGAGCAGCATGGAGAGCTCCATCAAACCAGTCTCAGGACTGAACAACAACAACAACAACAAAAAGAGTGTGAGGGACGCGAATTTGCATTGATGTATTGGCCAACAAATTTGCCTGACCTGTAACTATTGGAACAAATATCGGGCACCAGCTGCGTGCCCACAAGCCACTGTCGTGTAATTTGCGGCTACGTGCGTTGACATCTAGTGTCACGTACTTCTGGAAACGTATCAAGGACTTGAAGAATCCATGCCAAGCAGAACCGCTGTTCGATAAGTGGACCAACACGCTAATGTTACTGCTTATCGATGTATTCAAGTTGAGTAAGGCGGGGTGTGCACTTCACGGCTGGAGGGACACAGTGCTGATGGGAGTGAGGTTTATAGTATCTGTCCCAAAGAAGCAAAGTGCAAGCAATAAATATCCTGTTAACCCTTAAATCACGAAGCGACGTTCCTGTAACGTATACTACGAGGTTCCAAAATTTATTTTTACTGTTATTTAAGTGTTATTTAAATGCTCCTTGTTTACTTTATTGCACTAAGTAAAACCTGCAGCATTTTACTATTTATCACAGAAGATCACATACTTTTGTGCTTTTTAAATAGTACATGCAAATAGACTATTAAAGAGAACTGAATTTTACATTCTGAAAAATTATACACTCTCTGTAGCGAGTAAATTTACACACAAATCTGAATCCCAGGGCTTATGTTTGCGCAAAACCACCCGAGAAGTACAAAAACGTTTGATAAATGGACGTTAACTACTGGGATCCACATTTATCACCACTCAGAACATATTCGATTGTAACTAACTTGTTCAGTGTTTTATTGGATAAACAGACAGATCTCCGTCAGTTACATTGAAATTCGTCCTCAGTCTTGTTCGATAATAGAAGTGTGACCACTGGCTGTTGTAAAATCATCTTTGTCGTCTATTTCTCGATCTTATCTACATCACTAACACCTTCCTCCATCCACCGACTATCAGTTCGATTAAACTCGGGAAAGTTTAAACTGATACGATCTTGCGAACACCTTGTGTACTTTGCAGCACTGAAGAAAATAGGTACGTAGTTCACGAGGCACTATCCAAGAGACCCTAACACCTGTCGGTAATACGTGTCAGCAACAAACAAGGCGATAAGGCAGTCGACAACAGGACATTGTAGTGTTGGCTATTTAAGGAGGATAGGGGCGTACAGGAGCATTCCGCCTCAACTGACCGTGGAGGGAGGGAGAGAAAGAGAGAGAGAGAGAGAGAGAGAGAGAGAGAGAGAGAGAGAGAGAGAATTAGAATATTTTCGCGCGGTCTGAGGGACCACACCTTGTGAATTAGGGGCTAATGATACGGATAAACGTGTTATTAGGCAGAGATTCCTGCTGGGTCATCAACAATGAAAGTGAACGCAAAGTATGATAACCCTTGAAATCTTTCGTCACACAGAACTGAACTTCAAAGCTAGCAAAGAAACTCTCAGAAAAACAATTCTGTTTGCAGGGTTTGATTTAGAAAGTGTTAAAATAGTCATCTGCGACTCAGACGATATAGTTCCAGAAAATCTATACTGCATTTTACGAAAAAAATCTAGTATCCGAACTAGAGCGGCAAGTGGTTTATCCAGAGGAAACGGCGACTCATACACACTCACTGTGAGTAAATATTGTGACAGTGATATTGTGCGAGCTGTGTTGTGAAACAAAACTGCTGGTCTGTGTCAACCACACTATAGAGAGCATTGGCGTACACACGTAAGGTTTCTTTTCTTTTTTCGTTAGGCAACATTGATCATACGGGCAGCAGTAGTAATAACTGGTGAAGGGACTTTAAGGAGTAAATTGGTCCGAAAAGGGGAAGAAAGATTACGAAAAGGTGCAAAAAGGGTGCTGATTAAATTACTTTATTTGGGTTTAAGCCAGCTACACTTTCTTTGGCCAGTTTACAGGGTTCCATCATTCTGGATTACATACATCAGCTCAATGTTTCTGACACCAATTAGCTGGAGCTTCGAGCTCAGTACTCCGCGCATACGGAGAAATTTCTCTCGACATCTACGTAAACCAGTTTTGACGTCTGACACCTCTTCGCCGCGTGCTGGTGTTGTCGACGCCGTGGAGTTGTTACTGCGACAGCTCGGTCGGTGGAGTCGAGACGTGAAGCGCGATTATGAAGTCTCCGTCGGTTAACGAGAGAAAAGATCTGAAAAAGCTCTTAAGAAATCGTTTCTCGCGTAATGATTAAAGTTTGATTGCGAGTCCGCACAGTTTCCTTATTAATGCGAACTGCAAACTCTGTCTCTTATGGTTTGAAGTTGAATTATTATGTGCCCGGTTAACACTTTAGTGCAGTAATTGATGAATCTTCCTTCATGCGCATCGTCCACATCACCAAAAGCGAGGAAAAAGTTCAATAGCAGATCGTATTGGTTGTTGTTTGTTCGTTGCTAAGTAAAATAGTTCGCTCCATATGACGCGAGATCCACAGATACTCTTTAACAATGTCTTAATTGTCTTACGTCGTAATATTATGTATATCCAAACCGTCCTTGTCACAACTAACAGTCCACGAATTTACTTCCAAGTTAGTCACTGTTCATTAACTTTTGATGAGCAGTTACCAAATATTCATAGAATGATGAAAGCGACACGTTGAATTTCCACTTTTGATGAACAATTTTATTGTTCCTTTTCGCTAAATACTTCATAAGCATCACACCACACGCACACACGTTTAATGAGCACTGGCAATTATGTTAGTTTAAAGTATCGTGACATTACGACAGCTTTAACCTTCGGCGTAATTGTATCTTCATGTATTCGTGTCAATGTCTCCTACTCGGGACTACATGTGTATTATAGTCTTTTGAAACTTTGTCCATTACTTTCTGTAAGTTCACTTATATGAATGTTGAGTCCAATATTACCTGCTTCGGTTAATAAAGTCCAACAACTCGGTATACACAGTCAGCATACTATCTCGGTTCAAGTCTCTAGTCTTAATATCAGTTCTCGTCGCGCTCCGTTCGCTCAACTATGGCAAGAGCTGCTCTCGTATGACTTGATAGTTATCTCTGACCGACATTTCTTTGGACTTAACTTTCATGGTATTAATTTCCAATTATTACTTAGATGTTGGGCAAATAACTAAAGATGACCTTTCTTCCTTCTTCCTTTCAACCAAAACACACTCTGTAATGCTTAATGTTGGTGTTTACCAAGACTTTCTGGTGTTATATCATCGGCAAAGTTGTCGTACCTGTCAGGATAACTTTTCCCTACTTTACATCATGATGATCTTTCCTAATTGGGTTTTGGGGTTCATTAGAGTGTTACACAGTGGAGCATATTTTGTCAGCATACATAATGGAAGTTCAGTCAAAGATGCAAAGGTTCCCATCTCTGGATTGCTCTACAAATTTAATTCGAATTTGTCTATAGCAAACCCGTGAAGGTTATCTGTTAACATTTCAACAATTTCTTCCACTGTTCTTACTCCTATATACCTTCCTTCTTCCAAACTCATCACATCGGGTAACTACGTGTAGCTATACTTAAGCCGCGCGGGATAGCCGAGCGGTCTAGGGCGCTGCAGTCATGGAATGTGCGGCTGGTCCCAGCGGAGGTTAGTTCTCCCTCGTGTGTGTGTGTGTGTGTGTGTGTGTGTGTGTGTGTGTGTGTGTGTGTGTGTCCTTAGGATACTTTCGGTAAAGTAATGTGTAAGCTTCGGGACTGATGACCTTGGCAGTTAAGTCCCATAAGATGACACACACACACACACACACACACACACACACACACACACACACACACACACACACACACACACACACCTATACGTAAAGTTCCAACCATAGATCTTTGTTTTTGACCATTTGCTGGGCCTGCTTGATGGCTGCTGCGTCAATTGAGCCTAGAGTACATATGAAGTGTTTGTTTTTATTAGTTTTCTCACATGAAAATTGCTCATCTTATTCACGTACCCCACCTTGTGATCAGAGGAACTGTGCAAGATGGTGCCCTGTCATTTCTTGATGCATACAAAACTTGACGGGTGGGAAATTGGGAATTTTTCTAGAATTTTCATCCGAGCAACAACAAAGTCATTTACCCCCAGTAATTCTCCTGATAATTTCGCAAACTCGGCGTAGACCATGTGCAGTACATGTCACGTGGTTGAGATTGGTGTACATGCCTTTCATTTGTTGGAAAACCGAAAGTATACAGTTAGCGTACTTAGTCACCAAGAGCCTAACTTTCGTATCGTATGCCCTGGCCACAGGTTCATACTCTAGTTGAATGATTGCATTATCGTGCAGGCAGTTTTCTTCTTGAGTTGGTACATTTTAAAAACCTGTGAAATCAATTAAAATTTAAACAGTGATGCTTCAACAGTTGAAACTTAAATCCATTACTGGTGACATGAATTTAACGGTTCAGTAATCTTTGAATGTTTGTTCTCGATGTGCTGGTTTATTCTGTTTCTTTTATGCTCGTCATCGATTGCAATATTTACTTCGCATCGGCGCATCGAAGAATGATGCCATCATTTTCGATAAATCGAGTCTCGAATTCTTCTGAAAGTGCACACAACTTCTTATCTTCCAGCATGATTTTGTTGTGAAAAATCCGTTCTCGTAAAACGCGGCCAACAAGGCAGTATTTATGGGCATTTCCAGAAGAATTCAAGACCCGTTTTATCGAAATCGACAGCATAATTCTGCGATGTGCCGTCTAGCGATCAATGACAAGCATTATATTAAAAATAAAAAAAAGCTGAATTAACCTCCACATCCAGAACAACAAACATTCAAAGAACATTGAACTTCGCAAGTGTCCCTCCGAACGACACGCCGCAAAGCTTCACATGGTCACCTGATGCCCCAGCACGCACTAAATTCCAAACAGAAATGTGACGGAAAGGATATGAGCAGAGAAACACAAGCTAGGGACTTAGTAGCGCCTGTTCTCTCGCAGTCTCTGGAATTCTGATAACTGTTCAAACGAACCTAGATTGCGGTTGCAACTGTTAACGCTCAGAGCACCTGTGAAGTGCTGCTACCTGTCGACACTTTCAGAACTTTGTTCTCAAAGGGTACCATGGAAGGGCAGCCATTGTGTGGGAAACACAGACCACCCCTTTGGACCAGGCCAGCACCCGTTAGCCGGATTAAGAAAAACCCGCCCTTTATCTCCAAACCGGAGTAGCGCAGTCCCACGCACACCGGCAAACTGGCATTGTCACTCAAAACAGCGACCGGCACTCGCAGACCGTCGCGGCTCCGGTAACGATCCGTTGCAGTTCCTGCTGAAGGATGCGCGAAGGAAAACGGCAGAACCGCCGCAGGAGAGAGGATGGCCGTCGGAAAGTTCGGCAGCTATCTCACGGACTATACCAGGTACTGGTTAATGTTGACATATCTGTATTCCGATTAAAATTGATAGTTCACAATTCACGCTTTGGAGGACCTGGTTTCCTCCCGTCCGAGAGATCAACATCACGCCCAACCCTTTACCGTTGCCAGACTGCCTCAACAGTCGGTCAGTTCACTTCCAATTCATTATGCGGGATTCTTTCTTGATGTGTGTTCGGATCTCTAATCATGGGTCTGACACTTCTGTTTCGTGTTACATAACCACAGCAAAAAACACGCACCAAACGATGCTAATGCAACATATGCGTTTTATGCACAGCGCTAACCAAACGCTGCTGTATGCTTCCGTACAAGACGCAATTCATCGCAACATTCATAATTGTCATAATCACAGATCATTACGTGAAACGGAATTTTTGAAGGCTGCAGTTCATCGTTGCAACTGCAGCACCACAGTCACAAATATGAGCGCGCTACCAAGTTTTGCGGTTTAACGCATTGGTTAGCGCAGAAACCTGTCGTGTAGAAGGTCGTAGGTTCAAATCTCGTCGACTGTGTCGAATCATTTTTATTTCTAAATCTAATCAAAAGAATTTCATTATTTTTATTCAGTTGATTGATTTTAAATGTAATTTTTTATTTCTAATTATTTGCCGCGGCAGTTTCATCATCGTATTGGCTTCATTTGCTCTTATATTTTTCCTAACATACCTTTTCCGTTTGAAATCAGCCTGTGTCGCCTACAATCTGCAACAAAGTGTCAGCGAGGACTGCTGATCAGTTAGTAACGAGGCAGCTCGCGTAGCCTTGTATATTCCCTGTAGTTATCACAAAAATGCGGAATATGTATTGGATGAAGAAAACATTTCGCTTGTACGAGGTAGACCTGACAAAAGAACAACTAATGCATTCAGTCACTGCACGATAATTGCTAGTTTCATTTAGACGGAATTGGGATGCAGTAAGAAATGGTCTTGGCTGTTGATCTACATATCTTGCTGTATGAGGATAATTTCAGATACCGATAAATTAGTGGTTTGCTTTTAGCGCTGAAACAGAATTTTTTCTTTCTTGAGTTTACTCCTGCTTCAATTGCCATGAACAAAGCGATCGTGATATTACTTCTGCCTCAGATTGTAGACCGCCGTTTTCTCGGATACATTGCACATTACGAGGTTGTGATTCGCTTACGACAGGAGTTTAAATTCAGGGCTACAAAACACGTCGTCTGCCCCAGTTCAGTCACTGGTCACTTATAATCAGCTTCCGACAGAGCATCTCGCATTTCCAACGTACCTCGCGGCCGACTACTTCCAACGTTACACAGCAACAGCATTTGTGAAGTGACAGGTGTGTGTGTGTGTGTGTGTGTGTGTGTGTGTGTGTGTGTGTGTGTGTCACAACCGAGCGCCAGTCGGCAGCCGATGTGGCAACACTGTAGCGACAACTGACAGATGTCAACTATCAGGTAATTTTAAAAGGGCTCTAGTCACCATGTTGAGGTTGAACCAGTTAATTCCGTGTTTACGAATTAAATTTAGGTTTGTAAACTATGAATTTTCAAAAAAAAAAACTATCGTCTTTAGACTCCCTATAAATTACACAATAGATTTTCCTCTTGAGTTTATGTAGCCAAATGAAGAGTGGGAAACGGATACACGGGGAATCAAATTGGCCAGCGTGAAACCTAATTTTGTAAAAACAAAAATGTGGAGCAGTTTCAAATCGTATTAAGTGCACAGTTCATGATTTTACAAATAACGTCTCCAAAACAGCAGAACAATTTAACGCTTTTGTAGCGGTACTATAAACACCACTGTATAGTAGCGGTAGTATAAACACCACTGTAACCTGCTACATACGACATAACGACGGAATTTGGATTGCGCTGTCCAGCATAGTGCGACGCAGTTCTTCGTGGTTTTGGAGATGTAACTGAGTGCGATCATGTTCCATCTTGTTTGGTATACTGTAAACTTACTTTTTGCATCTTCAGGTTGAATACTAGGATGCTTT
Organism: Schistocerca cancellata; assembly: GCF_023864275.1. Lineage (NCBI taxonomy): Eukaryota > Metazoa > Arthropoda > Insecta > Orthoptera > Acrididae > Schistocerca > Schistocerca cancellata. The sequence continues at coordinate 410,537,777 of NC_064634.1, forward strand.
CACACTTCAATCTGCCGTCTTTGTTATTACAAGGCAGATGAAATTTACTTAAATATGGATGTCGTTTGAAGTCCCTAAAGTGAAATACGTCTCCTCATGTCATAACTACAGGTAGTAAAGCTCGATCGAAGTATAGGAACACGCATTTATGCTATTTTCCCCACACGAATGGCACATCAATGCACCGAAATTATAAATTTTACTGAAAATGTTCATTTGCAAAGTATATCAGATGTTATTAATTACTGACCACCTCTTGTCTCTTAGTTTTCGCAACTCTGATTCTCATTCTACTTCCTTTCAATCACTCGCCGACGGGTAAATAGCCCCCTTTCGCTCATGATGATCGAATGAGCCCTGTCACGCAATCAACAACACACTGTGGGTTTCAAGATCAAAATAGTGGGACCAGCTAACAAAAGTGCAGACTGAACCGTCGGCTGCGGTTTACATAATACGATGGGATCAGATTCATGTTTTTCAGCACTAAATTACTGTTGGAAAGAAAATGAAATCGCCCGATCTGACTCAACAGCGTTATAGAACATACAACAGTTGCGGTGAAACTGCATCATACTCTATTTTGGCCGCGGCTGCATGTAATACGTTTTGAAACTGTGCTCTTCAAAGTATCAGTTCAAACTTCTTCGCAGATTAAAACTTTGCGGGGGAATGGGACTCGAAAGTGGGAACTTCGCCTTTCGTGGACTTGTGCTGTACCAACTAAGATAGCAAAGCACGACTCACGACCCATCCTCACAGCTTTACTTCCACCAGTACCTCATCTCCTATCTTCCAAACTTCACAGAAATTCACCTGCATATCTTGCATATTAACACTCTTGGAAGACAGTTTTAGAAGGTAGGAGATGAGGTACGAGCGAAAATAAAGCTGTGAGGGTGGATCAAAAACAGCGCTTAGATTGCTCAGTTTGTAAAGTGCTTGCCTGCGAAAGGCAAAGGTTCCAGGCCCAGCACACAGTTTAAATCTGCCGGGAAGCTCCAGATCAGCGCACGCACGCACGCACTACTACAGCGTAAAAATTCAGTCTGGAAAAGATGGAATTACTTGAAAATGATCAGGGTAATTTAGAAAATTCCACCAAATAAATGCCCCTAGTACTCATTGAAGTTCTAAGTTAAACATTGACCTTTACATTCACAAGAGTCACCTCATTTGCTTTCTCTTCATGTATCTATTCTGTGTAATAATTGAATACCAGTCGATATTTAAACATATCATACCAGCAGTAAAATACTGCTATGGGAGCGCAGAAATGGCGAATATGTTCGTGTTTAAAATACTGACTGAAAAATGGGGTGCCAACTGCCTCATTATATCTTCCATGGCTCCTTTAAAATTTTTCCCATAAGTTTTGTAATACGACGTATTCGCGCTCTTTTTATCAAGCATCTCGCTCCCACAAGCTTCCCTAACTGTAACGCGCTCACGTCCAGCACTAAGGCCATCGCTGTAAATCGCTCACATCCGTCCACCCCCACTTGCCCATTCTCACTCATTCATTCAGCCCAACTCATTTTCGTTATTTCTTTGTGTCTCTCTGTCACTGTCTCCTGCCTGACGGCCAGTCTCCTTCCTTCTGCCCTGCTACTACTGTCTCCTCTCGCTGTCACTGTCGCCCTCTTGCTCTCCCTTACTGTTATCATGTCACTCACTCCCACTCCTTCCCAATGCTTCTCTCTCTCTCTCTCTCTCTCTCTCTCTCTCTCTCTCTCTCTCTCTTCTCACTGTCACTATTTCTCTCCCCCCTCGTTGTCATTGCCATAGACACTCTCATTATCATTGGCTCTCACCCACTTCCTCCTGCTCCACCTGGTTCTGTCTCCTTCATTCTTATCCTAGTACTGCCCCGTTACAGTCAATTATGTTCCACTGCTATTATGTCCCTCTTTTTCTCTCACGCTGCCTTTATGTCCTTCGCTCTTTCTATACCACTGGCACTGTCTACTATCCCCCAGTATTCATTACTTTTCTGCCTCTTTCCCACTGCCTCTATCTTCTTCTCTCTCAGCATAAAAAAAGCGCGAATATGTTCGCACGACAAAATATTGCGATCATTTTTGAAGGTGCTGAGGACGGTGGAATGAGGAAGCTAATACCCCACTTTTCAGACAGTCTTTGTACTTTGTACTTTGATAGGACCAAAAACAGCTTTGTGGATAATTAACTTTGTGAAGTTTACTTATGTGAAATTGAAATAATGCAAGACTAATTTTGCACCATATACCGGATGATAACACTTCACTGAGTGTTTTTCTTAGTGCTACATCACTTCATAAATCCCGTTTTCGCCTCACACCTGATTTTACGTGCGTGTGATACATATACAAGTAGGGTAACGTTGAGCCTTGGTATCTCGGAAACGGAGGAAGATATCAAAAAAATTTTGGAGGTTCGTAGAGATTGGATCTTAAGAATATACCGTAAAAATTATACCCATTTGTTGCGCATAGCCGACTTGGAATCAGCGGCTTCGGTGTTTGGTATAAAAACTATAAAAACCTTTTTTGGGCTTTCTAAGGAGCCACACAAACTAATGGTGCCTCCACAAGACCCCTAGGCCCACTGTAGACATCAAATACTTCATTTGCCCAAGCAGGAGCGACTGTAATATTCATACTTTGACCCTGTACTGTAAGATAGTGGGACTAAGACGAGCCTTCTGTTGAATATACAAATGGTCCCTACCCCGATGGCTATCCAGAACAATCGACCACCTTCTTTATCACCAATAGAACTCGAACTAGGAGTTCCAGAGGAATCCCGTTTCTGTGCGCGGCGTTTTATAATATACAAGTTATCGATCTTGAGCTTTGTAAGCAACACATGAAAATAAAAAATTAGAAGAAGACGGTCAAACTTTTTGTGACATTATTTATCCAAAATTAAGAAATAAAATTGGTTAGAGAAACATTTCACTTGTCTTTGAATGATGATGGAAATCATGTACTTTAAACGGGGTGCCTTCTCGCAGATTGTACCACTTACAGGTTAATGTTAGTCTGCCTGATGGTCACGCTGGAGTTCAACGTTTTTTCTCGTGCTTGCGAATTTAATTTAGGCCTTTTATACTCCAAATACTGCAAATCACAACGTACTTTATTCTGTTCTTTACACAAATGTGTTTAGACACCTATGTGTCATCTCTAGTGGATCTCCTTTTATTTCTGCTAATATATTATACAAGGTTCGTGGCTGATTTTCTGTTTAAGGCCAAAATACTATAACATTGCCATTTATTTTGTTTTGATTTTAGCTGAACAATAAAAACAAAAACTGATGAGCAAGAAGTAGTCACCAGAAACTAACATGGGACCCGTGCGTTCTATCATTGTCGTCGCCTTCAGCAATGCCGAATGCTGAACCCAATACTCCGTCGTGGGAGTCAGACTTGCGACAGGTGCCTTTCGGACCAGTCCCGTGAACAGCTTACTCCCAGAAGCTGGCGTCCCTCTCCTACAGATCTGATGCCAACACGTACTACTCAGATATGCACTACACATTCGTTGCTCCCCTGCGCCTCCGAAATATCGTGTCCTTTTTTCCCTGGTAGAGAGATATACCTCCCACAACAGACCTAAAGACGTCTGTCGTGTGCAGTTTGTTTGCTATAAACTACTCCTTGTCAGGGAGAAATAGCGTGCGCCCTCATGGTGTGTAACTCGTCCTCGGATCAGCCTCGACCTTTCATTTGGACCGAATGACTCAATAGACCATATAGTTTTTTGCCGCTTTTTTCTAGACGTCCGTGACGCATTTCCGGTCTCAGACATCGTATGCGCTGACGGCTCTACGGTCGACTGACAAACGGGTTTTGCCTACACACTTGCAAGATGCAGTGAACAACGCTTCCTGCCCAACGGATGCAGTGTTTTCACTGCAGAATTTGTGGCCATTCCTCGAGCCCTCAGCTATCTTTGTTCTTACACTGGCCAGTCCTTCATCAGCAGTGACTCCTTCAGTAGTCTCAAAGCTGTCGACCAGCGCTACGCACGACACCCATTGATCATGACTACCCAGACCTGCTATATGACCTCCCCACACGAGACGGACGGTCGCTCATCTTTGTATGGTGTCCCTAGGTCATTTTTGGATCCCAGGAAACGAACATGCTGACCGATTGGTCAAGTTTGTTACCAGTATGCCGACTTTGGAGAAGGGGGTACTGGAACTGGACCTTTAGTGGACTCTCCGCCTACCGTCTAGAGGCTTAGAATGTGGATTGCTATGCCATTGTTTCTGAATAAACTGCGAACCACGACCATGTGACAGTCTTCCCTTCGTGCTTCTCGCAGGGAATCTACTGTTGGTTTCGCATGGTCACACATAGATGACCCACTGCGACATCCTCCTACTTCAGGATCCATTGCATTGTTGGTGTGATAACCATCTCACAGTGACCCACATGCTACTGGGCTGCCCTAAGGTCTACACCTTATGGCGAAAAAAATCAACTTGCTGACACGCTACTTCAGGTGCTAGCAGACTATGCCAAAGTGGCTGATTTGGTTTTACGTTTTATCTGTGAAAGTGGTTTTTAATCCTCTCTGTGATGTAGAGCACATGAATCTTGTCGGCTGCCTGAGAGATTGGAGGGGTGCCTCGTCGACTGCTGCAGTCTAAGGGCGTATTGCTGCCCTTGCTCGGTTGTCCAGCCTTGCTCCTGCCCTTCCCACCTTTTTAATTATTCTTCTACATCTGTCGTTGGTTTACTTTCCTGTCCTTTGATTAACTTGTGTGTGTTACTAATTTTCTTGTGGTAATGGAGGGTGTGGAAGCACCAGTTGGATGCAGATGGTGTGACTCCGTTCGCATAACATGTCCCCAGGGGCCTTCAGCTATTTTCTGGGTGGAGAAGCTCTCCCACCCTCACCCTTTTACGCTTCTCTCATTTCTACTTTCTTCTATCTCTTGGTTATCTTGATTCACGGATGCAATCGAACCCATTGGGATTTGTCTTTTGTGCCCTTTCTCTCTGGGTACTATTCCCGGCTTGACACGCAAAGGATTAAGCGACCAATGACCTCGTAGTTTGGTCCCTCCTTCCACCCACTATACCACACATACGGTCAAGTCTGCAACGATCCTTGTAATAAAGCAGTGCCGGTGGACTAGCACGTTTCACCAAGTCGTATATGCAACATGGTCTGTCAAGCGTAGTTAACACTATATCTGTAATTAAACGTGTGTACATCAGTGAAATGGTTCAGTCGACTGTATTCACTAAGTTTGATAGTAGCTGATCAAGTAGCTTCCCGCACCTCAAGTATCTTAACACTGCGCCAAGTGTGGACATTATTTAGTGGAGAGCATTGGAAATAATCTGTCTCTGCACGCTCCCCCTCTTTTCAGTCTTCTATTTAGTGTGGATCGCTTGTGGAATGTGTTATGTCCCCTGTGAAGAAAAAATAAATACAGCAGCTGAGGTAGCTGCAATCGCAGAGTTCTGAAAGGCAGTGGAAATACCGTGGTTTCAACAGCAGATAAAATAGAAAATTAAAAAGCAGTAGCACTGAATGGATTCATCTTAATTCTCGGATTTTTTGAACTGTATGGCTGTGCGGGAACCCGGTATTTGTTGCAGCGTAGGGGAAACGAAAATTCAATTTCAATATTTTGTGTAATTATTGACCGAATTTAAAAATTTAAAATGCTGTCATAAAATTCTTACTAGAAAGTATAGTTTTAACTTTAAAACTTTAACACAGAACTATAGCTACAAACTGTGTGTTTGTTTTCAAGCAGCGTAACTGACGGCGCCCAAAAATACACACACTTCAGTCATCTTGTATTTGAGAATGAGATAACTTAGCGACTTCCAACAAACTTTAAGCATTATTTCAAGTTTTTCCTAAACATATTCTCGCTTAAATGCTTAAAGGCAAATCTTTCAACACTTTAGCTCATTTGCATATTAATCGGAAGTCACTTTAACTCGTTTGTAAAGTAATTAGACGTTTTAAAGTGTTTTATACATGGGAGTAATATCATCTTGTCTTAAATTGTTTTTGTCTTTCCTTACGATAATTGTTTGAAACATATCGCATTAAAATGTAAGTGTACATAAGGCAACGTGAGACTCCTCTGTCATTCTGCATTTCACTAATAGCTTTACATTCTTCTCGCACGAATAAAGAAACAGTTGACTACAGTCGAAAGAATTGTCAGGGTCTTTAAAGTGCACACAGTAGCAATAAGGGGCAGCAGTCCCTGCAGGTTTGTTTCTGCAGAAGCGGCCTCTACTACGTGAGTATCCTGGTTTTTACGTTTGCCTTGTAGAAAGTAAGCAGTTTCCCCAAAGTCTGAGTGTGGAGAGAAATAAAAAGACTAAGAAACGCGTTGGATGCCCCATATAAAACTCGTCGACCAACCAATTTTCATAGTCATTTTCTTTTCTTTGTATTTTTATTGTCTTCTACCGCTTCTTCCAGAATAAGTTTTGCTGAAAGTTGTATTGCTTGATTTACCCCGCCCTTCGAATCATCTTGCTCGTTTAGTAGAACTCTTCATATCCTTGCCACTTTACTATATTACTGGTCCAGCTTGAACCAGCAGACACGTAGAAGGTAACACCTCCGCAACAAGGAAAGCGTGACAGTTCAGGGAAGCAGGGTTGGCGCCGTCTGTTGGCGCAGCAGCACAATCGATGCCGCCTTGGCCCGAAGACCTCCCGCTGCAACCCGTATGGGAGTCTTGACGCCGTTAGCGTTCTGAGTAGCTTCCTGTGTCGCGGGACCAACCGCTTGCGCGGTTTCTAGTAATAATTCTGCTGTGCAACTTCCCTTAAGTCTTCTTACGTCTGTACCGGCTACACACGTAACACCGCAATAGCCTCAGGTTTTACCTGTTACTATTACCGAAATAAGATTTTTTGTGGTGGATCAGAAGATACTGTAATATGTATACATTATACGCCCAGGCTTTGCCACCATTAAATATGAATGATTCTGCCATACGGAAAGGTTTGCTACAATCATATTTAGTGACGAAGCTAGGGCCGCTTGACAGAAATATCACGCTATTTCTGCATGACATATTGCCAGACACAAGGCAGTCTTTTTTTTTTTTTTTTTTTTTTTTTTTTTTAAACCGCAGTTTCACCTCACAGCCATGCAAGAAACAGGCGCTATATATGAAAGTAGACGTTCTGAAATGTTGTGCTGCGGCATAAGATAAAGAGAAGAATCTCAGATGACAAGAAAGACGCCAGAATTGTTCTGTTGGACGTCGACGTGGGGCGGAATCAGATTTGCGACACGTAAATTGGATTCTCACGTTGCTAAGTAATAAAAAAATACACATGGCCTGAATTCGGCGACGAAAAGTTCACAAGTTTCTTCTGATGTACCACGTTACAGCTGAAGCCAACAATTGATGCTTAGATCCTGTAGAGAGATAAAATTGTGGGGATTTTGATTGTTACATTCCATCCACTGTTCCAAATATCCCAGACGTGACCCTTTTGGATCACGAGTTGATGATTTAACGGGCCAGGCGAGGTTGAATTAGGTGCTTGAAAAAGTTTTTGTCAAACTAGAAACGTACAAATATGCTTGCGGCTAGACCTATGTGAGCACAGCAGTTGTCATCTTCTAAGACTGGAGTGTCCGCAGCGTATTGATCATGGAGATGTAGAAGAAAAGACACCACCCGGTCTGTGGCCTGCGCCGGCTGTCGGGCATTGAGGCCCACTCCTCGGTACCTGGCCTGACTTCAGGTAATGAGGTCCTTGTTGATCCTGTGGATATCTCCAACGCCTTCGGCCGCTTTTTCGCGGAGGTTTCAAGCTCCGCCCATTACCACCCAGCCTTCCTTCCCAGGAAAGAGGCAGAAGAGGCTCGGCGACCTTCCTTCTACTCGCTGATTCTGGAAAATTATAATGCCCCCTTTACTATGCGGGAACTCGAACGTGCACTTGCACTGTCCCGGTCCTCTGCTCCGGGGCCAGATGCCATTCACGTTCAGATGCTGGCACACCTTTCTCCGGCAGGCAAAAGCTTCCTTCTTCGTACCTACAATCGCGTCTGGACCGAAGGTCAAGTCCCCATGCGTTGGCGTGACGCCGTCGTTGTTCCTATACCCAAACCCGGGAAGGATAGACACCTTCCTTCTAGTTACCGCCCCATTTCTCTTACAAGCTGTGTCTGTAAGGTGATGGAGCGCATGGTTAACGCTCGGTTAGTTTGGATTCTTGAATCTCGACGGCTACTTACCAATGTTCAATGCGGCTTTCGTCGACGCCGCTCCGCTGTGACCACCTTGTGACCTTGTCGACATTCATCATGAACAACTTTTTGCGAAAGCGCCAAACGGTCGCCGTGTTCTTCGATTTGGAGAAGGCTTATGATACCTGTTGGAGAGGAGGTATCCTCCGCACTATGCACAGGTGGGGTCTACGCGGTCGCCTGCCCCTTTTTATTGATTCCTTTCTAACAGATCGAAAGTTTAGGGTACGTGTGGGTTCCGTATTGTCCGACGTCTTCCTCCAGGAGAACGGAGTGCCTCAAGGCTCCGTCTTGAGCGTAGCCCTTTTTGCCATAGCGATCAATCCAACTATGGATTGCATTCCACTTGATGTCTCAGGCTCTCTTTTTGTCGATGACTTCGCGATCTACTGCAGTGCCCAGCGAACATGCCTCCTGGAGCGCTGCCTTCAGCGTTGTCTAGACAGCCTATACTAATGGAGTGTGGCAAATGGCTTCCGGTTCTCTGAAGAGAAGACGGTTTGCATCAACTTTTGGCGATAGAAAGCGTTCCTTCCGCCATCCTTACATCTCGGTCCCTTTGTTCTCCCATTCGTGGAAACAACTAAGTTTCTAGGGCTCACACTGGACAGGAAACTTCGTTGGTCTCCGCACGTCTCTTATTTGGCTGCCTGCTGTACACGTTCCCTTAATGTCCTCAGAGTTCGTGGTGGCTCATCTTGGGGAGCGGATCGTACTGTCCTGCTTCGCTTATATCGGTCCATAGTCCGATCAAAGCTGCATTATGGGAGCCTCGTCTATTCGTCTGCTCAGCCATCCCTCTTACGCCGTCTCAACTCCATACACCATAGGGGGTTACGTCTTGCGACCGGAGCTTTCTACACTAGTCCCATCGAGAGTCTATGCTGAAGCTGCCGAATTACCATTGACCTACCAGCGCGACGTACTGCTTTGTCGGTATACCTGCCGGCTGTTGTCAATGCCCGACCACCCCTCTTATCAGTCCTTCTTCGCCGATTCTCTCGACCGTCAGTATGGGTTGTATGTGTCTGCCCTGCTGCCCCCTGGAGTCCGCCTTCGTCGCCTGCTTCGACAATTGGATTTTGCCCTCCCTACCACATTCAGAGAGGGTGAGAGCCCGACACCACCTTGGCTCCAGGCTCCGGTTCATGTTTATCTCGACCTCAGCTCGCTCCCGAAGGAGGGTACTCCGGCTGCAGTGTATTGCTCACGGTTTGTCGAACTTCGTGCGCGACTTGCTAGTAACACATTTCTTTACACTGATGGCTCCAAAACTGACGATGGTGTCGGCTGTGCCTTTGTCGTCGGGGCCGTCACCTTTAAATACCGGCTCCTCGACCAGTGTTCCAGCTTTACGGCCGAGCTTTTTGCTCTCCATCAGGCCGTTCAGTATGCCCGCCGCCACCGCCATTCATCGTATGTACTCTGCTCTGATTCCCTCAGTGCTCTTCAGAGCCTTGGAGCTCCATATCCGGTCCATTCCTTGGTGCAACGGATCCAGCAATCCCTCAATTCTTTTGCTGGGGGTGGCTCTCCTGTCAGCTTTCTGTGGGTTCCCGGCCATGTAGGAGTGCCTGGGAAAGGCTGCTGATGCTGCGGCCAAGGCTGCAGTCCTCCTGCCTCGGCCAGCCTCCCATTGTGTCCCGTCATCTGACGTTAGTGGGGTTGTTTGTAAGGTTGTTTGTAAGAGGCTTGTGTCCTTGTGGTGGCATACTTGGTCCTCACTTCAAGGAAACAAGCTTCGGGCAGTAAAACCGTTCCCAACTGCTTGGACAACCTCCTCCCGACCATCTCGGCGAGAAGAGGTCCTTCTGACCAGGTTGCGGATTGGGCATTGCCGGTTTAGCCACCGCTACCTGCTCTCCGGTGACCCAGCCCCGTAGTGCCCTTGTGGTCATGCATTAACAGTGCGCCATGTTTTATTGTCGTGTCCCCGTTTTAGTCAATCTCGTGTTGTCCTGTCTCTGCCATCTACTTTACAGGATATTTTAGCGGATGACGCGCGAGCAGCTGCTCGTGTTCTTCGTTTCATTACTGTGACTGGATTGACCGAAGACATCTAACTCTTTCACTTATTTTATCTGCATCTTTGTAAGAACTTTCTGGTGTCCCCCCCCCCCCTTGAGTTTTACTAGATTCTATGTGCTCTAACAATTGTGACTGGGCGCTAATGACCTCAGTAGTTGAGCGCCCTTAAACCCCAAACTAAAAAAAAAAAAAAAACCCGGTCTCATAGAATGTTGAAATGGACGTGCTTGTTGATTTTCACTCTAACCTGAGTGAGCCTAAGTCATTTTACGAAAGACACCTACAAAACTTCACGGAACCTCCTCTGGCCTGAACTGCACTCACAATACGTTCTGTGTTGAACGCCTCATTGGCCCGACAGACTCGACCAATGACTCGACGCCTTCCGTTTATTGAAAAGAGGCAAAACAGCGATTCGTCGGAGCACGTTACACAGTCACTACTGTCCAATTCTGTATTACTCTATTGAAGACAAGCAGCGTTATGTGCCACTGTGGAAACGTTTGAAACGTATTGTCACTGATTAGGCGTGCCCGTTCCCTTCTGTATGGAACCCACCATTTTCACGTACGTATTACCGTGCATGCTCCGGATTCAGATACACGGCGCCTGCACAAAGATCGGAGTTTATAATTTCTTTTGCGTTCTCTGTTACTCAAGTCGATGTGTCGCTATACAGTAGTCACAGCGGCTTGTAATCACTATATTTACATATTTATTTGCCATGTATTTCTATAGTTTCTTAAACTCTCGAATCGGGTAATGCGGGCACGTTCTCTTGTCATTGCGATCCTCCGGCGGAACCCTTCTGTGTGCGTTCGTGGGTTAGGCACTTCCTAGCCCAAAAAGAACAGGAAGTCACCGGCCACCATGCTGAACTGCCCAGGTTGCTACTTAAAACACGCGTGATACTCTGCAGCCTCCATACAGGTGTCTGGATATAATTTCGTCTCAGGTGCAGTAATGGGATACGACATTCTGTGGTGGTTTAACTAAGCGGTAATTAGAAAAAGTGGTACAAAATCGATGATATTCTTGTCGGGTCTGTGGCTGGCTCATGCAATAATATAGGCACAATATTTCTGCGTTTTAAAATTGTTTACGCGGAAAATAATCTGCAGACGAGTATTTCAGACAGCAGAAGCGGAAGGTGGTCCATTTGGGCCACTTGACTACTGTGTTTTTACGGTTCGGCGAAAAAAAAATTATACTGAATGGTGAAACTGTTAGGAATAACGAGTGATGATCCATAACCGGTGATGTGGGATCACATGGGGACCACGTCGCAGGTGACTCTGTATACATGTTGACGTTTCTCCAGAAGTTGATCCGTGGTCATGATGCGGCTAAAGTTTACCAATAAGCACTCTGCATATTTCAGTTCCTTTACATCGATAGTTCAGACAGACCCCCTGCTGAAGGGTACCTTGGTTTTGTACACGAATTTCACAGATATCTTAATAATTTGCATTTGAAATCTGGAGAGAATTTCTTAATGATTTGAAGACAGAAATTCAAGGGCATTTCACCAGTTGACGAGAAGTGTCACAACTCAGGCGTCACTATTTTGTTTGGATATAAGGAAAGGAAGGTTAACCACCTCTATTTTTTTAAGTGGAAATTCATCTGTATTCTTAATCTTCGTTCTATCTTAGGGAAACCAAATTATTAATTGGACATACTAATTCTCCACTTCATAGGTACTAGTAATTTAGTTCCTTACTGTTACTACTTTAAAATTAGCAAAATGGACACCTGCATATTCTAGAGGTATTCACTCAGACATATATAATTCTGATCTGCAGGTGAAAATCGCTCAAAATACAACGGAATGACTGGCAGCACACTATCAGAATTTATTTCGCACTTGTCTCATACATTTATGGTCATACAATATCGTAAACAAGCCCTACGATTTTATACATTTATTACAGTGTGTGTCGGTATTAATCGACACACAAACCACTTCTTTTCCGGGCGGGAAGGGGCGCCTGGTCCCCGGCACGAATCCGCTCGGCGGATTTGTGTCGAGATCCGGTGAACCGGCCAGTCTGTGGATGGTTAGGCGGTTTTCCATCTGCCTCGGCGAATGCGGGCTGGTTCCCCTTATTCCGCCTCAGTTACACTATGTCGGCGATTGCTGCGCAAACAAGTTCTCCACGTACGCGTACACCACCATTATTCTACCACGCAAACATAGGGGTTACACTCGTCTGGTGTGAGACGTTCCCGGGGGGTCCACCGAGGGCCGAACCTCACAATAACCCTGGGTTCGGTGTGGGGCGGCGGAGGGGTGAAATGGACTGCGGTAGTCATAGTGGGGTTGTGGACCACTGCGGCTGCGACGGGGACGGAGCATCTCCGTCGTTTCTATGTCCCCGGTTAACATACAATAAAATACAACCACTTCTTTATAGGGCAACAACTAGGATTCGAAACTTTTGGTACTTACATATTCAAAAGTAACTTTTCCTCCTGTGACGGATTCCAATTTGTATGTGTAGCAGCAACAATTCTGTGCCATTGTTGTTGTTAGTAAATTAATGTGTAAAAACACAGCAGGTGCTTGACTGTAAAAATCTTTAGTGCAAATTGGAAACTGCGTCTTCCGAACATTACGTGACTTTTCTGGTTTGATGTTGGCTACGTGATGAATTAACACTGGAGATGCATCAGCGTTACCTCACTCTAAGTGTCCTGTACAAGGCTAGCTGGTTCACACTCAGTGTATCATTGACATTTCACTCTGCTCTGATGGTTCAAATGGCTCTGAGCACTATGGGACTTAACATCTGAGGTCATTAGTCCCCTAGAACTTAGAACTACTTAAACCTAACTAACCTAAGGACATCACACACATCCATGCGCGAGGCAGGATTGGAACCCGCGACCGTAGTGGTCGCGCGGTTCCAGACTGAAGCGCCTAGAACCACTCGGCCACTTCGGCCGGCTGGCCAGGAGTCCAAGGCAAGATAGAAAGCTGTAGTGGTCTTCATGGGTTTCACACGTCAAGGGAGGGGAGTACAGAATGAAATAAAAATGCCTATGTTTTTTTAGGCTGAAAATTAACAATACAGTGTGCCACCTGATGGCTGCCGGCCGATGTGGCCGAGCGGTTCTAGGCGCTTCAGTATGGAACCGCGTGACCGCTACGTCGCAGGTTCGAATCCTGCCTCGGGCATGGATGTGTGTGATGTCCGTAGGTTAGTTAGGTTTAAGTAGTTCTAAGTTATAGGGGACTGATGACCTCAGAAGTTGTCCCATAGTGCTCAGAGCCATTTGAACCATTTTTGAACTAGATGCCTGGAAGTCTACACCCCTACTAGCTGCAATACAGACCTGGTGCGCGGCTTCGGCTTGCTTCTCATGACGTAGCTTATAACGGCCACAATCCCAATCGTAATTTGTCGAGCTGGTAGTTTCTAGGACACAGTTGTGCACAAGAACGACTCGCTTAAATTTTGCTCATTTAATATCCTGACATGAGAAGGCAGTATGCCTGGTGTCTTTGCTTGGATTCCTTACTACGGGGAGTTGGGGGAGAAAGCAGCCATCCCGGTATCTGCATGGAGGACCCGAATGGCCGACCCAAATACTGAATGAGATTCCTTCGAATGCGTGTTTAGGGCGGTAGCCAGTACACCACTCCGCTCAGTCCCTGTGGGGATGTCGCTGAATTACTATTCACCTATACGCTTGATGGGTCTTCTAACAAAATATCTTCGTGAACGAGTCATTTGAACTGCGCTAAATATAAGGACAAGATTGAATGTAGATAACAATTTACGGCTAAAATTAACCAGTTTTAATCCCGATATTGATAATCTCATGGGTGACAATGTAATAAATCCCATTGAGTTCTTTTTAACATGGACAACTAGATTTTGAGTTTTCATGTAGTTGTGACAGTTAAATATAATTTTTTTTTATAACGAATAGTGTAAATACTTTATGGGAACTGCCTGTTGGGTTCTGTCTCGGGTTCTACGGCCGACGTTTGTTTGTTTGTTTTTTTCTGACGTTTCGCCAACGTGAGTGGCTGTCGTTGTCAAAGCTTCATCGGCCATTGCTGATGTGGACAGGAGTCGAGATCGCGGCCGCAGCTTACATGTAACTGGCGCGTCAACGTCCCAGGACTTTGGTCATTGCCGGTGCGTTCCTTCACTTGCCTTTCTGCCATACATTCACAGAGCAATGAACAGAATCAGCCGTATATTCCGCAAACACAGCAAAGAATAGCAAAGTGTGTCACCGATCGGCAAAGGCGAAAAGGGACCCACTTGCAATGTCGGGAATATACCGCATACCATGCGCATGCGGAAAAGTTAATATTGGAATGTCTTTCCGACAGGGAAAGTCTCCAACAAGAATTGGACCATCTGAAGACCGTGTTTCGGAGGAACGGTTACAAGGAAGGGCAAATTCGGAACGACACCTGCAGCACCGGCGGAAACAGGATTAACCTCAGGAGGAGGCGGCCTTAACTATTATTCCGTTTTCTGGTGCCTTATCCGGAAAAATTGGACGCATTTTACGTAAACACCAAGTGAAAACCATCTTCCGTCCTCCAGGAAAAACCAAGAGCCTTCTTGGTAGTGTCAAGGACAACCTTGGTCTACGTAAATCAGGGGTTTATCAGATACCTTGCCAATGCGGTAGCGTATACATAGGGCAGACTAGTCGTACCATTGAGGACCGATGCCGAGAACATCAACGGCACAGTAGACTAAAACAGCCCAGTAAGTCGGCAATCGCTGAGCGTTGCCTGTCGGAACTCCACAGCATGGATTATGACCAAACCAAAGTCCTGACACAGACTTCCAAATACTGGAACTGTGTCATCAAAGAAGCCATAGAGATCAGAGTAAGGTAGCCACAACTAAATCGTGACAGCGGTTACATCCTTAGCAAGGCGTGGGAACCCGCGATCACCCAGATTAAGAAGAAAAAAGATATTTCCCAGAGTGTACAGACTTCGGGGGAGGAGGGAAAAATAACGGCAGACCCTCCTGAACGAGAAGACCTAGTACACTCATACCAGGCTGTTCACTCGAGATTTATTTCGTCATAAAATACGCCTGGAGAAATTGAAGAATCACAAATTCGTTCCTGCTGAGGAAGTAAGATTAGAATACGATACCTTTAAATTGAGAGAGTATACAGTATCCATTCTTTCTGGAAGTCCCTTTGGCCGCCAAGTTGCAAGTCTCTTTAGTTGACGACGACGATGATGGATGATGAATGATTGATGATGATGATGATGATGATGATGATCAGTCGTGCTCTCCACTCAGCTAAGGGGGGCGGACATTCTTTCGTAAATACTAAAACACACGTGCAGTTAGTTTGGAAGTCTGTGAACTGGACTTCACGTACTCCCAAAACCTCTGTTGCGAACGCAGTCGCTGTTTTGTTTCCAGATCCCAGCAGCAGCACTCCGTTGCATGCTTTTATTAGAATGCTAATCGAAGCAGACATTCATGTAAAATTTGTCATATCGTAGGAAAGACTAGTCATACTGTACAGTCCATTTTTTAATAGTGTCCTCATAGAGGATTTGTTCGACTAAAGTTAAATGTCTGTAAGGCCTCGCCATATCTCTGAGTAGTTGAATCTCTGCAGCGATATTTAGACTGTTGCTATTTATTTTCAAATAACAGAAATCCGTTGATAAGTTTCACAGTAATAACGGTTGAAAATTGAGAGAGGTAGAGGAATGGTGTCCAGGAAACGTAAACAGAGGTAGCGTACAACCAACGGGTCACAGATTTTGCTCATGTTTTCCGTGATTGTAATAAATAATTAAGTGTAACAAATGCTAGTCCAGAACGACGCGCTTCTCGGGAGTTTCCGAGAAATCGAGGTTCAGAGTTTTGTGAGATTGTTAAACAGCGCACAGGAATTACGCCTGTATTGCCTTCCACTTCGTTTTTCCCCCCCCCCCTCCCCTAATTTTGCATCGGACACTCCCATGATTCTTAAATCAGCACGGAAGGTCCTGGTAACGGCTCCATTTCAAAAACACAGTTTCGACAAATAAATTTAAATTTCATAACGATTGGTTGTTGGGCCTCGGTTATGTTTCACCACGAATGTTCCTCTGTTATTATTTCTTTCCGAAGAAATGGAACTGGTACTAGCGATGAAACGCTTTTTTGGCCCGCCCTCCCTGCGTGGTGGCGCGCGGCTACGTTAAACGTGTCACAACTCAAGTCAACAATAAAAAGCACAAATCATTCAGCATACTGACTTTTAAGCCTGTCGTCATCAGCAGCTTAATGTAAGGAATCTCACTCGCTATTTCTTATTTCTGCTCCTGCTTACCACATTTTTGTAAGATGCTACCTCTTTGCAGCACATTAAGAACGTTTTGTGCAGCGGGCGTTGGAAATACCTACCGTCGTGAGGAAATGCACTCCCGGTAAAGCAGCCGTGCAGGCTCCGGCCGCAGCCCAATAATAGAATGATAAGGGGACGGCCAGCAGATTCAGGTTGAAAGAGAACACCCCACCCTCCCGCCCCCCTCGCTGTAGCTGGATACTGGCCCAGGCGACTAAAATACCAAACAGAGCTGTAGCACACACGGCAGCTAGGGAACGACATGTGACAGTGACACTGGCGTATGGAGGAAGAATCGAATAGATAGGACAAGGCTAAAACACAGCACGACCAGAATTCTAATCTTCCGCCTTCGCTGACAGCACTAACGCCACGCTGACAGCACTAACGCCACTGCTCCACATCTGCCGCGCTCGTATTTTATTAAAAAGGATCGTGAAACATTTAATCTTGATTTCTCGGCAAAAATTGTGAGGCGGATCTTACTAACGCAGCATTTGTCGTTGCAGGTATGTACTACAACAGCACAAAACATGAACAAAATCTGTGACGCGTTGGGTGTATGCTTCCCTTGTGGAACACAAGTGTACTGTTAAATGTTTATTCGTGACAGAACAGAGTAAAAATGTGACATGTGCCATTCTGTTAGTTGTGTAGTTACGATGTGAAAAATTACTTCACTTGCAGACGTCAGAAACAATGTCACAAAGCATTCTATCGATAGCTACAATAAATTCTCGTAAGAAACTGAAGTAGTGGAGTCGGACAAGACGAGGAAACGTTTTTTTCGCTCTCCAGCTGGTACTTGCATATTACCTACAAGCATAGTGAAAACAATACACTCTGCTGTGATTCGTATATTACGTATCGTAAAAGCTAGTAGGTTGCTCTTAGTTGTTCATCCAGCTGTCTCAAACGGCAGCAGATGCGTTACACCCTGTCTAGGACACAGCTTGTTAGTATTCCCTTTTGCCGCAAAACGACGGCGTTATTTATTACGGTATGTTTTAGGGCAGAAGCGACTACGTCCACGGGGAAAGTAAATTCTCGTCAAGCATTCCCCTAGAGACAGTCGAACATCGCCTCGAAACTTTAAGATTCATTTAACCTTTGGTACATCTACAAAACGAGCTGTCCCATATGAAGAACTGAATACAAGTTATGCTCGTTCTTTCCACTTCTGGGAGGTTTTCTCTCCGTGTATCGAAACATTAGATTGACGCATTTTGTGCGAGAATTCTAA
The DNA here is from genome assembly GCF_023864275.1 of Schistocerca cancellata. Classification (NCBI taxonomy): domain Eukaryota; kingdom Metazoa; phylum Arthropoda; class Insecta; order Orthoptera; family Acrididae; genus Schistocerca; species Schistocerca cancellata. The sequence goes on from NC_064634.1 coordinate 410,555,633, forward strand.
AACCGAATCGAAACTCGTAAGCGATCCATACAGATTTGAGTTGTAAGATACGACAGTACCTGCGTTCCGCGGTGTTACTCGCTGCTAAACTGGAATGTTAATGCAGGAACTCACTATCCACACGTATAAGCCACTACGACAGTTATTTCTTTGAGGTGTTGAGGCGCGAACCACGTACGGCGAAGCAAACGGCATGACATGGGAAAAAAACAAATGTTGGAACGATGGGACAAGCTGAAGGATACATGTGGCTCCCAACTCTCTCGTTTAGCTGAGGGAAAGTGTTTACGCGATCGGGTAGCGAATTACAAAATGTTTCAGGAAATCACATTTCAGAACTGTTAGCTACATGCCTAGCTCGGAAAAAAATCATAATTGTCTTGGTGTATATAGAGCGCCAGAAATCTACAGTAATACGTCTGGGTAAACAGCATTCCGAGACTTCCCAGCTCTCTGCGTGTATGTAGAGATTTCTGGACCTCGATACATGCGAGCAGTCAACGTAGAGCTGTCCGTGCGAAAAACATGGTGTGCCCAGATGAGTACCTGCCATTTTTAACGTTTATCGTTGACTTATTTATTGTGATCGAGGAGGCCTTGTCAAACAGGAAAGGCAAGTTTTTCGGATGATAGCAATTGGTGGTATCAGTGCTGTCCGCTGGTGATGGTGGCCTGCACGATGTACATTCTCAGTTCCGTGCAGCCTTGATGCATCCAGGTTACGCATCAGTATGACCGGCACATCCCCCTTCAGCTCCAACTTATCGGATAGCACCCCCGACAGGGCTAATGAATTTAGAAACAAAACGGTTAGTAGTGTCATCTGTTGTATCACTGTATCGACTGACCTGTAGGTGGTACCTAACCAGGTACTTGATCGAGAGTTTTTTTTATTACGTTTTCCACTGATTCATTGTTGGACATCAAAACTGCTCTTTCACCTAACAAGTCCTCGGTGCTCAAGTTTTGCTGTAAGCTCGGAAGAATTTCATTAGTTAGATTATCTGAGCTTACAACATGGCAGAAGCGAGTTTCAAAATTTATGATCCATTGCAGTGCGGCTCTCGCTGATCTCGAGGAGGTATATTGTGCAAATAGCGGCTCCGGGTCGTAGAGCTAGACTCTCACATTGTGAGATGCAATCTTTTAAAGTGTGCCCGCAGTGGCGAAGGCTTGAGACTCAAGATGATCTTGTCTGCCGCAGTGCCTCGCTCGATGACCGACAGGGCCTACTGGCTGTCGCCTGGGAGCAAGACAGCCGCTCCACATATCAACATTCGGTTGCCGCTGATGTCTTGCAAGCTCCGATCGAGTGCTTCGATCGCACGCTTGTGTGACATCCCGCTTTTGCCCCACACTATGTTTGCACTGTTCTAAAAGAGCGGCACGTCCACTGTACTTGTTTATATTGCAAATGGGCGTTTCGTCATTTGTAAGATTCAGCGAAGCTTGAAGATTGAGTGGGCAATTCTTCCTTGTCAAAATAGTTAAACACTAATCTCTACGCTAAACTCAGTATAGTCATTTGATAGATTGATGATAGGATTTCATGGATGACTTTTCAACCACGTTACCCATCCCACGACAACACTGATTTTTTTTTTTTTTTAATTCCGAATAAAAGATAGCCTGTGTGTTAATTCAGAATAAAGGTTATCTGCACTCGCCGGTCGTTGCGGCCGAGCGGTTCTAGGCGCTTCAGTCCGGAACCGCGCTGCTGCTACGGTCGCAGGTTCGAATCCTGCCTCGGCATGGATGTGTGTGTGATGTCCTTAGGTTAGTTAGGTTTAAGTAGTTCTAAGTCTAGGGGACTGATCGCCTTAGATGTTGTAAAGTCCCATAGTGTTTAGAGCGTGTTTTTTTACCTGCAATCGGGAGTATATAGAATTTATCCAAATCCGCCTAGCCGCTTCAGCATGAAGGAAGTAACAAACATACTAACTCAACGAGAAAAGAAAATAAGTAATTTCTACTGTAGTCCAGCGCAAATTTTATAATATTTGTACGTGGAACAACGTCGTCTGCCCTCACGTGTGCGCCTGTTACCAATGGATACGCTCGCATTTCATAATCAGATCCAGCCTCACTAAAAGACTTCCACGATCTACATTTACAGGCAGGGCGTCTCTGTCGTGCTGCATTTAAATGACATGGTTGTCGTGAATTTGCAAGCGTCTCTGAAGCTACCAGATATGCCAGACGCTCTCCGACTATACTACAACGGCCTTGTTTGAAAGTATGGATTTAACAATTCGAGGATTGTACAAGTATTATTAAGTATTTTGAATCACATTACATAGGACATACTAAACAATAAAAGCATTTTCACAAATACGATACAGCTCGAAAGTGAGAGAGTAAATAGCTTTTTCTGAGAGTAGTTATTGTTCACGTTTCGCGTTATATTCTCCAAATCAATAAATATCTTGCACTGCTGACTTTTAAAGGTATCCCGCGTGTTAAGTCACGGTATAAGCTTGTTCCATTCCAGTTTTGCTCCAAATCTGTCCAGCCGTTTCAGCGTGAAGGAGAAACAAACATATTCACAGACAAACTTTCACATTTATTACACATTTTTACACGGAATACGATATTTTGTCTCCGTATTGTAACACAGAGGACGATCCGTGGTGGACCAGACAGGACACATTATTTCAGAAATAGGCGCGGGTGATGGAGCCATGAAACAACGTAACCTAGTCTCTCTTGAGAGGAGTCGTACTTCTTGTTACGTCTGTTGCAGCCTTTTGGTGACTGCCGCTTTAGGACGAAATTAATTTATATTTCGTTACCATTTTATTTAAACGTTAAACAAAAAATACATAATGTCGATGAATATTACTTACTTTGTTTTTCACTAAATGATCAATGTCTGGTACCACTTTTCGAGTAATGCTAATTCGAAGACAAGCTGCTGAGTTGAAGTCTGCCAGTGAGCTGCTGTGAGTGGATTCGTTCTCTTCCGTGCGTAAACAAGCAGCATGTACATATAAATCTGAACATCTACATAATAGTAGCTACAGACTTCTGAAGCCGTGACAATTTACATTGAAGAAACTGAAGTCTACCGGACTAATTTTGCTACAAAACTAGTCATGCAAACGTCACACAGTGGGTATATGAGATTTAATGTAGCAGAATTTCAGCACTGACAATATAGCCAAAATCAGTGAAACTGTGCAACCCTTTGCAAGGTGAAAAGCAGTATAGTAACTTCATACAAATGCAGATTGACTCGCCGAGAGTTGCTCCTGAAAATAAAAATATGTTTTCATAGTGAAAATGTTAGGAAAACTGTTGAAGACATTTGTTTCTCTGCCCTCATATAATGAATATGTATATGTATAAAGGGATGAAAAGTAGCATGACGGCTAGGAACTTCAAAGTGGCCACACATAAACATCAACGTACCAGCACAAGATGCCTATTCTATATGTTTATCGTATGCAGTGGTGTCTTGATACGCTTAGTGTTTGATTAATATATGAATAATATTTTACACACGCACATCGGCTTCTCGCTGTTCACCTTCCAAAGGCCCACAATCTTTCCGTGGAATCTATTGTAATGTTGTAAACTGAATTTTTTCGTTGTGTTCAAAGTTTTGAAGCATATTATTAGAACACTAAGCGTATCAAGACACCATTGCACACAATAAACTTATAGACAAGGCATTCTGCAATGATACGTTGATGTTGATGGCTCTGACCACTTTTAACCCTTTAACTGCTCTGGACGTGTTGCCGCGCGCGCCTTTGTACCTGTCTCTGTGTGCTCTGAACGCGTGTACGCGCGCCACCAGTCCTTCTACCTAGTACTCTGAACGTGTCTACGCCTAGACACGTTCAGTGAAAGGGTTAAGTTCCGTATCCGACCATCATGCTCCTTTTCATCCCTTTAAAAAGGGCTACTCTCCGTTTTAAGGGAAGACATCATCCTAAAACTTTAATTTTAAAAAAATGACTATTTCACGTCTTTAGAGTGTTTATTCTTCAATCTCAGAACGATTTGACTGTATTAGAGTTAAAAGTACGTCTAAGAAATGTTTGAACGCGGACTGCATAAGGGGCTGAGGCACACCGAAAGATGCCAGAGACAATGTTTGATTTCTATCACCATCAAACAGAACCATCTTTACTCCAAACTTGGCATAAACTCGTACTGGAAAAACGCGTTGCAAGATTCCCACGAAAACTGAAGCGAAACAGCTGGCAGCCAGTGGCTGGAATAAATTACTTAGCTTGTTGATTGTCTAAATATAAATTTAGGGAATACACTGAAGTCCTGTTCAGTACAATCAACAAGCACCAAGGAAATAGGCACTAGCTTACAATCAAATATCTATAACACTGCACCTCCTCAAGAAGACAGATTTTTATTTAGAAAATTCGAGAAAAAGAGTACCCTGATCTTGAAATTACAATAAGGAACCCCATATAAGCAGAAAGGGAAAACGTTATGATGGCGGTAGTCATATTCATTTTTTGATAAGATGTTAAAATCCATTTTTCCATAAGTTTGTATTTCTAGATTTACGTCGCTACTCCGCAAGCCACCGTACGGTTCATGATGGAGAGTACACTGTACCACGACTGCTCATATCCTTTTCTGTTCCCATTCGCCAACTTTATCAGAAATATTAACCAATCTGAATGAAATTTTTTCAGGGTGCAATCTGGATGTTTTTGCATTCTTCTGTGCATTAATATTTTGTCGAAAATGTAATTTATTTATTTTATCATCAAAATGCCCAAAGCATTTTCGAAGTTTGGCGCCTTCACGTCGACAAGTTTGGCACTTTTTTCCTTTGGCCTCCTCCTGTTTGAATTATGATTGTAGTATCTATTCGTTTCGGTACCAATAATTTCAGACACATCATTCCTTGTAAGTAATTCAGCGACATTCTCGACGTTCTGTATATATCTTGGAAACACGTTATCTGGAGCTCTTTCAAATTCGTTATTGTTCTTCGGTAAATCAACACATAAGCACTCTAGACTGTGACTTCGTTTGATTCTTTCGTATCACTTTCCAACGGTAACGTTCGCCGAATTCTCCATGTACGTATTTGAATCATCCGAAGATTCTGCTTCGCTCCGTTTTTCTGGTGATGTGTTCCCCTGCGGGTCCGGGGATTAGAATAGGCCCGAGGTATTCCTGCCTGTCGTAAGAGGCGACTAAAAGGAGTCCATCCCCCTCACGGGGGTAGTTAGCGCCTGCGTCCGGAGACGGACGGTTTCACGACCTATAATCGTGGTCTTTTTGGTTTTTCACTTCTCGTTTCTTCCTTCCTTTTGTTGGTTCCTTTCTTTGCTCTTCTCCACCTCACTGTCTTCCTTACTCTTTCCCTTGACTTCTCCTTGCCTTCTCATTGGCTTTTTCTCCTTGCCTTCTCATTGCCTTTTTCTCCTTGCCTTCTCATTGCCTTTTTCTCCTTGCCTTCTCATTGCCTTTTTCTCCTTGCCTTCTCATTGCCTTTTTCTCCTTGCCTTCTCATTGCCTTTTTCTCCTTGCCTTCTCATTGCCTTTTTCTCATTGCCTTCTCATTGCCTTTTTCTCCTTGCCTTCTCATTGCCTTTTTCTCCTTGCCTTCTCATTGCCTTCTTCTCCTTGCTTCCTCATTGCCTTCTTCTCCTTGCCTTCTCTGGTCTCCGCCTCGGCGTTTGAGACAGTCTGTCCTCTTTCTCCCTCTCTCTCTTCTTTTTCCTCTTCTTCCTTCCTCCCTGTGCGTGTCTGAAGGCCGACCCACGCGTTCGCACGCGTAGCCGGTGACGGGGTAACGCGTAAGTCCCCGCCCTGGGTAGACATGTAAGGCACGCGCGTACCCCCTGGTAAAGGCCAGGCCCGGGGAGGGGTGATTGCCTGAGCTGATACCTTCTGACCATGCCGATTGGTCCCTCCGTCTGTTTCTCGGGAGGTGTGACCTGAGGTGTAAACATTCACCTAAGGCGGGAGTGCCCTCTGAGAGGGTCCCCACAAGGAAGGAGCGCGCCATCGGAGACGCTGGCAATCATGGGGGATTCCTCCGCAATGGATTCTACTCCATCGCTTTCGACTTCGACCCAAAAACGGAAACGTGACCAGCCAACAGTGACAAAAGTACTACCGCCTGCCCCACAGTTCCTCGTAGTTTCTCGATCTGAGGACGGAAAGGATTTTTCCTCTGTCAACCCTTTCGTTATTCAGAAGGGCGTAGATGCCATAGCCGGATCTGTCAAATCTTGTACCAGGTTGCGTAACGGTACCTTATTACTAGAAACTGAGAATGCCTTTCAGGCACAAAAACTGCTTCGGGCCACACTCTTGTACACGTTCCCTGTCCGGGTGGAGGCCCACCGAACTTTGAATTCGTCTCGTGGTGTAGTCTATAGTAGCTCCCTCGACGGATTGACTGACGAGGAGCTTCAATCTTTCCTCGCTGAGCAGGGCGTGACGGCTGTCCATCGGGTCATGAAAAAGGTCAACAATGACCTTGTACCGACCCGGACACTTTTCTTGACCTTCGATAGTGTTAAGCTGCCATCGCGCATCAAGGCGGGCTACGAGGTTATTTCTGTTCGCCCCTATGTCCCGACACCTACGCGCTGCTACCAGTGTCAGCGTTTCAATCACACTCGACAGTCTTGCTCCAATGCGGCTAAATGTGTCACTTGTGGCAGGGATGCCCATGAGGGTGACTGTCCACCTCCGTCTCCTCGTTGTGTGAACTGTCAGGGTGACCATGCCGCATCCTCCCGCGACTGTCCTGTCTAAGGAAGAACGCTGTATCCAAGAAATTCGGGTCAAAGAGAAAGTGTTCACCTCGGCTGCTCGCAAGCTATTGGCTAGTAGGAAGCCCACGCTGCTCCCAGCGGGGAAATACAGCACTGTCCTCGCCTCTCCTCGGACTACCCGGGAGGTAGCAACCCAGACATGCGATCTGACCTTCAGCACCACGGTCGTCCGTTCGGCCAGTGCTAAGATCGCGCGGTCGACGTCTCCTCTTCCTCCCATCACCCCACAGACACCAGCCACTTCCTCAGCTTCTGCTAAGTCGAAGTCAGATGCACGGGCCTTCAAGAAGGAACCATCCCGTGCAGACTTCCTCCGTCCCTCGACCTCCCAGCCTTCGACCGGTACTTCCACCAAACGTCCTTCTAAAAAGGCGCATAGGAAGCACAGTTCTCCTTCTCCGCCACGGCGCCTTTCTTCTCCTGCGCCACCCAGCGGTTGCCGCCCCAGGCCGTCATCCGTTTCGCCTGGCCGCACCGCTGGTAGCCGAACATCTGGCCGTTCACCGGCGGAGGAAGCTCCCCCTCCCGGCCATCCTCCCGAGATGGCCGATGAACCTATAGACCCAATGGACGATGACTGTCCGCCTACTGATAGCGGCGGCAGTGCTCGCTCGAAGCCAGGCCCTCAGCGGCCTTCGGGGTGACCCCTTCTTTCATCTTCCTTTCCTTACGATGGCACTTATTCACAGGAATATTCGCAGCATTCGCTCCAACCGAGAGGACTTGAAGTTGCTGCTCCGCTTGCACCGTTCGCTCGTCGTAGCCCTCCAGGAAACGAAGCTACGCCCATGCGATCAAATTGCCTTGGCACACTACACCTCTGTGCGTTTTGACCTACCCCCTGTGGTAGGTATCCCAGCTCATGGATGGGTTATGTTGCTGGTCCGGGATGATATTTACTACGATCCCATCACGTTGCACACCGGCCTGCAGGCAGTTGCCATCCGCATTACTCTCCCCGCCTTTACGTTTTCCTTTTGTACCGTTTACACTCCATCGTCATCTGCCGTTACCAGGGCAGACATGATGCAACTTATTGCTCAGCTACCTGCACCATTTTTGTTAACTGGAGACTTCAATGCCCACCATCCCCTTTGGGGCTCTCCAGCATCCTGCCCGAGGGGCTCCTTGTTAGCAGACCTTTTCAACCAGCTCAATCTTGTCTGCCTCAATACTGGCGCCCCTACTTTTCTTTCGGACACATCTCATACCTATTCCCATTTAGACCTCTCTATCTGTACTCCCCAACTTGCACGCCGGTTTGAGTGGTATGCACTTTCTGATACATATTCGAGCGACCACTTCCCGTGTGTTATCCATCTCCTGCAGCATACTCCCTCTCCGTGCTCCTCTAGTTGGACCATCTCCAAGGCAGACTGGGGGCTCTTCTCTTCCAGGGCGACCTTTCAGGATCAAACCTTCACAAGCTGCGATCGTCAGGTCGCACACCTCACGGAAGTCATTCTCGCTGCTGCTGAATATTCCATCCCTCACCCTACTTCTTCTCCACGTCGCGTACCGGTCCCCTGGTGGACCGCAGCATGTAGAGACGCTTTACGTGCTCGTCGACGTGCTTTACGCACCTTTAAACGCCACCCTACAGTGGCGAATTGTATTAATTATAAACGATTACGTGCTCAGTGTCGTCGTATTATTAACGAAAGCAAGAAAGCCAGCTGGGCTGCTTTCACAAGCACCTTCAACAGTTTTACTCCTTCTTCTGTTGTCTGGGGTAGCCTGCGCCGGCTATCTGGCACTAAGGTCCACTCCCCAGTTTCTGGCTTGAAGGTCGCGAATGAACTCCTTGTGGCCCCTGAGGCTGTCTCCAATGCCTTCGGCCGCTTTTTCGCCGAGGTTTCGAGCTCCGCTCATTACCACCCTGCCTTCCTCCCCCGCAAACAGGCAGAGGAGGCTAGGCCACCTGACTTCCGCTCCTCGAATTGTGAAAGTTATAATGCACCATTCACCATGCGGGAACTCGAAACCGCACTTGGCCGATCACGGTCCTCCGCTCCAGGGCCTGATTCTATTCATATTCAGATGTTGAAGAACCTTTCTCCTGCGGGTAAAGGTTTTCTTCTTCGTACATACAATCGCATCTGGATTGAGGGACATGTTCCCGCATGCTGGCGCGAGTCTATTGTTGTCCCGATTCCTAAGCCGGGGAAGGACAAGCACTTGCCTTCCAGTTATCGACCTATCTCGCTTACCAGCTGTGTCTGTAAAGTGATGGAGCGAATGGTTAACTCTCGCTTGGTTTGGCTGCTCGAGTCTCGACGCCTACTTACCAATGTACAATGTGGATTTCGAAGGCGCCGCTCTGCTGTTGACCATCTGGTTACCTTGTCGACCTTCATTATGAATAACTTCTTGCGGAAGCGCCCGACCGCGGCTGTGTTCTTTGATTTGGAGAAGGCTTACGACACCTGTTGGAGGGCGGGCATTCTCCGCACCATGCATACATGGGGCTTTCGCGGTCGCCTCCCTCTTTTTATTTGTTCCTTTTTATTGGATCGACAGTTCAGGGTACGTGTGGGTTCTGTCCTGTCCGACACCTTTCGCCAGGAGAATGGGGTGCCACAGGGCTCAGTTTTGAGCGTCGCTCTCTTCGCCATCGCGATCAATCCAATAATGGATTGCCTCCCAGCTGATGTATCAGGCTCCCTTTTCGTGGACGATTTTACCATCTATTGCAGCGCGCAGTGTACACGTGTCCTGGAGCGCTGTCTTCAGCGTTCTCTTGACCGTCTTTACTCCTGGAGTGTCGCCAATGGCTTCCGTTTTTCTGCCGAGAAGACGGTCTGTATTAACTTCTGGCGCTACAAAGAGTTTCTCCCACCGTCCTTACGACTCGGTCCCGTTGCTCTCCCAATCGTGGAGACAACCAAATTTTTAGGCCTTACCTTTGACAGGAAACTTAGCTGGTCTCCACATGTGTCATATTTGGCCGCCCGTTGTACCCGTTCTTTAAATGTCCTCCGTGTTCTCAGTGGTATGTCGTGGGGAGCGGATCGAACCGTCCTACTTCGTCTATATCGGTCGATCGTCCGCTCCAAGCTGGATTATGGGAGCTTCGTATACTCCTCTGCACGGCCATCCATCTTACGCCGCCTCAACTCCATACAACATCGGGGTTTACGACTTGCGATCGGAGCATTTTATACCAGTCCCGTAGAGAGTCTTCATGCTGACGCTGGCGAATTGCCACTCACCTACCGGCGCGATATACTGCTTTGTCGGTATGCCTGTCGGCTACTGTCAATGCCCGACCATCCGTCTTATCGTTCCTTTTTTGACGACTCTCTTGACCTTCAATACGGGTTGTATGTCTCTGCCTTGCTACCCCCTGGAGTTCGCTTTCGTCGCCTCCTTCAACACCTTAATTTTTCACTCCCTGCAACCTTTCGAGTGGGCGAGAGCCGCACGCCACCTTGGCTCCAGGCTCAGGTCCGCGTTCACCTCGACCTCAGCTCGCTCCCAAAAGAGGTCACCCCCGGTTCGGTCTACCACTCCCGTTTTTTGGAACTTCGTTCGAAGTTCATCAACATGACTTTCATTTATACAGATGGCTCTAAGACCAATGACGGGGTCGGGTGTTCCTTTATTGTCGGGGCACAAAGTTTCCAATACCGGCTCCATGGCCATTGTTCGGTCTTCACAGCTGAGCTCTTTGCCCTCTACCAGGCTGTTCTTTACATCTGCCGCCACCGACATTCTGCTTATGTCATATGCTCAGATTCCCTGAGCGCCATCCAGAGCCTCAGTGATCCGTACCCGGTTCACCCTTTCGTACACCGGATCCAACGCTCTCTCCAGCAGCTGGTGGACGTCGGTACGCCGGTTAGCTCTATGTGGGTTCCTGGCCATGTCGGTATCGCTGGGAACGAAGCTGCAGATGCCGCGGCCAAGGCTGCGGTCCTCCAGCCTCGGACAGCTTCTTGTTGTGTCCCTTCGTCCGATTTTAGCAGGGTCATTTGTCGGCGCGTCGTGTCGCTGTGGCATGCCGATTGGGCTGCACTTACCGACAACAAGCTTCGGGCCTTAAAACCTCTTCCCGTGGCTTGGACGTCCTCCTCACGCCCTTCTCGGCGGGAGGAGGTCGTTTTAGCAAGGTTAAGAATTGGACACTGCCGGTTCAGCCATCGCCGTCTGCTGACGGCTGCGCCGGCGCCGTTCTGCCCATGTGGGCACTTGCTGACGGTTAGGCACATTTTAATGTCCTGTCCAGATCTTACCACACTGCGCCTCGATCTTAACCTGCCTAATACTTTCGGTGCCATTTTAGCGGATGACCCACGAGCAGCTGCTCGTGTTCTTTGTTTTATCAAGTTGACAAACCTCGCTAAGGACATTTGATGATGTTTTTTAATCCTCTGCCTGTCCGTCTGTCTTTTATTGTGTTTTCCCTTTTAGTTGTTGTTGTCAACTTGTGCCTCGCGGTGCATTTTTAGAGTAGTCAGGGCGCTAATGACCATTGAAGTTGTGCGCCCTAAAACCACAAAAAAAAAAAAAAAAAAAATTCTGGTGATGTGATGTAATATTTTCTGTTTCTTCGCAATACTCAAATTCGCCTTGAATATCAGACAACCTGTCCGCACATTCATCATGTATAACCGTGTCGTCTTCGTTTCTATAAAAAACAAATTGCTAATATATGTAAATACGTAAAACTGCAAACGGTCACTTTCTTGAGTAGTTATTTTTTATTCCGTGAACCGTTTTTCGAACCTTTTCAGGTTCATCATCAGATGGTTTTATGGAAGTTAAATCACTATTTCTAGCACAATGCTGGGTGCTGGCTTCCGATAGTATGGGTGGCTTTTTTCGTTTGTGTCCATCAGTCTGCTTTCATTTTGATGGCCAGTTGGTACATCACTTCACACACTTCTATATAATCTGTGTTCATTTTCACTGTGATAGTGAAACTTTGCCAGCATTCTGCATGTATACAAAACCTGCAACTGCCTATCAAAATGGAAGCAGACAAATTGACACTAACGAAAAAAACCGCCCATACTGTCGCAAACCAGCACCCTGCATTAATGCTAGAAATAATGTAACTTTCAGAAAACCATCTGATGATGAACTTGAAAATGTTTGAAAACCGGTTTATGGAATAGTGAATAACTATTCAAAAAAGTGACTGGTTGCAGTTTTATGTATTTGCATTCAGTTAAGTCACGGATTCTAAAGTATCCGTAATTTATAACCTTAATAAATTGCAAATATATCTGTACCTCATTGTTCCTTAACACAACACACGCAATACTGTCGTTCATTCTATAGCTTTGACCACGGCCACTGCTACGTCAACAGCGCTTGACCACTCGTTCTGCGCATGACACAAACGTGATGGCAGCGGCAGTTTGCCTAATAGTAGCAACGGACAGCGTAGTATTAATGTTGTCTTAAGGAGTCGTCGAATAGGGGTAGTTTGCTGCTGGCTCAACCACACAAAAAATAAATTTTCAGAAGAATAGAAATCTTACATCTAAGATATCGGCCTTCCTGCAGAAACTCTGTTTCGAAACTTTAAAGCTGGTTTCGTAGTTTTTTTCCTAAATATTTAAGATTGCGTCGCTGCGTCTGTAGAAACCACCAGAAAAATTACACTATTAGTCAAATTTTTTACAGAAATCAGACGGAAGTTATAATAGTCGAGGGCGTGTAGGGGAAGCGGTGATTAAGAAGTGAGACAGGGTTGTAGCCTATCCGTGGTGTTATTCACTCTGGTTTTCTTTACTGCTTGCTCAATGTACAAAGGAAAATTTGGAGTAGGAATTAAAGTCCAGGGAGGTGAAATTAAAACTTTGAGGTTTACCGATGACATTGTAATTCTTTCAGGGACAGCAAAGGACTTGAGAGGGCAGTTGAACGATATGCACAGTGTCTTGAAAGGAGGGTACAGTGTGCACACGAACAAAAGCAAAACAAGGTTAATAGTACGCAGTCCAATTGAATCAGACGATGCTGAGGGAATTGTATTGGAAAACGAGGCACTTAAAGCAGTAGATGAATTTGCTGTTTGGACAGTAAAATAACTGATGGCCGAAGTAGAGAGGATATACAATGTATAGTGGAAAGGCGAGAAAGGCGTTTCTGAAGAAGAGGAATTTAACATAAAGTACAGATTCAAAAGATGAATATGGTAAGCAGATTCAGAAAGATGTAGATAGCAGTACTTACTCAAAGATATGGCTTGCACAGGATAAGAGTAGCATGGAGAGTTGCATCTAACCAGTCTTCCGACTGAAGACCAGGACGACAACGGCTGATATTGAAAATATAGATCTGCAAATTATACAAATGCCGTCCTCTAACGGAAACTAATGTCGTGACAGGCAACTGCAGTGTCAGCATTTTGTCATCGGAGTGCTTTCATCACCGTGAAAATCAGAATAAATTCCTTTACGTTGTTGTGTAGGTGTTTTTTTGTTAGTATACTCAACAGACAATGATTTAAGTGGATACCTCGTTTTATAGTGAGTCGAATATCAGAAGTTTTTCGCTTCTTATTCCTCTTGTTGAGTGTATTTTTTCTGCCAACCAATATAAGATTACTTTGTGTATTACGCAGCCATTACAAGTAAAGTAGTGGAACAAAAAATTCCGCGTTTAATCTATCAAGGATACGTTCATAGGGCAGAAATCTTTTTTTCGATAGACCTTAACGGCATTGCCCCTTGCAAGCATGTCCTAAGGAACGTTGCATCGTAATTCAAAGCAACACAGGAATTTGAAGTATCGGGGCAAGCGACTTTCAGTTAAAATGTTTCCCCTGTACGGGAATACACATAATGGATGTAAGTGTGCAGGTTGTAAACATACAGTTGACGACATTTGGAAGTTTGGGTCTGGCCGTGGAACGCTCTAGGATAGCCTAATGGTAAGGCGACCGCTCGCGATAAGAGGGAAATTAGAGTTCGAGTCGCGGTCCCGCACAAATTTTCATTGTTCTAGTATACGGCTGATGGTTGTATATGCTATGACTGCGAATACATTTCGTATACTCCTCGATTTATTTCGTGCTTACAGGATTTGGAGCTCGGTGTCAGGACGTCAGTACCTTAAAGCAGTGCGACACACTTCACAAAGACACCCGAAAAAAGAGTTTTCATTATATTGAACAAAAGAAATTTTCCATTTATGTACCAGATTTAAATTTGTTGTGAATAGTCGAGTTTTCAAGTGACTGGGAACTGTACTTAAAGGATATAAAATTCAAGTAAAAGTAGAAAATGAAGTAACTGAGAAACGGAGATAAAGACTAACTATTCTTCAACAGTATTGCCTTAAACACAACTTTCCATTAACGCGATTACCTGCTTGATTTACAACCTTTTGTGAAAGTCTTGGAGCTTGATCGAATATCAGAAGTACGGCTGTTGTATCACGTGGTAACAAACTGACACACAACATGCATCGAACCTATTCTCTAGATGATTACCTGAAACTTACCCAGTATCAGATATTTCCAGCCTGCGAAAGTTTTGTATGGACTAATGTTTGTCATTTTGTGAAAAATATTCTGATGCGATGCTGAACAAATTTGGGAAAAATTCTGATAATGTTTAGCAGATAGTCCTCACACAAACATTAAATGGCTGTTAGGAGAATGAAGCCCGCAACTGTAACCTGTGCGATTAGGACTCATAATGGCGTGACACCGGCTTGGTGACGTTATGCGGCCTACCTCTCATACGTTTCGTATGCTTGGCCAAAACCAGCACCGTGCATGACTACCTCTTCCTCAAACGATTCTAACTCAGTTTGGAAATGATGGTGTTGTGAATTACCTTTCTGGGGCGCTGTAGGTGGACGTACAGGCATGTATGTGTATCGTATGGCCGGGAGATTCTTATCTTGGACGAACGAGAGATGATCGCAAGAGGTACCACGCGTACTTTGTAAACATAACCAACACGAGAATACCTCCTTTACCTGCCTGAAGGGGTGCCCTGTCGGCAAGTAGGGTGCGTCCCCTCACGTGGTTTCCGATGTATTCGTACCCTGCCTCTGCCATGTACCAATTTGTACCGCAATTTTTCAGTCCACGCCGCCTTACCCATGCTGAGTAGTCCAGAGGCTATATTCATTCACTCGTGTTAAATCTTGTGCTGTGATATGCAATGAGCAGACGTATATGCGCCGAGAACTCAGCATTGCCCACCGCCAGACGAAATACCTCCTGGTGACATTCTAGGAACATAACGAGGCAAGGGAAGAGCACTCTGGTGTGCAAAATTTAAGCACGATGGTTAACTCTCGTATAATGTGACACTGCCAGTAATATACTCGATGACACTTAGACCGTACATAGAAAGAACTTCTACAGTATAGTACAGTAGGTAACTAACAGAAATAAGCTATGAGACGAACCGATAGGACACTTTTATTCAAAGACAACAATTGCACTGAAGTCGCCGCGATTTATGATTATCTCCTGGCTATAACACAAGGCGGCACATGGTTCTTCATAGTGTGTGAGATCACCACGGACGGCAGTACATGCTCTGCAACGTGCTTCCACGCTGGCTACAAGGTTGATACGGATTTCTTGTAGTAGGCCGTACCATTCCTCCACCAACACGGTCGACAACTGTTGGATGATTGTTGGTGCATGTGCTGCAATGTTTTTCCACCGAATACATCCCTCAAAAGATGGGAACGAATACAGTGTCACAATGACATTGACCGGAGCTTGGTATATTCACCCGTCAACGTTACTGTAGCCTCGTACTGCTTCCTCACGTGCTTCTTCCCAGGGATGCAGTCACCCCTGACTTTTATTTTCGTGGATGGCAATTCACTGCCGCACCGAAAAACGCAGGCGGGACGAGAGGGTATTCGGCGAATGGACTGGCCTGCCCTGCCCATTCCTCCTCCCCCTCCTCCCCCCCCCCCCCGACTTAAATCCCGGCACAAAAGACCAGATAGCAGTTAACTGCGCTGGTGGATGAATGGAACTACTTACCACAAGAACTCCTTATCTAACTTGTGCCCAGCATGGGGGCATGTGTCGTAACATGCAGTACATTCTGTAAAAGAACCATACCCCGTCTTTTGCAATGTCCAGAGGAGCACAAATAGCGGTGACTTCTGTGTAATTATTGTCTTTGAATAAAAGTGTCGTTTCTGCTAGTCTCTTACTTCTTTGTTACCTTCTGTACTCCACTTCAGCAGTACTTTCTGTGTAGGGCCCAAATTTCATCGAGCTATGTTACTTGTTATTGACACATCATGAGAAAGTTAGTTTCGTCCTTAAGTTTTGCACACCACTGCATGTAAACGCAATAGTAACAAAGTAGTAAACTCCCATAATTTCTTTGACTTGAAGAATAAACTTCAAACATCTTATCACTATACTGCCTCAGGACACACATAGTTTGTAACTGTAATATTTGCCTTATTCTCTTATACCTTTAAGATGAGATAATACCTCTTAATGAGTGGATTATAACAACACTTTAATTTCACTCAAAAATTATGTGAGATAAAGGAAATAAAACTTTTGTTTCCCCGAAAGCCTTTAGAATTCAACCTGTAACTACGGCGTGACAACTGCTGAGCTATAAGAAATAATATCGTCGGAACTTCTGGACGGGTTGCGTTAGGACGTTCAAACTATACGGTTGGCCGCGGGGCATGGTGGGAATTAGTATGGTTTGGTGTAGCTAAGAAGCCCATTTTCATTTCGGCGGCTTCGCCAATAAGCAAAACTGACGCATTTGGGGAACTGAGAATCCGCATTTCGCGATCGAGAAGACTCTTCATCCTCCACGGGTGACTGTGTGGTGCGCAATATCCAGTCACGGAATAATCGGTGCGATATTCCTTGATGGCACGGTGCCTACCGAACGGCACGTGAAGGTTTTGGAAGATGATTTCATCCCCATTACCCAAAATGACCATGATTTCGACAAGATGTGGTTCAAACAAGACGGAGTTCGACCCCATAGAAGCAGGAGTGTGTTTGATGCCCTTGAGGAGCACTTTGGGAACAGCATTCTCGCTCTGGGGTGCCCAGAGGGCACTGTCATGGGCCTCGATTGGCCGCCATATTCTCGAGATCTGAACACATGCGACTCCTTTTTGTAGGGTTATATTAAAGACAAGGTGTACAGCAGTAACCCCGAAACCATTGCTAAGGTGAAAACAGGCATTCAGGTCATCGACAGCATCGATATTCCGACACTCCAGCAGGTCATGCAGAATTTCACTATTCGTCTGCGCCACATCATCGTCAATGATGGCAGGCATATCGAACATGTCGTAACCTAAATCCGAATATCTCTAGTGACCTTCACGTGTTGAATAAAGTGTGTGCACGCCGTAGTTTGTAACTAATCTAAGTATTTTTTCATATAGTTAAATAATTGTCACTCGTATGTCTGTGCACAGAGTTAGCCTTTTAGCAATACGTGGGAAATCGTTCAAACTTTGTGACGCAAATAGGGAAACGCGCTGACTTGGGCTACTTTGACAAAGGGCAGTTTGCCATGATCTGGGGCTTGGAACCGAGCATCTCGGAAACTGCGAGTCTGTCTGACTGTAAGCATGCTACTGTCGCGGCGAGCGTCTACGGAAAGAGAGTGAAGGACGGTGAAACCATGACTAGGGGACGTCGTGTTGGACATCCAAGCGCCACCACAGAACGTAAATGTCAGAGACTTGTTCGCTCTCTAAAACAGTATAACCGGGGATCTTCACATCTGACTACAGAGTAAAATGGTGGTGAAGCCAAAAATGTTGTGGAGCATGTCGTTCAGCGCACATTATTGAACATGGAGCTACGCATTCTTGAGTGTTCCCGTGTTTTCCCAACTGCATCAACAATTAAGATTGCAATGGGCCCGATCATCATGGAGACAGGACTATGGATCAGTGGAAACGTGTTGCCCGGTAGGAGAAATTACGGTTCTTGTAACCCCAAGTAGATGGTCGTGTTTGGGTAAGCTGACATCCAGGCGAACGGCTACTCGGAAGATGTACTGCGCCATCGACGCAGGCAGGTGGAAGTCATTGTGCTATGCGGGACATTTACCTTCATGTCTCACGTCTTCCCCAAGGTCGATGGCATCTTCAAACAGTATAAACGACCGTGTCAAGGCCAGAATCGTGCTACAGTGGTTTGAGGAGCGTGGCGGAGGGTACCTTATACCACCACTAGTCATTTCCTTTCCTGTTCCACTCGCAGATAGAGGGAAAAACGACTGTCTATATACCTCCGTATGTGCCATAATTTCTTATCTTCGAGGCCCTTACGCCACTTCACCTTGGTGGCGGCGTTTTTCCTCTGATCTAAACAATGTAGTCAAGGTGCACTCTCAACACGTGTAGAACGCAGTTCCTGCACATATTGGAAGCATGTATGTCTCGCAGTATCCACGATGTGAACTGACATAGATACACTGGAGCTGTGCGTATTGCGCGTCCTTCGTTAGACTGTCACCTACGGCCAGTACGAAGTTCGATGACGTCCCAGTTCCGTAACACGCTAAGTTGTTGTTTTCGTTATGACGAGAAGAACGGGCTCCCAGAAAGGGAAGTTATCTTATGCAAATTTCTCACGGCTGAGTGATACGCCAGATAGCGACGTCCATCGTGATACGACATAACTGTTTTGTAACTTCCTGCCTTCAGTGTTTTAGCTTGAGCATAGGAATATGCAAATAAACACACATGAGCATTTTAAGCCTAATTGTGGACTTCGGATAATTGGGAGAATTTTAGGAAAGTACGGTTCATCTGTAAAAGAGACCGCATATAGGACACCACTGCGACCCATTCATTAGTATTGTTAGTGTGTTTGGGATCCGCACGTAGTCGAATTGAAGGAAGGCATAGAAGTAATTCAGAGGCAGGCTGCTAGATGCGATACCGGTAGATTCGAAAAACGCGTAGGTATTAAAGTGATACTTCGGTAACTGAAATGGAAATCCCTGAAGGGAAGGAGACTTTCTTTCCTAGGAACACTACTGCATTTGAAGCAGACTGCAGAACGATTTTATTGCCACCAACGTAAATTTCACTTGAGGACCACTGTGGTAAAAGAAAAGCATAGAGTAGTTTTTCCATCGCTCTGTTTGCCAATAGAACAAGAAAGGAAATTTCTTGCGGAATATGTATGAAGATATATAAACAAACATTATTTTTACGACCATAGTATCTAACATTTTTCAGTCTGTCACTCGTGTATATCTGTTGAAATCTTGCTATATATCTACAGCTACATCGTACTCCGCAAGCCATCTAATGTTGTGTGGCGGAGAGTACTTTCGGTACCACTTTCTGATCCTTCCAACCCTGTTCCATTGCCGGCCAGGGTGTCCCCTGCGGTTCTAGGCACTACAGTCTGCAACCACGCGACCGCTACGGTCGCAGGTTCGAATCCTGCCTCGGGAATGGACGTGTGTGATGTCCTTAGGTTAGTTAGGTTTAAGAAGTTCTAGGGGACTGATGACCTCAGAAGTTAAGTCCGATATTGCTTAGAGCCATTTGAACCTGTTCCACTCACGAATAGTGCGTGAGAAGAATGACTTAAGCCTCTGTCTTAGCTCTAATTTCTCGAATTTTCTCCTCATGGTCAATACGCGAGATGTATATGGGGGGGAGGTAATATGTTGTCTGTCTCCTCCTGAAAAGCGCTGCCCCTAAATTTCAGTAGTAAATCTCTACGTGATGCACAACGTCTCTCTTCTAACGTCTGCTACTGGAGGTGCTGAGCATCTCCGGAACGTTCTCTCGCCAGCTAAACGATCCTGTGACGAAACACGCCGCACTTTGTTGGATCTTACCTATCACCTCTATCAGTCCTACCTGATAGGGATCCCAGATAGATGAGCAATACTCGAGAATCGGGCGAACAACCGCCCTTAAGGAAATATAACTCATCCACGAAAGAAATAACTTAAGATTCTTCCGATGAATCTGAGTCTTGTCTGCTTTTCCCACTATCTGTTTTATATGGTCATTCCACTTAAGGTCGCTCTGGCTAGTTACGCCTAGATATTACTTATGATGCAGCATTCGGGAGATCTAGAACACAAAATACACAGCGTTCCTATTCTATAATATTCCCTTTGTCAGAACTAATTTCTCATATTCTGTATAACTAGTGCATCGGTCGGCCGCGAATTTGTTCCCTTGTTAGTCTGAGTTATCTGTGCTATCTCGTAAAATGTATGTTCCATTTTCTCAAGCAGGCTCACAGTTCCTCACACGTAAAAATCCATACCCTCGTAGTGCATTGTACTAAGAGAAAACTAGCATTATTTTCCGAAAACCTTAATGTAAAAGAATCCACGAAACATTAGTATGCGCATCCTTTTTTTTGTGTATAGAAAGAGTCTCGAAATCAATGCCCTGGATGCCGCGAAAAAATGACGTGCCTATTAATCCATAGTCATTTCCACTTGACTGAGGTTACATAGCTTTTGTAACGAGTCAGTTTGGTACAGTGGATTTAGGCAGTGGGCTCGGCTTCTTAAGGAACAGTTTCTTTTAAATCCGTCAGGAAATTCAGATGTAGTTTTTCTACTGTTCTACGGGGTGTTCAAAAAGTCTCTCCACAGTGCAGTATGATCGTTAGCCGCGCATGCCCTATGCCGCAGTGAATATACCGAAATGAAACTCGGTGAAATACAAGTTATTAATTTATTGAATATTCATTTTTACTTACAAATTTTAACATTCAATGTTAAAATTGCCGCCGCCCCCACCCCATGTTGTTGAATACACAATTCAATTCGTCTAATCATGTTTCCAAACACAATCTGTAACATTTCTTCTGTAACAGAAGCAGTGAAAGTGGATATAGCAGTTTTCAATTCATCGATGGAGTTTGGACGGTTTTTATAGACAGTTGCTTTCACTGCACCCCATAAGAAAAAGTCAGGTGTTGTTAGGTCAGGCGATCGTGGATGCCAAAGTCCCTGTGAAATCATGCGTCTACCAAAAACATCAGCAAGCTGTCTGCTGTTTGCGTGGTTGCACCATCTTTTTGAAAATGACCGCTCAGGATTTCACTTAAAGGTTTTCCTATGAATGGGTACAGAATGTCACTGCAGTATCGTTGTATCGTTGTGCGTTTGTTTCGTTGAAAAACGTGGGACCCACAATGCGACGTCTAGAAATTGCAATCCAAACTCCTATTTTCACAGAATGAAGTGGTTCCTCATGAATACGCAAGGGATTTGCAGTACTCCACGTACGCGAATTTTGCGAGTTCATGTATCCTGATAAATGAAACCATGTCTCATCAGTGAAAAACGTTTCATTAAGAATATCCCTTCCATTTTGTTGAACGAAATTTTTGAACCATTGAGAATAATGCAGTCTCTTGCCATGATAAGTATTTTATATTTCTTGCACGACTGTCACTTTTTATGGGAAAGTTCTAATTTTTTCCTTACAGTTGTGTGGGCCGTTCCGACACTAACATCGATTTCCTGGTCGAGTTTTCTTGCTGACTTGTTCGGACTAAAGAACATTTTATCGGAAATATCGAGTAGTTTATCCTCAGACATAACGGTAGGACGACCACTACTCGGTGCATCTGTCGCTGAACCCGTACTTCGAAATTTGTTAATCAAATCTCTCACAGTATCGCTATGTGGGAGTGTTGCCTCCGGGAAAACTGAATTAAATGTTTGACGAACTGAAACTGTGTATTTACCGCCAGCTTTGAACACTTGTTCCGCTAAAAACACACGTTCTTCAATGGTTAGCATTTTAATAGTGACAAAAACGAAAGAAACGAACAAAGGAACTAACCTTAACGTTCACGTCAACACGTAAAGACACACACCGACGATAATACTGATGCTGGCTGAGATCTAAACAAAACAGTGGAATGTTCGGAGAGTCCACTTGAAGTAACCCAGGCAGGCGAACAATCATACGGCACGCGCCGGTAACAGTCATAGGGCACTGCGGAGAGACTTTTTGAACACCCCGTATGTTGTTGTGAGTGCGTTAATGTTAGAGCGAAGTGGATTCAAACGTGGGCCATTATTGGTGTCGCGTGGTGGGTGCTTCCATAACCAAGGAAGCCGAAGTGTTTGAAGTTTCAAGAGGCACGAAGATCTGTACTACATAAAGAGAGATAGTTTCAAGCACCATCCTCTGTCACAGCTCGGACGAAATGGTGTATTGAGTGATTGTGTCAGATGACGGGTATTGAAGCGTATTGTGACGAAAAATAAAAACACAACTGAGCGTCGCACTCGCCAACCCCATCAGCAACAAAACAGCGCGAAAGGAACCCCCAGAAGCAGGGAATTACAGGGCAAGCTGGAATTAAAAACTTCTCATCAGTGATGGGAGTAACAGGAAACATAGGTACCGAAGCCATAAAATCTAACCAACTCCGTCAGCATTACCTGAATTTACAGATATTTTCTAGGAAGAATGGTAGCTATAAGATTCACTTGAAAACCATACAGGAACTGTACTTATCTCTTCTTAGACTGGGAACTGCTTAGAATGCCAATTGTTTTCCTACAACGTGTTAGGCATGATGATGTGTCGCATTTATGGTATTTCTATATTTTGCTCCATCCGCTGTACATAATGCGGTTTAGTCGTCAGGTACGTATTGCTCGTTCCAAAAACGCCAGGCATGTAGGGCGTGTAAGGCCTTCCATTGCCACTATTATAGTATTCATTGAAGTTTTAATCCCATAAATTAAAGTTTCCTTGCTCAATCACTTGTTCATTACTCCAGTGCGCGGTCCCAGTGCTTACGACAGTTGTGGCGAGTGTCAAGTAAAACTGTTTGGCCGATGTACAGGGTGAAAACGATAACTCTTCACAACTTACCACCATGGGAAGTCGAGACGAACTATTTGATGCAGGATATTTGTGGTCTATGGAGCCGAGAAACTGTCTCAAACTGGCCTACAAAAGCTACCTAAGTTACAGACAAAGCACGCCGCGCGAGGTATTGAATATCCTCTCGACCTCTTAACACCACCGGCTGGCTTAGTCCGTCTCAGCCATTCTCCTCTCGCTGAAATCGCCCTTGAATGTATTAAACACATACAAACTGCAAAATTACCTTCACGTAAATTGTACCTCAAAATGTTGTGAACTTAAACAGCGTAAAATTAAAGCATTTTGTTCGTCTAGCGTTTTACTATGAGATTCATATGCCTGTGAAGTTTAAATTTAGATCGTATTATAAACTTAATTAGTTTGCGCGTAACGTTTAGAAAAGTTTTTTTCATTACTCTCGCGGGAAAGCTCAAATTACAAATTTTAACGAAAAAAAAATTGAAAAATCTGACGGTCGAAGCCGGTTGCTTAACAAAGGGCGAAAGGATATTCAGAATCTCGCGCGGCGCGAATGCTGATTCGTTTAGGTGGCTTTTATAGCCCTATTTGAGGTAGTTACTCGAATTGATCGACCACACGTGTTCCGTATCAAATTGTTCATCTCGACTTCCTCTACACAACTGTGGTACATTATAAACATATGCGTTTACATCATGTATACACAAGTTACAACCTTCACAAGACGGTCATTGATGATGGAAACAGTAAATTTCTACCGTTAAGTGTCCACCGTTAATTTGTTATGGACTGAATGCACACAGCATGTCTGGTGTAAGTCTTTAAACAGACATAGAGCCAGGATAGAAAACTTTTTACAATCTTTCTACCAATCGTATTTCTAAAGACTTTTATGTAGTAAAACACAGTTGATCTCGAAACTACTGCATGAAATCATGAGTTTTCTAACATAAATTTTCACGTAGAAATTGTCATGTCAACCATCTCACAGGGCAGTCTACGTCTTTAAAAGGACAAACACCTTGGCTGGTGTTGTATACAGACTTGATAGTTAAAATTGTTGAACGCCGTTACTAAAGCTGCCACGCGCTGCAGACGAGAAAGATGCACCTCAAAATTGAGGAAAGATGATTTCTTCGATGGAATACATAAATTGAGCTAGCCAGAAATGGAAAGACAAAACCTGTCGTGGCCGTGAAAAGTGTGTGCGTGTGTGTGCGTGTGTGTGTGTGTGTGTGTGTGTGTGTGTGTGTGTGTGTGTGTGTGTGTGTGTGTAGCACTATCAGCAGTTACACCATGTGGCTCGGTTCAGAGGTCGGAGAGTTCGGTGCGCGTCAATATTGGTCTACGCAGGCGCGTCTTGCGGTGTCCTGCAGGCGTCGTACAAAGCGAACGTGTGAGCCAAGATGTGAAAATTCATTTACTAAAAGCCCGGCTCCTACCTCTCTGCAGCAGACAATTTAATCCGACCAAGTACTGGACTCGCTTCAGAGTTCCACTCCAACGATTCCCGGGACGGAATTCACTTTAGGGACGGTGGGTTTGAACGCTAAACTACGAAAAGTCGAACTGCTTCTCTCCATAACGATAATAGACGATCGATGATGATTTTAACCTTGACGATATTTTCGTTTATTTTGATCAATTTCATTGTTTCTCTGCACTACTTCAGTTATTCTGAAGTTCCTTTGGTCCGTCCTCCGAGAGCGGACATCCGCAGAAAATTATCTGCGGCGTGCGCGGGAGGGTTGGAGGAAGTTAATGTATGACACTCAAAACTTGGAATGGAATGATAAGTTATTCAGCAATTGCTGAAGCCATTCTATTGTCTCGCTGCGATCAGCCACGTAATCCTACAGTTAACTAAAATAGAGGTTTAGCGAAGTGACGGATATCACTTCTAGAAGAGTACGAGAACACTGTAAGGAATAAAACCTCGGTTAAAGAATGCGTGGTGTCCGTTCTTTTGGATTCAGGTATGGCACATACTTCGTCATCGCCGCTGATTACGCACAAAGTCGGGCTGAAGTTGATATCATTAGTTACCTTTCCCTCCTCCCCCCCCCCCCTTCAACTTTACATAAAAACTCTCTATTCCAGATTCTACAGTGGGACGGCAAGTGCCGCCTTTGCCTGCGAGCTTCCGTTACGTTAAGTCATACAGGCTAAATCTCGAAGCACGCTAGACAGGAGTGTCAGCCGTGGTTGCTGCGTGCTCTGAAACGTCCTGTTGCATCCCACGGAACGTCTTCCCCATCGTTATTAGCGACAGCGCTGCCCATTGGAAGTATGTGCCATCTGGCCCGTGAATCAGTTTCTTTCCGAAAATGGACGCCGCGTCAAATAGCTGCATTACCTCTGAGATTTGACGAAGAAAAGTGGAGGAAACGGCGAAGAAGATTGTGGACTCGTCGATGGCTTGAACAGCGAAAGATGCTGCACAAAGATCTGACGTACTTACTAGTAGGAGTTACTCCTTGACTCGATTGAATCTTCATCCTATTTTAGGTTTTAAATTTACGTATGGTGGACTAATGAATTTGCGCATCCGTAGTATCCATAGTCTCGATATTGCATGGATTATCATCAGTCTGAAGTAGCGTACTTCATTACATACATTTCAAAATCGAGATTCGCTTCGCAATTTCGTTTCAGTGGAAGCGGTGATTTTTTTCGAAGTGTTCACCCTCATTGAAAAATATTTTTACCGACTAGATAAAACATGAGAAAGTGCATAAAACAAAATACAGGTATATGTATCAGAGTGCCATAACAGCCAAGACTTCCAATATGTAACTTTTGTTTATGAGATAGATTGGCAGTGACGTTACAATTTCTGGCCACTAGCAAAACAATCCAGTCGTTGGCCTTTGCAATAAGAATTCCGGAAATGGAGTATTTATAATAAGATGGTAGTTTCAAAAGTTCTCGGAACAGAATAGAAAACAAGTACTTACATCATTTAAACTTTTTATTTTTCAATGCAGTCTCCATGTAGATTAATGCACTTGATCCAACGATGTTCCAGCGCCCTGTTCCCATCTCGAAAATGAGTTTCCTTCGGCCTGCAAAATAGTTGTCAACTCCAGGTATCAATTCTTCTTTTGAAGTGAATCGTCGCCCACCAAGAAAAATTTCCAGTATTGTGAAGAGATGGAAGTCTGACGGAGCCATATCAGATGAATAAGGCGGGTGTGGCAACAGTTCATACCTTAGTTCTTGTAATTTTTGCCGTGGCGATGGCACATGTGTGCGGCCGCGCATTGATCCAGCGTCAAGAGTCGCGGCACCCATCATGCAGATAATTTTTTCGTTTCTAATTCTTCAGTTAAAATGTGGTATACCCCTTCAGATGACATCTGGCAAGCGTGAGCAATTTCACGCACTTTCAATCGGCCATCCTCCATGACCATTTTTTGCACTTTTGCAATGATTTCTGAAGTAGTGACACAACTTAACCCACCACTGCGCGGATCGTCATCTAAGCTCTCCCGACCAAATCCATTTGCCCTCTTGGCAACAGCTGAATAGGAAGGAGCAGAGTCCACCAGTTTATTCTGGAAATCGGCATGAATGTCCTTTTGTTTTCATCTCTCTCTTTACGAAGTACTTACTCACTGTTCCAATCTCGATTTTTTTTCGTCTTAACAAATCACTACACGGAAACAGAAGAGCCACGTCACCGCCACAGCTCTCTTCCAAAAGCGCTGATGTGGCACGTGTTGACAGGCAACAATCCAATTAATATCACGTGAACAACTTTTCAAACCACCCTCGCAAAAAAATAAAATAAAATAAAATAAAGTTATTGTATACCAGTTGCGGTCGTTGATTGCACTTATCAGTGTACAAACCACATATAAATTGTAAAGATAAAACTGGAAATGCGCTTCCTTTGTAATCATGGATGTCGACGATACGATTTCCGAATAGTATGTTGAGCACGGCTCTGGGAGACTGCCCGCCGCACTTAACCCTTTCCCCTCCAGTCTGGTGAGACTCGTTTCGTCTGGTCTTCTGTCGCAAGCAGTCAAACATGTCGCGTCAGTTACAGCTGATTCTGACCGTAAGATAGTACAACTTGTCTGCTCCATATAATGGTATCTACATACCTTGACTTGCCAAGTGACCATATTTCCCTCGCGCGGTGTATACTTGCATGAAGATGTAGGCAAAAGGCGTCAATTCAGGCTGTGACGTCGGCGCCAGCTGACAGGGTATAAACGCGGCGACTTCTTGCATGTGTATAGTGCAGATTCTGTACGTGCTATACACAGTGCTTACTCCCGAAGCCGACTTAGCGTGATTTTGCTATACTGCTCGCATTCTTCCGACGACGTGTCAAACCCGCATCCGACCATCCCGATTTAGGTTTTCTGTGATTTCCCTAAATCGCTTAGGCCAAGTTAGGGGATGGTTCCTTCGAAAGGAACGGCAGTTTTCCTTCCCCATCCTTCCCTAATCCGAGCTTGTGCTCCGTCTCTAATGACCTCGTTATCAACGGAACATTAAACACTAATCTCCTTTTCTTCCTCTTTTGCTATGATGACCTTAATATCAGGTGCAATTGCGGCGGAAACTACACTTTGAAACATTCCGGTGCTTAGTGTGCTAGTCTTCCTGTATTGAAACTGTTTGTAGCAGAACACAAAGCGCACAATGTTGTAAATTAATTGCTCAAGTGTGATGACCGCGGTTAAAACTGCACTGCACGTAATAGCGATGTCTACAAGAATTGCCTTGAGGGAGATTATTAAAGTAAATCGGAACTGCAAATGACTACTGGGTAGTGTTTACACGAAAGTGTGCGAACATTTCCTGGCCACAATTGTGTCCTCGCAAGTGTTATAGATGATTCTTGGGTATAACACTATCAAGAACAAAATTGCGGCCAGAAAGGGTTCATATAGTTCCATGTAAACACTGCGACGTTTAACACAGCAGTCAGATCCATTACCTTTCTCACGATATAAGCATGTGTCAGAAATAGGATATTTAATTCTGAGAGGCCCCGAGCGCGACTGGTTGTGATTTAATGCGTGTAAGGCGATAACCTCTGGCCGCTATATATATAGCAACAATTCCCCTTGTGGTAGTTTCGTTGACATTCCATCTGCGTCACAGCAGTCCAGAAACTGGATAGAAGCAGCAACGGCAAATGTCCGCGAAGATTCTGAGACTGCTTGGCGAGAGGAGAACGCTTCATCTTGCGTGGTCCAGGGATGTGAGCCTATTGATTTCGGTGGCCCAGTGACGGCCGAGTGGCGTGCTGGTGTTTCCCTTTAAAACGACTGTGCCCTGCGCGGGGGGGTCCGCTTTAAAAGCGGTGCGGTCACTGAACTTGCGGCCCACCGGTGATATCGGAATCTAGAACGAAGCCGCCGTCAGCTGTCGGAGGGCTGCGAGAAGCCAGTGGCGAATACAGAACCATAACAAGATATGGACGCCATTTGGCGAAGGGGGGAGGAAGGGAAGGGAAGGGAAGGGAAAGGAAAGAAAAAGAGCGTAGCTGCCGGGTATTCTCTCTCTCTCTCTCTCTCTCTCTCTCTCTCTCTCTCTCTCTCTCCAACGGAGAAACGGAGACGAGCGCGTAGTAGGCAGTGAAGCAGCTCAGGTAGCTATAAATTTTAAACAAGAGCGTTCGCTTTTATTGTGCATTTGCGTGTTACACAAAGTAATTGTAACAGCAAACGAACCCATTTACACATTGCAGTTTGCAGTATTTATAGTTTATAGAAAGGGTGTAACGGAGCTTGCCCTCAGATTAAGGAAGGTGAGAACCATAGAGGCGAAATATTTATGTAGTGAACGTAGTGTGCCGGCCGCTGTGGACTAGCGATTCTAGGCGCTTCAGTCCGGAACCGCGCGACTGCTACGGTCGCAGGTTCGAATCCTGCCTTGGGCATGGATGTGTGTGACGTCCTTAGGTTAGTTAGGTTTAAGTAGTTCTAAGTCTATGGGACTGATTACCTCAGATGTTAAGTCCCATAGTGCTCAGAGCCATTTTTGAACGTAGTGTACTGGGCTGTAGCGAACATCAAACTGAAATTGTGTTACTAATAACTGTTTGTCTACGTGTTGCGCTAAGAATAGTATTCGTATTTGTAGATGCAAATAAAAATTCGTCACAGGAGGAAAACATATTTTTCATAATTAAGTCCCAGAAAAGTCTAATGATACGTAGTTATCTTGCCAGTAAGACGCACTTTGTTGTGACTATATTCGTCATGGATGTACGAGGTAAATTCGATTACGTGGGAATGTCTGCCATTCAGTCCTTTACATTTGGAGCAATTTTCACCTTCAGATAAGATTTATATATGTAAGTCTTAGTGATTGCCTCCAGATTATACAGATATCCAAGCCATTAAGTGTACGTCTGAGTGTGGCCACTAAGAAACTGTACTACTAGTGGTAAAAGAGAATGAACGACTAATATTTTAGTTTCCCTCTGGATGAGCGAAGGTTAAACAAACAGCACCGGAAACTAAACACTGCTTCCTAGAAATATTTCAATGTATGTTATTTTACTCAACGTTGTAGCTACGAGTGCAATGTTTTTCGGGACACTGTCACTTTGGCATAATGGAAAACCATTTCACAATGCGTTCACAGTATGAAGTATTAAAACAGAGATTAGACAGTACAAAACCTTCAAACAAATTTTTAAAAAAAGCGGTGGCTATCCTTGAACACTCGTCCAGCTATTTATTTGTTTGGAAGGTAAATACAGGGTGTTACAAAAGTGATGGTCAGTAACTCACGCATGGAAAGTACAGGCCAGAAGCAGCTAAAATAAAAATAAAAAAAAAAAAAAAAACTTGAATAAACGTGGGTCCGCAATTCAACCGTTGCCGAGATATCGCATTAAATTCCAGTTCGGAACTAACTGAAAACACCGCTGGATACCGCAGTATTTTCGTTGGTATCTATTCGTTCACACATGCGCAACTACTGTCCTTTTCCCCTCCGCACACTGTTCCGTAGCGACCTCACAGGTGCGAACGTGACGGCATCATGGACAGAGGTTGCACCAATGAAGAGTGCACTCACATGCACTGCATTTGCGGCAAAGCGGATAGCAGTGCCCTTGAGGCTGCACGATTTGTGAAGAAGCCCGACAGGCGTACATTTAGCTGGTTACAACAGCGCGTAAGAGAAACCAGGAATTTCGCACACCACATACGAGAAGTTCGACCCAGGTCCATAACACCCGATGTTAAGGAAAGGGTGTACAATCTTTGTACACGAACGTCCGAGTAGTTCATCAAGGAGGATTGCTACCAAAGAGTGTGTCCTGAGTCATAGCAGTGTGTGGCGGATTTTACATCGACAAGTACTCTATCCATATCATCTCCAGCGAGTGCAAGCCCTCAACAATGCAAACTTCCATCCTAGAGACAGTTTATGCCAATGGGTGCAACAGCAGTAGTGTACCCCAAATCCGCTGCTTGTAAGCAGTATTCTGTTGACGGATGAGGCTGGATTTACCCGTGACGGTCTTTTTAACTACCGTAACTTTCACATTTGGGCCGATGTTAATCCTAATGCAACACACGTATCACATCAGCAGCGTTATTCGTTGTACATCTGGGTAGGACTGCTCGGAGACCGCATAATTGGGACCACACTTCCTCCCACACAGACTTACCGGACAGCAGTACATGTGGTTTCTGCGGACTGTACTTCCAGATGCACATGACGACGTCCCACTGAACCAATGCCTGAAAATGTGGTTCATGCATGACAGTGTTGCAACACATCTTCATTTACGAGTGCGCCGGCTTCTAACTCGGACGTATGTTCAACATTGGATTGGTAGAAGACGACCTGTGCCATGGCTTCCAAGGTCTCCGAATTTAAATCCCATGGATACCTCTGTGTGGGGTCATGTCAAAACCCTGGTCTAAGTTAATGAGGAATTCCGCTTGCAGATTGAAGCATTTACAGAATTCCCCAGGACTGCCTGAGAGGATTCACATTTCAGAGATGAGTTCTGTGTTGCATTCAGATGCATGAACAACATTTCGAATACCTACTTTAACGATTAGAGATGCCATGTGTTCCTAAGCACTGATGAACCGCAGCAGAAAATATGTTGTATTTCGACAATGGTTGTTTCATGGAGCTTTTTAGCTACTTTTTGCCTGTATTTTCCATGTTTTAATTATTGACTGTCCCTTCTGAGCAACCTGTACATTGTGCAGAAAATTACGTAATCGGCTACGCATGTACAAATCCTACCTATGGGCACGAATCTGTTTACATTTTACAGCCTTTGAAAAATAGCAGGTATCGTATATCATGGGTATGAACACATCACACGTTGTTACTTCAGTTAGGCTTGTCTCTGCCAACACTGTTAACTAACCAAAGTTCGATATTTAATGCCAGAAGTACGAAGAATTCGTATATAAGTAAATAAATAATTTTTGAAAAATATTTTAAACAATAAGTATTCTTCTTATTCACATCACCTTGACGTACGATAGGTCCAAGTTACTTGCTTCTAAAAAGGTTGGAACTGTAGTCATGGTTCATGTGTAAACAGAAAGGCTGATAAAGTATGTAAGTGAAATCACTGAAACTCAAAGAGCGAGTGAATAACATTCATATGGCTCATGTGACTGCATTCGGTTGTCTCAAGGCCATTTCACACTGGCACTCTGTGGCACAGTTACGTCACGTTACGGTGTATTTACACTGTCCGTCACGTCAAGTCCAAAACTTCGTTTCCGAGAAACCTTGACGGTGCCGCGAGTTCACGGCCAGTGTGAATGCCGCCATTTGAAATGCGTCGTGGAATGTTGCGACGTGAAGTGACATGGGGGCCAATGAGAACCGGCCTTTATTAGACTGAAAAAGCGGACTGAACGAAAAAGTAATTGACTTGCCAATCGGTTTTTGAAACCAGTCTGTTGTCCCATAAGTAGTGCAAACACGAAAAATTATCCGGGACAATGATGTTCGGGCATGCCCTGGAACGATACGAACTTCATTACTGTACTAGTAACGTACAGTTCAGTTTTCTGGTAGACGAGTCGTATGATTTGAGACGGCGGCAATGTAGTCCGCACGTCCATATGGTTCCATGTACTATATTACTTCTGAACAGCAGTGTTAACGGCAGCGCACAACGGAGAATGAGGGGGATGGGGGAGGTTTAGTGCCCCTGCGAGAAGTGGAAAAGAGCTTCTGCTACTATCTGGACTGGTGACAGAATAGTTGACGGAATCTGCTTCGCAATGGCAGTCTGTTTAAAGGTGGCAGTCGTTACCACTGGGATTGTTAACGTGATTGCTGGGCACAGATACCGATTCTTGCGCCAACAAAACTGGTCTCGTACCTGCAACGCGTCAAAATCATTATCTGAGACATCAGTTTTACAAAAGCTACCTGTCAGTAATTTGTACTACATGCGTATTCGTGTTACCAGTTTCCCTGCTACGATCTGTCTGGTCGTGGAACCGCGGCTGGCAAGGCTACTCGGATTTTCTACTACTCGGGGCGTGCCGACATAGTTCCATGTGCGATGTTGAATTTGAACTATCCCAGGCGGTTAGGTTATCCTTTGAAACGCTTGCGCTCACACCTGTGGTTGTCAAGTCGAAATTGGCTACTATAGTGTGTCCGTAGGACTAAATTGTGCCGGTAGGAGGGTCCAATGGCAGCAGGTGTAGGCTCCACCTTTCGAAGTTTCGTCAAGATACTCCTGGAGTTCATTAAGCCTCAACCGTTCAGTGCACTGTAGCAACCACTAGTTGATTAAAATACTAATCAAACAGTTTTCACGAATTCCGTACTTTCATTAATGTCCTAGAAGGGAAGGAATGGGCTACATGTCACATTTAAGTGACACTGAGGCGTGGTATGTCCTGCTGTCTCTTCACGCCGACCGGTGGGGGGGGGGGGGGGGGGGGTCGACAGAAGCGTCCGATCCCACGCGTCGGCTTTGACCCGTGACGTAAGGGTGTTGTGTGTGACGTCATGACGGCGCGGAGTTTGGTGAGTGTGGCTGTCTCCAGTTCTGTTTTATCTTATTTTATTTACTTTTCTGATCTGTTCGTTCTATCTCGTGAGATTTTTTTTTTAATTTAAAAACACTTATTACTTATTTTAATTGTATGTTTCCTCCAACTTCTGTTTTAGTTTATTATATTTATCTTTCTGATCTGTTCGTTCTATCCCTGGAGATTTTTTTTTTAAAAGACAAAAAACACTAATCGGCTACTGAAGCATCTTTATCTTCTGTGGGTTGCAGGGGTTACGACCCCTGGGGTGATGGGTGGGTATTCATGCATGGCTGTCTTTACTTACACGTTGTAGCTACGCAAGGCGTCTGAAATTATTTATATTTAGTTTTCCCCCCACCCAAAACACCCCATTTCCCGCGCTTGTCCCGTTAGTGTCATTAGGCTTCTTGCGGAAAGTGGGTGTTTTTGTTTCCGCCATATTTGTGACGTCATGGGTCAAAGCAGACGGGCGGGACCGGACGCTTCCGTATTTCCGACCGGGGCGCCCTTCACGTGGTAATTCAGCGGAACTGTAGTGGATATTACTGTCACCTGCAGAACAACTACTAATTTCATCGTTTTCTGCAATCCGTGTTCCTCTGCGAGAAATACATTTCACTGAATATCATTCTCCATCTTTTTGAGGCTACCGTGCATTCTATCGGAACCGTACTTGCTTCACGCAGTCAGTGAGTGATTCTCCTTTGTACTACAAGGGAAGCAATAGTAGTGAGAGTGCGATCACCGTTTTTAACGTTTATTTGGCCGGAGGCTGGGTACTTACCTTGAGAGTATCTTCTTAATCCAACAGTACCCCCTTACTCCTTTTTTATCCTGCTTGGAAATTTCAACAAGCAAGAGTCTTTGTGGGGAAGTAATATGTCGTCTGATAGGGACCTTCTGATTGACAAGCGTTTGTCCGGTCTTGATCAGTGTCTTCTCAATGACACTACCCCTTCTGTCTTCTCAATGACACTACCCCACCCCTTCCCATTTCTTTGCAGCCCATGGCACCTTTTTGGTTATCAATCTTAAAATCTCTCTGCCCTATTTCGTAGCTTCGCTACGTTAGTCATTACATGATAATCCTTCTTGTGAGTGTGAACACTGTACTGATCTTGTCACACAGCTCAAGGGACCACTTACCACGTTGGGCTCTTCCGTAGAGCCAACTAGTAGTTTATACCTCTGCCATCAACCCCCCCCCCTCCCCTCTACCGAACTGCACCGACGCGGTTGTGGAAGACGTATACGACGCGACCACTCGCGCCACTGGGATTGTTATACCCTTTTCGAACGTCCCACTTCCGCGCTGGCCGTGGTTAATCAAATGGTTCAAATGGGTCTGAGCACTATGGGACTCAACTGCTGTGGTCATAAGTCCCCTAGAACTTAGAACTACTTAAACCTAACTAACCTAAGGACAGCATACAACACCCAGCCATCACGAGGCAGAGAAAATCCCTGACCCCGCCGGGAATCGAACCCGGGAACCCGGGCGTGGGAAGCGAGAACGCTACCGCACGACCACGAGATGCGGGCGCGTGGTTAATCAATGCCTATTTAAGATCATCCAAGGGTCCTGCAACGTCTCAAGCGACATCACTCACAAATCGGCCTCATCACTTGGAAGCAGCTCCGTTGTATGGCTGACCCTCTGAATGTTACTCCGACTCCACAAATCGGTTCGTATGTGCACTGAGTGTGTCCTGTGTCTTCGACTGTGTTTGCAAGAAGGTGTTTTCCATCGCAGTAGCGAGATGTCATTGTCTCAGTTATTAAGCCAGGCAAAAACCTCACGTACATCAACAACCAGAGACCGATTTGTCTCACCAACAGGCTCTACAAATTGCTTGAAAAGCAGGTTACGCTGGGTTTTCCAATCGCGGGGCTTTTTATCCCCATATTAGCTTGGTTCTAAGAGGAAAGATTCGCGATCGACTATCAGGTTACGGTGGAAGCATCAGTCCAACAGGCATATTATAAACGCCAGCATTTCCTTGCAGCAGGACGCCCTTTCAACCATTACGTTTCCATGCCGTCCATGTCTGGGACTAAAGAGATTCGTTACAGATTTTTAGTCATTATATTTTACCCTTATGATCGTTTTGAGCTAGGTCCAAGAGATCATCCCTCGGGGCTCCATGCCGAGGATTACACTTTTCCTTATTGCCATCAGTGGGCTAGTCACCTCTGCCAGAGCAATGGTTACTGCTGCGATATATAGGTACGCCTTTTGCATTTGGTATAGTTCCCAATCTGTAGCCTTGGCTGAATGCCAGCTCCACGAAGCCATCTGAAGGACCTTTGCTTGGATCTTTTCCCGTGACTTCCAGTTCTCTCCCGCGAAAACGCGGGTCATGCATTTCTGTCGTCTTACCACGGTCGATCCTAACCCAAAACTCGACTTCGGTACCAAGCTCTTGAAAGTTGTTGTACAGTCTTGCTTCTTGGGACTGCTCCATATTCGTCTGCCAAAGACTAGCCGCACGTGAAAGCATTATGGTATCAGTTCCCTTGCCCACACCTCTCGAGGCGCTGATCGCTCAGCTCTACTCCGTATTTATCGCGACCAAGTCTCTTACAGTTTGGACTATGGTTGCAACGTTTGCGGCTGAGCAGCAGCATGGGCTTTAAAATCATTGGGCCCGATCCATCATTTTGGAGTAAGATTTGCCACATTGCCTTCGGGACTAGGCCCGTAGACAATGGAGAGTTCATTTATTCATGTCACCCCAACAAAACATTAAACACAGAAAGACTAACCAAAAACTCTATAAGAGTAAAATGTTAAGATCTATGGGGTGTTCTCATCCTAAAGATAATTTTAACTCTGTTGACTTAAAAGTTAAAACTTTGTTAGGAGATTTCTCCTGGCTGAAATGGGGATGTATCCTTTTCAGTTCCAGTACCAATTCTTGCACTTATGTAATCACCATCCGACAGTTCCATAACTATGCAACGTACCAAATCCTTTTTGCATAAAAGGGGCTTAGACTACGTAACACCCACCATTGGCAGAGATTACCATTTGAAATTCGCCTTTGGTCCCCTGTGCTGGTATCTCCGCTTACCCTCTCAGAATGGATCTCCTGTGTTCCTTTCCCCTCCCCTCCTTAGTTAATACCCAGACCATTAATTAGGGTTGGTCTATCTCGAGAACCTTTTTTGACATCCCATGACCCTTTGACGTCTGTTCCTCTGTCCCTTACGAGTAATGTGGTGGTACCCTCATTCACACGGACAGCTCTGAAACGATGGGTACTTCGGTATATTTTTACTTCCGCCGCCATTCAGGAACAAAATTTTATTACCGGGAAAATGTAGTTTTTTTTACGATGAAGATGATAGCCATTAATGGAATCCCAAATTTTATTACACGCACCTCCCTCTAACTCGTTTTAATTTGCAGTGAGTAATGATCAGTCTCCAGGCTATTAATCGAAGTTATTCTTATCATTCTGTGTTATTTGCCATTTACGACACTCCCTTTGACCTTGGTCATACTACTTGCTCGGTTGTCTTTCCTGGGTCCCAAGTCATGTGGGTACCCTAGGAAATGAGCTGGCCGACGGTTTGAGTACATAAGCGATTCTCACCTAGTATTCGCTTTGAAGATCTCAGGTGCGGACTTCAAGGTGCAAATGAGTCCTGATCACTCATAGATGAAGCAACGTCGGGTGGGCTACTGCCCTCTCTAATAAATTTCGCACTAACGAGGAGGCTACTGTTACATGGCGTTCCTACTCCCATTCCTCTCTGAAGGAATAGACGCTCTTATTTCGCCTCGATGATACCAGATTTATCAATAGTTTTATCTTCTGTAATGAGCCATCCCCATATTGTTGTTCCAATGCCTTGCAGACAGTAGCTCACATTCTGCGGGAATGCCCCGCTTTGTGGCTCTCCATGTCTAACATCGGCTTTGGGATTCATTGCCTCTGATGTTGCCGCACGATAGTTGAACTGGTTCTTTGTCTTCTCTTTGAAAGTGGTTTTTATTCTCAGCTATAACGTTCTGAACTACTCTCGAAGCGGGCCGGTCCGGGGTGAGTGAGTGTGGAAGGCTTCCAACCGTACTCAGTTTGTCAGCTGCCTTGATCATCCTACTTTCACTCTATATTGTTTTATATACATTTAGGCCTTCTTTCTGCCGGACGCCATTTTCCGTTTTAGGTGTAACACTTAGACGAATGTGCTGTTGCCGTCTTTAACCCTTTGATTATAACGGATGGAGCGTCTGTGGAAGAGACGACCCGTGTTGTTTGTAGAACTCCGAAGACACTCACCTGTCCGCTCTCACCTTCTGACCTGATTATTTTTCTCGCCATGTTTTATTATTGTCGATCCAAGTGCTGTCCATTATTTATTTAACCTTACCACCTTCATACTCATGTTCAAAACAAGCAGAACATCTTGAAGGACTAGAGCCAGAACGTTCATATTCACAGGTTACGTAGCCTACATTTGTATGTTTTGCAGAAATGATTAGCATTTGAACCATGTCGACCAGCGGGTTCAAGGTCAACATTGACATCGCGGCGCAACACTATCTACCGTTAAAATATGCCTACGGCTGTCGTCGCTTTAAACCCAAGGTAATGGATCAGTGTGGCTTGAGAGACGTGTGGTGTGTCTCGCAGACGTGTCCAGGAACCGTGCCGTCAGATCAGTGAGTTTGAAAGAGGCCGCGTTATTGGCATATTGAGAATGTGATGCATCCGTCAGGGAAATTGCTACTCGCGTCGGACGAAGTATTTCGACAGTGTAGCGGGCGTGTGCAGAATCGTTTGCGGGAGACGTAGCATACGACGATAATGGGTCAGGTCGCACCACCCAGACCACCCCTGAGAAGATCGACATCTCATGTGAATGGCATTGCAACAGATCTACGTCCTCCTCGGCTCTGGCGCGACATTAGAACAATGTAACATATCGTACACCATCTGGAGTGACAGTCCGTCGCCGTATATTAGGGCATGGGTTACGTGCCCGTCGTCCATTTCTCCTCCTACGTTTAACGAATGTGCAGAATCATGTTAGACGGCAATGGAGTATGGAACGACGTCACTGATGACAGGACTGTCATCTGATAGTGTTTACGGACGAATCCACGTTCTGTTTGAAAATGATGGCCACATTTTGGTTCGCCGCGGAGAGGCATCACACACGGACTGCACTTGCACAAGACTTACAGCACTAACAGAAGGCCTTATGGTGTGGGGTGCTATTGGGTACAGCCACAAATCACAGTTGGTGCATGTGACCAGTGTGATCTATGTGAATTATGTGAATGACATCCTGAGATCTGTAGCCATACCCTTTCTGCAAATCACCTAAGACGCCATTTTTCAGCAAGACAATGCACAACCACATGCTGATGCACAAATGTGTGCCTTCTTGGTGTCGCGTGATTTCAGCTTTTCGCCCTGGCCTGTCCCCAACCGAAAACGTGTGGGACACTGAAACGACGGGTGCAGTGCTGTTGTCCAATGCCAACTACTACAGATGGACTTTGGAAACAACTTCGAAATCACTATTCGCTCCTTACACGCGTCGATGCCATCACGCATGGAAGAAGTTACAAGGGCCCATGGCAGACTCTGTTTCTTAGGCGACAGGACACATGATGAACCGAGATGACTGAAACGCTAATAATTTCTGCAGAACATATTAATGTACAGGTCCTGTGAATATGAACGAGCTACTTCCCGTCGTTCAAAGTACTTTATTTCTTCTGAACATAGTGTACTATTACGAACCTCCCGTCTAGAAGGCATCCTTTACTCTGTAATAGTCTTGGTTCTTAATCTAGTTGGTGGGGTATCAAGTGTAGGTGGGGTGTGATCGCCACAGATCAGCACTGGGGAGCTCTCGTCTGCTCGTGTGCTCTCTGACCTGCTTACTGGACTGACCCATATATTTTACTTCTCTTTAAATTGTTCCTCAGTTCCTGCATCATTTTTGCGTAGTCCCTTAACCCTAAATTACTAAACTCTCGTTAAATTTGCGACTGGAGTTGGTACCAATTCGCGGTTCCCGCCAATCTTGTGTTGTCGGTCTAGGGTGTAAGACAGGACATGGTCTTATTTTGTAAGTGACGTACCATTGGAGATCTCAGAATTGCAATTAACTAGTGCGTAAACTATAGATTATGACTTCCTTTGAATAAAATATGAAGTGATAAAATTTATGATGCTTCAGTAGCAGTGTAACATTTTCGCCCTTTAACCACCACCCAACCAATCCATCTACGTCACAGCCTTATACGTTACAGATTTAACGGAACTGTTGGTGTAAATAAGCCAGGCTCAACTAACTCCGCAGTTTTTACCTCCTGACCACTCTTATCTCCGCAACTAGTAGCAGACGTGGGTTTCTTTTTCTCTTGACAATCCCAACAACACATCAGTAGGGCGTATTGCAGGAGTATAGCAATTTAAAGCTAAATATTACCATAAAATTTTTATTACAAAATTAGAAAAAGGTAAGTATAATATTAAGTACTCTATTTGACAAAAGGATGACGAAAAAGTGTTTAAAGAAACGAATTTACGGTATATAATAACGAGCATCAGTTCCAAGTGCTTTCATTCGGAAGATTTTTTTTATGTTAACGATAACCTTCAAGCTTTGTACGAAAGTAATTTCGCAAAGTGCAGTTTGAGCATTTCACAACCTTGCCACTGAAAAACTTTGTTTTGGATTAATATTCGTCTTTCTGTGGTTTTCTTGCAGTTTTTCCTCAAATGAGCCGCAACGCTATAAATGTTATACGGTGATATGATTTGAACGAAAAGTTAAAACGCGGAGGAAAATTCTCGTATTTTCTTATCTTTTCCAAAGCTCAGATGGCTTGTCCTCCCTAATACATGCCTGTATGCGCTCTGCTACCTGAAGGGAAAGTTGTAGAACTGATGTAGATGGGTTAGTCGACCAATCTGTTTTACAGGGTTCGATTCCGCTCAATAAATTTATTCGCCGTCTACTTCCGTATTTACTACGTAAAATGTGGGATGAAAAATTTATTAAAAATAGGAGACTAGTAAATTTGTTAGTTTGAAAGAAATAATAAGTGAATTACTGTGGTAAAATAATCAAATCGTGTTCTCTCTTACAATGCTATTAAGCTTAACTTCCTTCGTTTCTTATTTAATGGGGCATACCAAGACATGGTGCTCGAGACAGTTAGACCTTAACAGGTATTACGCAGCAAAGGCAAAGGTATTACGTACTGTAAAATATTCCAGGATTGCATGTCGGTTGGTCTTTGCGCACCATCATTGTCCTTAGTTCACAGCGTCATGAACAACACACGGAGTTCGAACGATTATTGACAAGGATGGCATTATTACACTCTTTATACGAATCTATTTCTAGAGGCACGCGAACCTTTCAGAAATTCTACCGTTTCAAAAGCATTGTACTCGGTCTGAAAGCAGTACGTCATCCTTGCTTCACAACTTGCATAAATCATTTGATATGTTCATGCCAGATGTAAGCGAAGTGCGTGCAGCCTGCCTGCCTTTCATATATCTGTTCGCCGGTGCACATCGCGTGACGGACATAATTAGCTATACTCTAGGTTGGTAGATATACTATTGATTCGATGTATTTTAATGAAGATGTCGTGACAGTCGGAAGTATGTGAGAGACTAGAATTGGAACCCGGAATCCTACTTTTCGCTACCAGTCATCTTAAGCATTGAATAAAGTGAAGAGGCCACCAGACCTGATTCGAGAAAGTTGTTACACTAGAACTCGTGGTAGAACTTAACAATTGCAGTACTCGGAGCAAACAATGAAAATGAAGGTTTGAGTTAGGTCTGGAGGCGAACTCAAGTAGTCGATGAAAAATGGTTCAGTGTCTGATATATCGACGACGCCTGTTATAAAACATGGAAAGCAACAGAAAGCGTGTTGT
Source organism: Schistocerca cancellata (assembly GCF_023864275.1). Taxonomy (NCBI): domain Eukaryota; kingdom Metazoa; phylum Arthropoda; class Insecta; order Orthoptera; family Acrididae; genus Schistocerca; species Schistocerca cancellata. The sequence goes on from NC_064634.1 coordinate 410,596,138, forward strand.
CTGTTTACCTGGAGGTAGGCTTCTTCAAAGATCCAAAGATGAGATATACGCAAAGACTAGCTGAGGCTCATTGTCTCAGCTATGCTAATGGAAAGATAGATTTTTCGCAGGGGGCAGAACCAAGAAAAGCTGTGGAATGGATACATGGCGGAATCCATTAATGAGTGAAGGAAAGAACTTTCCGTGCATTCTCCCCCTGTAAAAATAGAAGATAACTGCTAAATTTCTGAAGGCTTGTTAGTCCTCTGGTGGCGTAAAGAAACATAATAAATAATGGGCAGCGGGCGTATTTAATAAAATGTGCATAGCATGACAAGATACATACATAAAATTTTATTATGTTTAGCAGATAAGTCACAGGTGCAGTGTGAACATTTTTTGCCTCGCTATACTGGAGTTTTTTTTATTTTTTATTTTATGGGGTTACATAGAGCGTTCGGTGTGAGACACGGATAGACATTCCCGAAGTAGTAGTTACCCGCTTACTGAAATTGCAGCGTAATTCATTGAACACCTGGTTCTTTGCATTAACATGCAGATTGCAGTTGTCATTAATGTTAGACGGACGACATTTTCAGCAACTACTCTACAAAAATATCCATCACACAGCAGTCTGAAGACCTATGAAAGTGACAAGTTAGGAAAGAGTGCACCTGTACCATTTTTGTCATACAAAAAATTGTTTCTTCTTGTCTCTTCTAAACACCCCAAACTTTTGCATACGTTTCCTTAACACAATGTTCAAATGTGTGTGAATTACTAAGGGAGCAAACTGCTGAAGTCATCGGTCCCAAGACTTACACACTACTTAAAGTAACTTGTGCTAAGAACAACACACACACCCATGCCCGAGGGAGGATTCGAACCTCCGGCGGGAGGGGCCGCACAATCAGTGCATGACGCCTCTAACCGCGCGGCGTTTCCTTTATCCCTGTATAAGTTATTACTATAGTCAAGGCGAATACTCGCGGGAAGTTGGATTAAGAGTGCGTGTCCCAAACTGCCACACTCTTCAAACTGTAAGGATATACAGGGTGTAACTAAATTTCGTTTACTGACTTTGAGAACAGTTTCCTTACACGATAAAAAGAACACTAGTAAACATTGGCCCCAAAATGCAGAATTTGAGAGCTATGAGCACTTGTTCATCTTCGCTACCCTGGAACACATCTCCTTTTATTGAACAGCTGGCCATAGCTCTTAAAGTACATGTGCATTTTAGAGCATACATTTACTAGGCATGTTTTTCTTGTGGTATAAGAATACTGTCCTCAGTCTGCAAAGGGAATTTAGCTACACCCTGTATTCATTACATTACAATTTCAGCATTTGTGGCCGGTCTGCACCGATATCATTTAATGTTATTGTATCTTCAGTGACCTCATACTATTCGATCCGTTATGTAATTTCAGTGCATGAAGTACAGTTTACCCGCTGGCACGGCCGGGTGCATTAACACTCCACTTTAGGGATTTAGGTAAGCGCCGCCGGCTCCGAATTGAATGGATCAGGCGGATTAAAGAGGGCCGGTGTAACTGTCATCCTGGGTGTGGTTTTAGGCGGTTTCCCCCATCCGACTTAGTGGGTACAGGGGTGCTACCTCTGATACACGATTTGCAAACATTTAGAAAACGTTCGCACGCTTTCAAATGCGATAACAGATTACACTAAGTGCGCCCCGGGAGTAAACTGTTGGCGAGAGGAAAGCCACCTGACTCCACTTCACCACTAACATTGCCAAATCGAATAATTAACATGCCATTCTCGTAAAGAAACGGCATAAAGCCCGGGAAAAAGGAGTGCAACAGCACAGTTCAGTGTGTTTGTAGCAATGTATTAGCTTGAAGTTTGAAACAAGCATTGTCGTAACACCTGTTTAACTAGGTTCGGAGACTCGGGAATTCGCTAAACTTTTTACTTATCAAGATAAAGAGGAACCAAAAGCCGGCCAGTGTGGCCGAGCGGTTCTAGGCGCTTCAGTCTGGAACCGCGCGACCGCTACGGTCGCAGGTTCGAATCCTGCCTCGGGCATGGATGTGTGTGATGTCCTTAGCGGCTGGTCCCGGCAGAAGTTAAGAGTCCTCCCTCGGGTATGGGTGTGTGTGTGTTAGTCCTTAGGATAATATAGGTTAAGTAGTGTGTAAGCTTAGGTACTGATGACCTTAGCAGTTAAGTCCCATGCGATTGCACACACATTTGAACATTTGATGTCCTTCGGTTAGTTAGGTTTAAGTAGTTCTTAAGTTCTAGGGAACTGATGACCTCAGAAGTTGAGTCCCATAGCGTTCAGAGCCATTTGAACCATTTTTTGAAGGAATCAAAACTGAAAAACTGACGGAAATGTAACGGCCATTTTCCCCATTGCACGTGGGGCAGTGGCATATAAACATGTAAATATCACTTTTATTTACAGCGTCTGGCTACGGATGTAGGTGCATTTATTGTAGAATTAACAGCTGCGTTGTATCCTGTGTGATCCTCCTGTATCGCACTTCCTTTGTTTCGGCAACAGGAGGCGCAAAATCTTTTGGCTAGTCGCCTCGCTGATTGCGCGCCGCGAGCGCTACTTCCGGCTTGAGCAATGTTGTAGCCTCCAGCATTCTCAACAGCAATAGAACAGAGCGCTTCGTCAGTTGCCAGGGGCTACCCGCGGAGCAAGTACTGTTAAACGTTCCTTACGGCGGAGTACAGTTTAAGCTGCAATAAACCGCCGTAGTGTACGAAGAATTAACGGTTGCGAGTGACTACAGCAGGATGTGGTCCCGATAAAAAGGTTTGTAGCGAGTTGTGCTGAGTGTGACGGTCTCTCTCCTGCAGGATCTGCCGCTAACGACGACATGTGCTTGCTTAAATTTATAAATACAGACTATTTTTATCCATCATAGACTATGGTTTTGGTAGGCCTACAACTGTGGCAATGCAGATTTAAATGATAAAATGCTGCGCCGTTAAGTTTGTTCGTAAGACGAAGCGTTTCAGGAATTTATTCTCATTTTCACGCTCTGTGGGAGTTAACGTACATATAGTATGTGACACATCTGCGTGTGTAGTGTGTTGCTGCTTTCGTGCAGTTGTCTTCCTTTGGCCTTAACTACAATCGCGAATAATATAACTTGGAATTTTTAGTTAATAATGTTAGGAAATAATAATTTTTGTAATGCGTTGTTATAAGTTAAACAGAAAATAAATGCAACCATGACAGCAGTATAGCACAATTAGTTCACAGAGCCACTGTTCGTACACTTTGCTACTTTAGCCACAGTAATACAAAGGTGTTCTGTTTCAGTGGGCATTCTTTACGATAAAGGCATGTTAATTATTCGATTTGGCAATGTTAGTGGTGAAGTGGAGTCAGGTGGCTTTCCTCTCGCCAACAGTTTACTCCCGGGGCGCACTTAGTGTAATCCAACTGTCAGCGCCTAGTGTTATCGCATTTGAAAGCGTGCGACCGTTTTCTAGATGTTTGCAAATCGTGTATCTGAGGTAGCACCATTGTATCCACTAAGTCGGATGGGGGAAACCGCCTAAAAACCACACCCAGGATGACCGATACACTGGCCCTCTAATCCGCCTGATCCGTTCGATTCGGAGCCGGCGGCGCTTAACTAAATCCCGGAAGTGGAGTGTTAATGCACCCGGCCTTGTCAGCGGGTGAACTGTACTTCATGCACTGAAATAACATAATGGACCGAATAGTATGAGGTCACTGAAGATACAATAACATTAAATGATATCGGTGCAGACCGGCCGCAAATGCAGAAATTGTAATGTAACGTATACAGGGTGTAACTAAATTCCCTTTGCAGACTAAGGACAGTATCCTTATAGTACAACAAGAAAAACATGCCTAGTAAATGTATGCTCTAAAATGCACACTTACTTTAAGCGCTACGACCAGCTGTTCAATAAAAGGAGATGTGTTCCATGGTAGCGAAGATGAACAAGTGCTCATATATATACTTTAAATTGTCACTTGGCGACAACAATGATGATATTTAAATAAAGGTATACTCTACAATCCATTTATAACAATACATTTCCGAAACAGAGGAAATGAGATACTGGAAGCCCCACAGCAGTAAAGCGTAGCTCTTTGCCTTTAGCCAACTCACACTTTTCTCACATAACGTACTGAAAGCTTTGGATCAAGGCAGTCAACTAGATACAACATGTCTTGATTTCCAAAAAGCTTTTCACTCAGTACCACACCTACGCTTATTGTCAAATGTGTGATAGTATGGGGTAACGAGCGAAGTTTGTGACTGGATTGAGGACTGTTTGGTAGGGGTGCAGCGTGTTCTCCTGGATGGAGAGTCATCGTCAGATGTAGAAATAGCCTCAGGTGTCTGTTACTGACCTTGCAGGTTGTTTGGAGATGATGCAGTTATCGATGAAGAAGTACTGTCTGAAAGAAAATGCATAAATATTGTCAGATCTTGATAAGATTTCAAAGTGGTGCAAAGATTGGCAACTTGATTTAAATGTTACAAAAATGTGAAATTGTGCACTCCACAAAATAAAGAAACGTAGTGTCCTGTAACTATAATATAAGTGAGTCACTGTTCGAATCGGCCAACACTTACAAATACGTCTATGTAGCACTATGTAGTCGTATGAAACGGAATGCTCACATAGGCTCAGCTGCGATAAACTAGGTGATAGACTTCGATTTATTGGTAGAATACTGGAGAGGTCTAATCAACCTACTAAATAGATGCCTTACAAATCACCTGTGCAACAGGTTCTAGAACATTGCTAAAGTTTGTGGGACCCATACCAAATAGGACTAACAGGGGAAATTGAACGTATACAGAGCAGGGCAGCACGAATGGTCACATGTCGTTTGACTGGTGGGAAGGTATTAGTGTGACGCTGAAGAAACTAAATTCGCAGACTATTGAAGAGAGACTTAAACCAGGCTGTCTCGCAAAAGCTACTACCAATTTCAAGAAACAGCTTTAAATGATAACCTAAAACCTCCTACGTATCGCTCACATAGGGGTCATGAGGACAAGATCACGGACACACACATTCAGTCTTTCTTGCCGTGCTCCACATGTGAGTTGCATAGAAAGAAACACTAATAATTGGTGCAATGGGACGTACCCTTCGCGGTGGTTTGCAGATTGTAGGGGTAGATGAAGATACAATGATTTTTGTACACAATATAAAATTAGGAAAAATTATTAATTCCATTAAACCCAGCGCGTGCATTTTCTACTGCAGTAACACTATAAAAAAGATGACTGTGGGACAATAGAAGCAGAACGCCTCAACGCAGCCATTACGTCAGTAATAATGCGAACTCCCACAGGATTTGGAAATGGGACTACATTTTCCGAAACGCGTCGTACTATCCATGAAAAACCCTAACTACTACAGTAGTTTGTTCTTCAATCGATAAAAGACTATGCTTTATTCGAATTATCATTAGACGATTCGATCAGGTGGTGATGTGACATCTTTGAGTCGACGTGCAGCACTAGGATCCCTGCCAGTTTGTCCATTTCTGCCATCTTGAGCTTCGTGTTGTCAGTTCAATCCGGCTGTCTGCCTTAAATCTCTCTTCCATCTGACTGTTAGTCTCCCCCTTGGTGGCTTTTTACATTGGGCTCCAATCTGGTATTCGTTTTGACCTTTGGCATCGTTTCTTCGAGCGACGTGACCAGCCCGCTCCCATTTCAAGGTATTCACTCTTTCAGCTATGTCACTGACCTTTGTTGTCTGTCTAAAATCAACTACTATTTTTTTTGTATCTCTTTGTGTCGTCCAGCGTCGACCTTTCTATTATTCCTCTTTGGGCTGCAAGTATCTAACAGTGAACGCATTTAATGTTCATATTTCACAGCCATGAGTTATTACAGGCAGAATACATTAGTCAAAACTGTTTCCTTCAGCTCGGCAGACATCTTGGACTTAGAAATTCGAGGATATCTTTAATAAGCTTGCCAGCCTAATTTAATAAGTGGAAATATTTCTGGTTTTAGATCTCCTTTCATATTTAGTAGTTAACCCAGATACATATTCTGTGACCCTTTGCACTCATAGTTGCGTACTTCCAACACGTTTCCCAGCGGTGTCCATTCATTCATCACGATCTTGGTTTTATCGTAGCTCATTACTAGGCAGAGTTTAGAGCAGATTTATCTGCTGGTAAACCTTTCCCGGATGTGAAGTTGTGGCCCAAGAAACTCTGTTCCTGACGTTTCGTCCAGGACTGCGCTGGACATCCTCAAAGGCGCTCTTCCGCCGAGTCTTGCCGACTGACGAGTCGGACGTTCGAGAGCTACATATATACTTCAGAAAACGGGGCGTGGTCGCCGTAACACGTGATGAGCAGAGATAATCCTTGTCAAAGATAAAACTTAAATATTGATCGTCGTCTTGTCAAAGATAAAATTGTCTAGCGGTTCTGCAGAGCTACTATCCATATGTCGCTAAGTTTCATTGCCTCCTCTTTCCTATTCAAATTATCCTGATGCTTGTAAATTTCAATAGCTTCTCTACATAGTCGTAGATCATAATTTAACGTTGTAGATGAAATTTCTGTTTCAGAAAACTTCACAGCAATCTATAGTTAAGTTTCATCTTTGACAAGGATTCTCTCTGCTCATCACGTGTTACTTCGACCACACCCCCTTTTCTACAGTATGTGTGTCGTTCTCGGACGTCTGACCAGTCACTCGGCAAGACTAAGCGGAGGAGCGCCTCTGATGTCCAGCGCAGTTCTGGACGAAACGTCACGAACATAAGAGTTTCTTGGATCACGATCTCACATTCCGAAAGGTTTACAAGCAACTGTGTCACCCGGTCATGAAAGCCTTCATTCTATGTTCAGAGCAGATTGACGCAAGGTCCGCTAACCAATATGTTAAGCTTTTCTATACTATTTGCAAACAGTACAGTACCAGCGAAAATTAGGATATTTAATCTCTTTCCCAGAGTTTCGATCCCCCTTTGTTTTCCAAACTAATTTAGACATTGCTTTTTCGAGGACTGCTACAAATAGTTCTTGAATTAGTCATCTTGTTTTACGCCCATTTTGATGGGAAATTCATTAGTTTCTTCAACTACATTCACAAATGCTTTGAAAGTTTTGTATATGTTGTATAAGACTTTGATGCAGGCCTGTCTATTCCTTGCTCTGTTAGAGCCTCAAACACAGCTGAGTGACGGATCGAGTCGAATGCCTTGTCAAAATCTATGGAGGCAAGGCAAAGAGGTAGATGGTATTCATTTTTTTTTGCTAATTTTTTCGCATAGAGTGAGGATATGATCAAGTGTACTAAACCCTGTCCGTATTCCAGCTTGCTCAAGGGGTTGGGCCAGGTCAGGTGTAGTGTTCAATCTGGTGGCTGAAATTCTAGTAAAAACTCTGAGCAGTACGGACAGGAGTCTGATACGGCGATTATTCTTTATATCATTAGTACTATCTTTCTTACATATTATTTTGGCTTATTTCAGGCTCGTGGTAATTTTCCACTGTCCGATCAGTTTGAAAATACTTGAGCTAAATGCTTTATAGAGGCCTCATCCATCAGCTTTTAAATATAAACTGAGAGTTCATCATTACTTGGAGTGGTTCCTTTATTCATCTTGTTTATAGCATGTTCTACGTCCGAGGAGAGTATTTCTGGGACTTCGGAAGCAGAGGCATCCAGTTCGACTAGGATCTAGATATCGTCATCGACTTTCGAATAAAGACAAGAAATCCAAAGATTTCTGATAATCTTTTTATGCACGGATTTTAATTCTGAAATTTCCTTCGCAGCCCTTGGTATTTGTCATAATATAAGAGCTTTGACTAAGCTTTTCCAGTCACCGTTCATACATATTAAGAAATTGCAACGCATTCGCGATGGCGACACGAACGGGGGCAAAAGCTACTCGCACCGTATGGTGTCGTCATTGTACAGGTCTTTTTTTCTTTCATTGTGACTGTACCTTTTCTGCGAATACTTACGTCAGGTGCATCTGATGTTTGCCGTCAGCTATGACGAAGCAGTGATAACGAGACGTGAGCTTCTTATTAAAGACGGCAGTTGCACATACGAAGTTAGCCTTGGAGATACTTACAGAACTGCAGAGCATAGAGCTTCTCTAACGGATTGTTACAGCGGCGGTAGTATTTCTTGAAATAAAATTGATGACAAACTCAGAGTTTCACCGTGTTCATTGAGCTATTAGCGTCACGGAACACTTTGTACTACTGTGGTAAGATCCAGCGCAAATTGGATACACGGTAGCGTGAAGTATGGCTGCAATAAATTTTGACGTAAACGACATAGAATCTACCAGCGCCAGCTGTCATTTTTGTAATAAAACCTTTACATTCGCGCAAAACGAATCAAATAAACTTTAGGTAACAAGTAAATTGTGCACTTTTTTTTTGCTGTTCCCCCATGCATACAGAAAACAATGTCGGATTTGCGCCTCCGGCTTGGTGGAATCATGACGCAAACTACTTTGAGCCAGATTTCTGATCCATCAACTGACTTTAATTATTTTACTTTTTCTTTTGTTTCATATGAAACTGTTACTTCATGTGAAGCATGCTATAGAAGTTGTGTGAAATCTTTTGCTGTCTTAATGCGTATTCACTGTTATGAAAGAAACGTGTGGTTGAGAGGGTAGATACGCACGTTTACAGATAACGGTAGTATCGCGCACACAAGGTATAAAAGGGCAGTACGTTGGTGGAGCTGTCATTTGTACTCAGGTGATTCATGTGAAAACGGCGTGATTATGGCCGTACGACGGGGATTGACAGACTTTGAACACGGAATAGTAGTTGGAGCTAGACGCATGGGGCATTCCACTTGGGAAACCATTAGGGAATTCAGTATTCAGAGATCCACAGTGTAAAGAGTGCGCCGAGAATGCCACATTCCAGGCAGCACCACGGACAAGGCAGTGGCCGAAGGCATTCACCTAACGACTGATAGCAGCCGCATTAGTGTAGAGTTATCAGTGCTAACAGACAAGCAACACTGCGTGAAATCAATGAGGAACGTACTACGAACGTATCCGTTAGGACAGTACGGATAGTCCTTAATGGACTATGGTAACGGACGACCGAGGCGAGTGCCTTTGCGGCTACGCCACAACGCCTCTCCTCGGCTCGTGACTATATCGCTTGGACCCTAGACGACTGGAAAACAGTGTTCTGGTGAGAAGAGTCCCGATTTCAGTTGGTAAGAGCTGGTAGTGGGGTTTAAGTGTGGTGCAGACCCACGAAGCCATGGACCCAAGTTGTCAACAAGGCACTATGCAAACTGATGGTAGCTCTATATGGTGTGGGCTGTGTTTACACGGAATGATCTCGTCATGAAAATGGTCATGTTCGTCTACTTCGAGAACATTCGCAGTCATTCATAGACTTAATGTTCCCAGACAACGATGGAATTTTTGTGGATGGCATTGCGCCGTGTCACTGGGACACAGTTGTTCACGATTGGTTTGAAAAACATTCTGGACAATTCGAGCGAATGATTGGGCATGCAGATCGCCCGACGTCTATCCCATTGAACATTTATGTGACATCGTCGAGAGGTTAGTTTCTGCGGAAAATACTGCACCAGCAACAGTGTCGCAACTATGGAAGACAATAGAGGCAGCGTAGTGCAGTATTTCTGCAAGGGACTTCCAACGACATGTTCAGCGCATTCCACGTAGAGTTACTCCACTACGCCGCGCAAAAGGAGGCCCGAAACGATATTAGTTGGAACTTCTGTCAGCTCATTGTGTATTGCGGTCGAGCCCATTAAAATTTACACTGAATTATACAGATCGCCACACGAAGTCGGTCTTACATTTAAGTGTGAACTGCAGCGGAATGATATACCTATTTCCAGCAGTGCGGTCTACCGCATTCGACTGGCACAGCACCACACTGCTGCTGTACAAAGTGGCAAGGCGACGTGGCGCGCTCCTTCGAGGCGAATGACTTAATCAGTAGCCCCGGTGGCGCTAGCGGTCGGCTGCAGCGTGCAGCGCACTGATTGACAGCATGGCGGGGGCGTCGGCCGCTGCTGATGAGGCTCGTCCGGTGGCTGGCGGCTGCCGGATGCGGAACCTCCGCGTTCCGCCGTGCGGCCGCGACCACGTGCTGAGACTGCGCAGTAGCCGCCTTACTGCCAGCGCCCGAAGAATGGAGCGCGGGAAGAAAGGTTGTCCAAGCGCCACTGTACGCGCTCTAACTACTCTGATCTTGTCTTCGCGGTCCGCACACTACAGCTATCCACATACATACGTGTTGTGGTCTTCAGTCCACAGACTGGTTTGATGTAGCCCTCCATGCTACTCTATCCTGTGCAAGCTTCTTCATCTCCCAGTACTGCAACCTACCTCCTCCTGAATCCGTTTAGTGTATTCATCTCTTGGCCTCCCTCTACGATTTTTACCCACCACGCTGCCCTCCGATACCTACGTATATACTCCGCAAACCAATGTACAATACATACCAGACGGTAATTCGTGTTACTGCGAGTCATTCCCTTTTCTATTCCTCACGCAAATGGAGCAGGGGAAAAACTGCTGTTTACACTGATGAAAAACATTGTGGCCATCTGCTTAATAGCTTGTTTGTCCGTCTTTGGAACGAAATACATAATCGATTCTACATATCACAGTAGGTTTGTGGAAGTATGTGGCACTGGATGTCAACGCACGGGTCATGTAATTCACATAAAAAACGAGCCGCTGATTTGCGTTCGCAGTGGTAGGGGATAGCCACCCATATGGGTCCCATAGGATTTAAATCAGGTGAATTTCGTCGCTGAGACATCAACGTAAGTTCCCTATAATTCTCCTGAAACCACTGTAGCACGGTTCTGGCTCCGAGACGCGGACCGTTATACTGCTAAAAGACGACATCGCCGTCGGAGAAGGGATGTAGATGGTTTGGGGGTTTGCAGCTGTCAGCGTGTCTTCGATGAGTAACACGGGCCCCGTGCAAGCGCAGGAGAAGGTCTCCCGTATTACACTACTGGCCATTAAAATTGCTACACCAAGAAGTAGTGCAAATGATAAACGGGTATCCATTCGACAAATATATTATACTAGAACTGACATGTGATAACATTTTCACGCAATTTGGATGCATAGATCCTGAGAAATTAGTACCCAGAAAAACCACCTCTGGCCTTAATAAGGCCTTGGTACGCCTGGGCGTTGAGTCAAACAGAGCTTGGATGGCGTGTACAGGTACAGTTGCCCATGCAGCTTCAACACGATACCACAGTTCATCAAGAGTAGTGACTGGCGCATTGTGACGAGCCAGTTGCTCGGCCACCGTTGACCGGACGTTTGCAATTGGTGAGAGATCTGGAGAATATGGTGGCCATGGCAGCAGTCGAACGTTTTCTGTATCCAGAAAGGCCTGTACAGGACCTGCAACATCCGGTCGTGCATTATTCTGCTGAAATGTAGGGTTTCGTAGGTATCGAATCGGTCGTAACACATCCAAAATGTAACGTCCACTATTCAAAGTCCAGTCAGTGAGAAGATGACATGGCCGAGACGTGTAACCAGTGGCACCCCATACCATCACGTCGGGTGATACGCCAGTATGGCGATGATGAATACACGCTTCCAATGTGCTTTTTCCGCGATGTCGCCAAACACGAATGCGACCATCATGATGCTTTAAACAGAACCTGAATTCATCCGAAAAAATGACGTTTTGCCATTCGTGCACCCAGGTTCGTCGTTGAGAACACCATCGCAGACGCTCCTATCTGTGATGCAGCGTCAAGGGTAATCGCAACCAGGTCTCCGAGCTGATAGTCCATGCTGCTGCAAACGTCGTCGAACTGTTGGTGCAGACGGTTGTTGTCTTGCAAACGTCCCCATCTGTTGACTCAGGGATCGAGACGTGGCTGCACGATCCGTTACAGCCATGCGGATAAGATGCCTGTCATCTCGACTGCTAGTCTTACGAGGCCGTTGGGATCCAGCACGGCGTTCCGTGTTATTCTCCTGAACCCACTGATCCCATATTCTGCTAACAGCCATTGGATCTCGACCAACGCGAGCAGCAGTGTCGCGATACGATAAACCGCAATCGCGATAGGCTACAATCCAAACTTTATCAAAGTCGGAAACGTGATGGTACGCATTTCTCCTCCTTACACGAGGCATCATAACAACGTTTCACCAGGCAACGCCGGTCAACTGCTGTTTGTGTATGAGAAATCGGTTGAAAACTTTCCTCATGCCAGCGAGTTGTAGGTGTCGCCACCGGCGCCAACCTTGTGTGAATACTCTGAAAAACTAATCATTTGCATATCACTGCATCATCTTCCTGTCGGTTAAATTTCGCATGTGTAGCATGTCATCTTCGTGGTGTAGCAATTTTAATGGCCAGTAGTGTATAATACTGCTCCCGCCAGCCTGCGTCCGGCGCGCTGCACATTTCGAGCCGTCGTTCACATCGATGACGGCGTTTGTGGAGACGGTCACCGACTTAGTGTAGCAAAAAATGTGATTCACCCGAAGGACCGACAGGTTTCCATTGGTCAACGGTAGAATCCCGATGGTCCCGTGCCCGCTGCTATCGTAGTTGACGATGTCGTAGAGTCAACACATGAACATGTAAGGGTGGTCTGCTGCGTAGTTGCTTGTTCAACAGTCTACTATGAACAGCGTGCTCCGAAACACTTGAGCGTGCACCAGCATTGTGCTCTTTAGACGGAGATGCCACAGGTCACCATGTACCCTATTTTACAGATCAGACAAGCCTCCGAACCCCACGTTCTTTGAAGAGTCGCAGGCGTCCAACCATTTAGCGCCTAATGTTAGGTTCACTGTCCTCCTCCTTACCGTAGATGCTCACGACAGTAGCACGTGAACATTGGACCATCTTCGCCGTTTTGGAGATAATTCGTTAACAGGCTCTTCAAATGGCTCTGAGCACTATGGGACTTAACATCTGAGGTCATCAGTCCCCTAAAACTTAGAGCTGCTTAAACCTAACTAACCTAAGGACATCACACACATCCATGCCCGAGGTAGGATTCGAACCTGCGACCGTAACGGTCTCGCGGTTCCAGACTGAAGCGCCTAGAACCGCTCGGCCACACCGGCCGGCGTCGTCGTCTAAATTCGCGGTGAAAACTGGTCATAATGTTTTGGCGATCAGTACATAAACTTTGGTACGAGCCCTAACTTCCACTTCGCTGTACTTCTGTGAGATGTACGTTGGCAGCAGAACGTGGTTTAAGTCCGGTAAAAAAAAAAAAAAAAAAAAAAAAAAAAAAAAAAAAAAAAAAAAAAAAACAAGAAAAATGATTGTTTCGCAAGCTCACCTTACTTGTGGACATAGTCCCCTTTGCGGGATACACACTTCTTTCAGCGATCCTCCAAATTTATCATCACATCGGAAAAAGTGTCTGTCAAACTCTCCAAAATACTCACCGACTGCAACTATCACTTCCTTATCTGGTGAAAATTGCTTTTAGCAGGCCAGTGTTTCAGGTTAGGGAACAAGCAGTAGTTACTTCAGGCGAAGTCTGGTGAATAGGGTGTATGAGGAATAAATTCAAAGTCCAGTTCATGCACTTTCGCCATGGTTATCAATGATGTGTGGGATGGCGCATTATTCTGGTAAAAGAACTTCTTTGGATGTCAAGCTTGGTCTTTCTTACAGCCAACACAACTTCCAGACAATCCAATAATGATCCATAATTGGGCCCAGTTATGATTCTGCCTTTTTCCAGGAAATCTATGAAAGTTATTCCTTGGCAATCCCAAAAACCAGTGACCAACACCTTACCGGCTGACAAAATGATTGTCTCGTTCGATGCACTTTCACCAGCTTTTGTCCATGATTTTGACGGCCGTTGTGACTCTGTGACTGTTGATGAAACATGGTTACAGCATTACACACCAAAGTCTTCCGCATTGCGATTAAATATCGCCAGACATTGTGCTGGAAATATCGTGCCGGTTGCGCTTTTGGTGGACTGTAAGCAGTCGCAGCAACCACTTCGCACATAGCATCTTCACAGCCAGTTCTCCGTACAGGATATTAAGCACTCGCTCAGTTGTGATGCCTCCAGTGTCGGCGATCTTATGATTTTTATTCGGCGATCTTGCAATACCATATCACGGATTTTGTCAACAGTTTCCTTTACGGTGACCTCAGTGAGACGGCCGTAGTAAGCATCATCTTTGGTGTTACAAGACCATGTTTAAATTCGTTAATCAAAAAGTGTCTGGTTTTCGGTGATGGTGCAGAGCCCGCGTGAGCTTCATTCAGTTCTGTTTAGATTTGTGCGTTAGTCCAACGCTTCAAACGAAAATGTTTGATAACAGCACTAAACTCAGTTTTCTCCATTTTCAATAGCAGTCGACGAACTAATTCAGATGACTGGCAACTATGAACTGTACTCTGTACATCTTTGAAATTCTTCATGCGATCCTTGGAATACTCAAGCTTAGCAACCGTGAAGGCGTAAAAAAAATGTTTCATTCTTTCAAGCAAATTTATCAGCCTTATCAAACCACCCTCGCAGAATCATTCTGCAGTCTATACACACTGGCAAAAGTCGATAGTGTCTGAAATGCTTCGATGTCTTTCTTTAATCCGACCTGGTGGGGATCCCAAAAACACGAGCAGAATGTGTCGCAATTGTGCCGACTGAGACTTCAGCCAGTGAGTCACACCGGCCTGGAGGTCCGCGTCATCTAAGCGCTGCGTTGCAAACCAGTTCCTCATCTTGGGCAACAAGTGGAAGTCGCTTGGTACAAGATCGGGGCTGTAGGGCTGACGAGGGAAAAATTTCCCATTTGAATGAATAGGAGTTCTTCAGTGCCGTTTGCCGTGTGAGATTGGGCATCGTCGTGTAAAAACAAAATTTTGGGCGTCAGCTATCCTCGGCGTTTTTTTTTTTTTTTTTTTTTTTACTGCTCTTCCAAGGCTGTGCCAAGTTTGACAGTACCAGGCAGAATTGAATTTATGGTTGCTCCACGTTCGATAAAATCAATAAGAAGCACACCTTGCCCATCCCAAAACACTGTCGCCATCAACTTCCTTGCTGACAAAGGTTGCAAACATTTTCTTGGTTTTTTTTTTTTTTTTTTTTTTTTTTTTTTTTTTTTTTTTTTTTTTTTTTTGAGGGGGGCGGATGTCGTCTTGTGTGTCTCCACACCATGGACTGTAATTTTGTCTCGCAGTTGATGTGTTTCGCCCAAGTCTCGTCACCAGTTACGATGCGATCCAGTAATGAAATACCATGTTTTTGGTAGGCCTCCAGAAATGTCAACGTTGCCGCCATTCGTTGTTCTTTATGGTGCTCTGCAAGCGTTTTGGGCACCCATCGTGCACAAAATTTGTGGTAGCCTAGCTTTTGAGTGACAATTTCAAACAACAAAGTCGGTGAAACTTGTGAAGCGACGGTTTTCACGAATCGTTTCATCAACTTTAGCGACAAGATCATCAGTCACAATGCTCGGGCGTCTACCCTTCTCTTCATCATGAACGTTGGTTCGGCCATTTTTAAGCCGAATGCACAATTTCCGGACGGAACATCCACTCATTACTTTGTTTCCGTACACGTCGCAAAGTTCACGACAAAATTCTACAGGTTTTAGGCTTTTTGCCAACAAAAACCGTATCACAGTCCCAGTGAACTAAATTTTTCGAAATAAGTTTACGGAGGTCCCTGCTTTTCTGACGCGAGCAGGACTCGATAACTTACGTCATCGTTGCTGGTGATATGGAGTGACGTATCTCTTATGAAGATGGGACGGTGATTTCAGTGCAGCAGTAGCTACGTAAGAAAGCAGGTGGCGTTATCTTTTCTAACTTGAACGTGTGTCAACAAGAGTTTGTTTCTGAGTCGCTAGTATCTCAGGGCGCATCTGCAGGCGTCAGACACGTGAAGTTTTTTTATAAGCAGTTAACGGAATGAGAGCAGTAAGCTGCTGGTCATCGAAGTCAATTGGCTGTCTGGATCTTATTCTGAGGCTAACGACTGTATCATCCGCGTCTTCCCATAAATTGTGAACGTTTTAAGTCACGTAGACTACGTTAAGCATACCGTATTTGGTTTCTCACAGCAGCTGGAAAACAGTAATACCGTATGCTGAATTTTTTGTAGAAATATGACTATTGACTATTCTTATTTCGGGGTATACAGGGCATCTGAAAGCATTTCGTGATTGCGTAAAGCATGCACACAGTTGTGCTTATTTTCTAAAATATTAGGTGCCGGAACTCACCTCTTCGACCGGAACCCCCCGTCTCTCTCTCTCTCTCTCTCTCTCTCTCTCTCTCTCTCTCTCTCTCTCTCTCTCTCTCCCTCCCCCTCCTCCCTCTCCCCTCCCTCTCTCTCTCTCTCTCTCCCCCTCCCCCTCCTCCCTCTCCCCTCCCTTCCTTCCTCCCTCTCCCGCCCGCCACCCCCACCATAAAAATCACAAATTTCGATTTTTGAAAACTTATAATTACAGTGAGAAATTATATTTTTAGAAATTTGATCTGAAATTCAGGTTCTTAGGTTTCTTACTATCAAAGTGATAAAATGACAAGATTTAATAACAAATAGCAGCTGCTGCCGTCTGCCCCTGTAGCAATGTCTTAAGTCTTCATAACTTTGACGTCATGTTTTCAACTGCTGCCAGCCGCGACGTCCAAACTGAACCATTGTAGCTGCTCGGCGGACGACACAACAGCGTCTGGTACCGTAGAAGAACTTTCATCCAGTGAGTCTATGATGGTCAAGCCTAGGATTTTTTTTGAAAGACCATCTAATCGCTTTGACTTCCGATGGAGCTTCTGTCTACGTCCGTAACATTGTCAGGGAGGTTTTAACTCTTTTGAGTACCGGTAGTTTGTCTGGTACGCAATTGTAAGAAATTTTGACGTGCGTGTGTTTTATTTTATTATCATCATTACATTGAGGAGACCATTGGCAGTGAAACTTAGTATATCTGAAGTTATTGTAACGTAAATTTTTGTTTTTACTGTTGTGATTATGAGTGGTTTCGAAATGAAACCACTGGATCAGTAAGTACTTTTGATGAAATTTATTAAATTTTTCGCCCGTTTGTACTCATTATTTATGACTATGATTTGTTTTACGCATTACGAGTCCAAGAAAGTTTCGAGATATGGCATTGTGCATAGAGTGCCGTGTAAAAGTTGAAAGAAACGATATTACCAAATATATACATAACCTGTCGAACTGATCTTGTTTTTTTTTTTCATACCAAAAATACCACTGCAATCCGCAGTTACGACCAAAAAAAGGTTGACCAAATCGGTGGAGCCGTTGGCAAGTGCTGATGTTTCGCAATTGATTTTATTTCCGACTTTTACGTTGGATTTTCCAAAAATTTGCCTTCATATAAACTCTGTCCCGACAATAACGACCCAAAAAAATGTGTTTTCAGGTAGTGATCAGTCATACATGCAGCAGTTTATTTTTATTTGTATAGATTAGCTGAAAAATCAGTCGTTGCCTGAATGTCTATGAGACTTCGTAAGCTCGCAATTTATTTGACTTACAAAGATACTATGTATACAGTGTTTGAATTAGTATGATTGCAGACATGAACGAAGAGTTCGTTTGCTTCAATAACAGGGTGAGCTGGCTGTATGAATGGCATCTGACTATAAGGTCAACACGCGCAGCACACAGCGTCTGGGCGTGTGCTTTGTCCGTATTCATAGTATAACATAAGCCAAGGTTAGTCATCCTCTTTTACCAACTGCCCTCTTTTGCTGTATCTCTAATAGTAAAATTTTCTAACCGCCCACCGTTGATTTACAAATTAGTGAAGTACCTATATAAAATTTATAAAGCAGAGTTGCAGCAAGTTTCGCAAATAATAATAATAATAATAATAATAATAATAATAATAATAATAATAATAAGAGAGAAGAGAGAGAAGAATAAGCCTCCGGTATGTTCTGCCAGTCGTAAAAGGCGACGAAAAGAACAAACCACTAATAGGGCTAACCCCCCTTTTAGTGTGATTAGTTGGTTCAGGACAGAAGCCTCGGACAAGCGCCGTCATGGTCGGGGACGACGCTTGAACCCTATGCCCGCCCACAATGGTAACGACACTGCTAGCCAACTGGAAAACGATTTAAATCCAAATAGAGGTGTTTTGCAGGATATGCTTCCTGCAACCACCCTAGAAGGAAAACAAAGACAGAGGATGGGATGGTCAGATGAAGTTATTACCAAGCAAGAAACCTAGGAACCAACACAACTGGATACAGATCACAAGTATACACAACATTTATTACCAGATACCCGGAATTAAAATTTTTAACAGAACAACGACTAGCTGATCAGATCCGTGTAATAATCAAAAATAACAGGATACCCCAGTCAGAATTAGAAAACATCAAACAACAAGTACAACAAATACTGGAACAAAATAATGTGCAATCAGAAGAAGAAGAAAATACAGTAATGGACTCAAACATCCCAGAACAAACAAAGACCAACACGCATCAATTAAACAATCAGAGGAAAAAGAAATCATAAGACAGCCACCAGAACAGGCACAAATAGAACACGAAGAGACACACGTGTTAGATATAGAAGAGAAATTTCAGCTGACATATATAGAATACAAAGACACAAATACAGTCATTAGACCATTCTTGTATAGACCACCAAATAACCCACGAGTCGAAACAAGAATAACAACTATCAACACAATCATACACAACAAAATAAATGAAAATACAACTATGGAAGAGTTACAACTACTGGTTTATGTAGGAGCACTCACTACACTAAATATACACACTAGGCAGAGATCAGAACCAACCAACCGACAGAAGAAGCCCACAAACCAGCATGGCAACACAGGTTACAGATCAGAATAGAAAAACTGAGAAAAGACATTGGACAGCTAACACAATTTATAAGAAATGAAATATCAGACAAAAAACGAAAAAGGTTAGGTAAAATCTCACAACAAGAAGCAATAGAGCAATTAGATGAAAAGAAGCAGAAATTACAAGCATTGGCCAAACGACTTAGAAGATACAAAAAAAGTGGAAATAGAAGGAAACAAAACCAAACATTCAGCACAAACCAAAAGAGATTTTACCAAACAATAGATAACACACACACACATTAAAATAGACAATCCACCAAACATAGCAGACATGGAACACTTCTGGAGCAACATATGGTCAAACCCGGTACAACATAACAGGCATGCACAGTGGATACAAGCAGAAACAGACTCATACAAGATGATACCACAAATGCCTGAAGTGATAATTTTGCAACATGAAGTCACCCGAGCAATTAATTCTACACACAATTGGAAAGCCCCTGGAAATGATAAAATAGCAAATTACTGGCTAAAGAAGTTCACCTCAACACATTCACATCTAACTAAATTATTTAACAGTTACATTGCAGACCCATACACATTCCCTGATACACTTGCACATGGAATAACCTATCTGAAACCTAAAGATCAAGCAGACACAGCAAACCCAGCTAAATATCGCCCCATAACATGCCTACCAACAATATACAAAATATTAACTTCAGTCATCACACAGAAATTAATGACACATACAACACAGAACAAAATTATAAATGAAGAACAAAAAGGCTGCTGCAAAGGAGCACGAGGATGTAAAGAGCAACTGATAATAGATACAGAGGTGACATATCAAGCGAAAACTAAACAAAGGTCCCTACACTACGCATACATTGATTACCAAAAAGCCTTTGATAGTGTACCCCACTCATGGTTACTACAGATATTGGAAATATACAAAGTAGATCCTAAATTGATACAGTTTCTAAACATAGTAATGAAAAACTGGAAAACCACACTTAATATCCAAACAAATTCAGATAACATCACGTCACAGCCAATACAGATTAAGCGTGGAATATACCAAGGAGACTCATTAAGCCCTTTCTGGTTCTGTCTTGCTCTGAACCCACTATCCAACATGCTAAATAATACAAATTATGGATACAATATTACTGGAACATACCCACACAAAATCACACATTTGCTATACATGGATGATCTAAAACTACTGGCACCAACAAATCAACAACTCAACCAATTACTGAAGATAACAGAAGTATTCAGCAATGATATAAATATGGCTTTTGGAACAGACAAATGTAAGAAAAATAGCATAGTCAAGGGAAAACACACTAAACAAGAAGATTACATATTGGATAACCACAGCGACTGCATAGAAGCGATGGAAAAAACAGATGCCTATAAATATTGGATACAGACAAAAAATAGGAATAGATAATACAAATATTAAAGAAGAACTAAAAGAAAAATATAGACAAAGACTAACAAAAATACTGAAAACGGAATTGACAGCAAGAAACAAGACAAAAGCTATAAATACTTATGCTATTACCAATATTGACCTACTCATTTGGAGTAGTGAAATGGAGTAACACAGACCTAGAAGCACTCAATACACTTACACGTTCACAATGCCAGAAATATAGAATACATCACATACATTCAGCAACAGAAAGATTCACATTAAGCAGAAAGGAAGGAGGAAGGGGATTCATCGACATAAAAAACCTACATTATGGACAGGTAGACAATTTAAGAAAATTCTTTATATAACGAGCCGAAACTAGCAAAATACACAAAGCAATCACTCATATAAATACATCGGCTACACCACTGCAATTTCATAACTACTTCTACAACCCTTTAGATCACATAACATCAACAGATACGAAGAAAGTAAATTGGAAAAAGAAAACACTACATGGCAAGCACCCGTATCATCTAACACAGCCACACATCGATCAAGACACATCCAACACATGGCTAAGAAAAGGCAATATATACAGTGAGACAGAAGGATTCATGATTGCAGTATAGGATCAAACAATAAACCAGATATTACAGCAAGCATATTATTAAAGATCCCAATACCACAACAGATAAATGCAGACTTTGCAAACAACAAATAGAAACAGTAGATCACATCACAAGCGAATGTACAATACTAGCAAATACAGAATACCCCAGGAGACACGACAATGTAGCAAAAATAATACACCAACAACTTGCCATACAACATAAACTAATAAAACACGTTCTCACATACAAGTATGCACCACAAAATGTACTGGAGAATGATGAATACAAATTATACTGGAACAGAACCATTATAACAGATAAAACACCACCACGTAACAAACCTGACATCATTCTCACCAATAAAAAGAAGAAATTAACACAACTAATCTAAATATACATACCCAATACAACAAATATACAGAAGAAAACAGGAGAAAAAATTGAAAAATACATCCAACTGGCTGAGGAAGTCAAGGACATGTGGCATCAGGATAAAGTTGACATACCAATTATACTATCAACTACAGGAGTCATACCACACAATATCCACCAGTACACCAACGCAATACAGCTACATCCAAACGTATATATACAACTACAGAAATCTGTAATTATTGATACATGTCCAATTACCCGAAAGTTCCTAAATGCAATGTTACATATACCGTACAGTTAAAAGGAAGTCACGCTTGATCGAGGTCCGCGTCACTTTCCATTTTTAACCAAACATAACGCCTGAGAAAGGAAAGAAGTAATAGTAATAATTACTGAACAAATACCGTGTCAAAATTTTATGAAGATCTAATGAAATGTTTATATAACTCCTGCCGGCCGGAGTGGCCGAGCGGTTATAGGCGCAACAGTCTGGAACCGCGCGAGCGCTCCGGTCGCAGGTTCGAATCCTGCTTCGGGCATGGATGTGTGTGATGTCCTTAGGTTAGTTAGGTTTAAGTAGTTCAAGTTCTAGGCAACTGATGACCACAGCAGTTAAGTCCCATAGTGCTCAGAGCCATTTGAACCATTTGAATCCTACCGTCTATTGCCCACCATGAAAGCTGGAACGCCCGCTAGTGGGCATTGGGAAAAGTTGGCTACTACTGCCATAAGGTCATCGAGAATCGTACATGTTTGAAGCGAAGTGGTAATTTGTTAGGAACAAGCAGAACTCTGGATATAAAAGCTCGTTCGCCTGCGCCACTTATTGTCAAAATTTCCGCGTGTACGATGTTACGTTGGAGATCAGCAACTTTAAGCCTCTGTGAGTGAATGATCCTGAGGAGTGAGATAACGTGTGATGATGCTCTCGATCAGAGTTACATCGCGCCACGTTTTCGGAAGGAGTATCCAAATAGAGAGTGAAAGCTTGTTCACGAGCGTTGGATTAGACTCGACCGTTTTCTAAGAATTTTTGTTCATAAACAAAACTAAATCACAAAGCAAACTTAATAAATTAGTTTTACCCAGCAAAGAATATAGATAAAACCTATCAAAAGAAGCAAAGTAATGTCGTAAAGGTAAGATTGCGGCACTTAATTCTGTCACTGACGTAAACTTTCGGAATTATATCCGTCACTGACAGTGAGTTAAAACTACGGTCAAGTTAAAACCCTATGAAGATTCGTATCGTAGTTTGAGATTAACTCGTTCGGACACACGACGGTTTTACTATTTTATTATAAGTATAGATGTTAGTAAATTCCCCATATATGCTTTTCTTGCTATTGCCCGTCTTCGTTGTATTTCCATCCTACTTCGGTTGTCATCAGTTGTTTTTATTGCTCAAATAATAACTCATCTACTCTTAGTGTCTGATTCTAATTCTCTATTTTTTTCTGCATTCCATTACCCCAGTTTTACTTTATTCACGTTGCATTTTGAAGGCACCTCACACCTTTCATCTGGTGTCCCAACTAGGTGAAGTTTCCTAAATTGGCTGACACACGGGCTGCAGCGATCCTTGCAGCGTTAACACAGCCGCCATTTCTACTGTGTTCAGAACAACGTGAGGAACCCAACGAGTTTGTCAATTCCCGGTTTTGATTAAGTCTGGAGACACTGACAGATCATAATAATTTCTATTTCTTATGCACCAAAATTATTACTATAATTTTATGTGGAATTTCATTCTTTTAGTGCGTAGTACACAAGTTTACTGTATCACAGTTACTGTCTTCAAAGTCGGAAAAAAAACTGAAAACAGAGTATGAAGGAGTAGGAGGAGGATGATGTACTACTGAAGAAGCGGTAAAGTATCTTTGTGTATGGTACCAAAAGGAGAACAGTGCAGTTAGGAACTTGAGTTGGTGGTATAAAAAAAACTATTTGATGCAGTTTCTGATACGTTAAACAGTGAAAACTTAACGGATCTGTTGAAGGAGCTTGTGGAACTTCAAGCTCGTGTAAACTGTCACAATACTCTCAGAAAATTGGCTCTGACCTTGTGAAATTCTCATCCAAGGATCCTTCAGTGCAGTTACTGAGCCGTTATTACTTACAAATTTGTGGCCATCCTTTTACAGTAACTGAATTTGGGGGAAGAAATGTGTTGCGCAATATCTGCAGTTTTATCTGCATCGAAAAAATTATTCAAATCCACGAATAAATCTTTACTTATTGCTGGCAGTGCACACAGAAATAGCAGCGTAGCGAAAATAAAGCTAGCATGAGATGTTTGAATTTAGTTAAAATGCCATTACAAGGGGACGTAACAAAGCAGAGGAAGTCCTTGATTTCAAAAAAAATGGCGAACGAAAATTGAGTTTGCTTTAAATATGGCGGACGTATAACCGCTTCTAGAAATTTCAACTCGTTGCGTGTCCCAAAGCCTTCGCTGTCTGTGACAAAATTTCAATATTTTCGGCAGTATCCAAAGTTTTTGTTTCGTCTACCGTAAGGAGAACAAAACGTGGACTACCGATGTATAGGAATAGGTAACGTGACCTTACAAGTCTGAACAATTTACCGGGTGCAGAGAAACTATAAACTTGGAAACACATTGCGCTTGTCACTGGATAGAGGAAGGTTCAAAGTTTTGACACAGCTGCGCTGTTGTTTGTTTGTAGTCAAATGGCGACTACATCACGAGAGAAACCATTTTGTGTGTTGGAATTACTGCGATCTCTGTCCATTGTTGAAGTGCCTCCCACACCAATACATTCAATTTTTTCTGTTTTTTTTTTTCTGTTGGGTTACATAGAAGACGGTGTCTTTGTCCCACCTATGGCGGCTACTCTTCAAGAACTGAGAAATCGAATTGTTTAAGCTATCGATTCAGTAAACAGCGACCTGTTGATTTGTGTGTGGAATGAAATGTACTACCGTTTCAATGTTCCTCGAGCAACGCATGGTGCACATGGTGAGTGCATGGTATAGTGTCTATGCGAACATTAAACTTTGAACCTTTCTGTATCCAGTGCCGTGCACAATTCGGGTTTTATCTTTCATAGTTTGCTGTAGTAAACAATTGAAATCCGTTCTTTCTTTTGAACCACCCTGTATATCTGGGGAGGATGCTGTATGACAAATTGCGCTTCGTTCGAATCATATGAATCTGCTCAGGCTAGCTGGAATTCCGGCCGAGTAGAAAATACAGCTTTTATTAGAAGCTTATTTCATGTTTTATTTTGAAGCGAAAGAAAAATAGGGAACGTGAACATCATGAAGGGTACTGTGCCTCCAGAATTCCAAAATACCCTGTCGTGTTCCGTATTTTAGCACTTTCTGCGGTGGCAACACTGAAGAGGTCTGCCCTCCCCTTCCATTTCGTTTGGGAGCTGTTTGTACCTGTGGTACAATGACCAGCGGGCGCAGGACCCAGGCTCCCCACGGTCAGAAAAACAGAACCATGCCTCTCGGACCCTAATGAGTCCACCTGGAGCACGAGACCTAACCCTCCCGCGATCGAGGAAGAAAGAAAGTCCTCCCTCTCAATGCAGGTAGCATTATTCTGCTATTGCATAAATATGAATTAGTGGTTTTTGTAGTTCGTTTACCGTTACTGTAAGCTGTGTTTGGAGATTCCTGACTCCCCTTCCTGGCCAAGGTCCTCTTCCCTCTCCCTTTTACTCTGTTTTTATCGCTTTTTAGATTTGGTTAGTCTCCTTTTACAATACGCACTTTTACATTCCAGCGGTTGAACAATTTTGATCACTCCTTTCGTTTTCAGCATTGGCAACACAACTGAACTTCCACGTTTTTAGCCTTTTACCTTTTATCGTTATGACTCTTCTGAGATTTAAATCCAGCCGAATGGACCACCCGTGAAACAAGGGACTGATAACCTTGCTGTTTGGTTTCTTCAAACCCAATCAACCAACCAACCAACGAACCGTTTACCGTTACCCAGAGTGCACAATGATGAGGCGAACTGTCAGGTTTCACTTTAGGAAACTAATTTTATATATTGCACTCTTCTAATTTTCCCACCTTGAAGTTTTCCACCCTTTGCTTCATGAATTTTAAATTACGATAAAGACTTGTTTTTCCTTTTTTAGGGACTGATAGCAATGTTGGTACTGGAGTGAAACGTGTGTATATCAGGGCTGCAGGAAGAAATGACTAATGTACGTGCTGTGGAAAGTTTCACAAGCATTGATGGTTTCTGACTCTTGGAGCTTTGTTCTGTCGAGGTGAGCGAAGGAAAGAGAGTGCGTTTTTGTCTACGTAAGAATATATTTAATAGTCACGTAACGTTTGTAGTTTTTCACACAGTTACCGCTGACACTATGTCCTCAACAAAACAGTCACCAACCATATCAGGATTAAGCACTGGCAAACAAAATATATGACAGAAACTTCCCTATTTCATTTCTGGAATAGTAGTTATGTGCAAATCCCAACGTTTGTATCTTTCGTTACCAGTTCTCTGTTAGATGAAATTTGCAACCTTGATTCTTATATTAATCCACACTTCCAGCTTTCATTAGTCTTTCTTCAAAGACTGAAAACATTGTTGACAAAAATAGTAGTAGGCAAATTATCACATTTATCAACACCTATTGAAATGAAATTCCGGTAAGGTGGAGTTTTCTTATCCTCCAAAAAAGAAAAAAAGTCATTGGGAAGTAATGTCCATTGATAAGCCCATGAACCGTAACTGTAATCCGATCACCATATTATTACATTGGTCGGCCGGTGGCCGTTGTCAGAAACAAGCGGTGACATTACAATGAACAAGTACTGTGGTGACTAAGCAAAGTGTGTCGCATTGTGAATGATTTCAAGACAGTTATGCATGTACTAGCAAGTGGTTCAGTGTGTCCTCGTGAAGTATCACAATAAAAAATAGCGAGAGTCCGACGGAAGCGCCTTCACTTCCAGGTGAAATAATATCGTGCTCGCTTAGTAGCTGAAAAAAAAAAAAAAACTTTTTGCAAAACTTGAAGGTTCCATCGACATATTGTGTCACTCTAAGTACTCTGAGTATTTCAGATTCATGAGATATTACAGTATTCTTGTCAGCATCATGGTCAAATAAAAAATCCGCCCCCTCAGTAGTTTTCACACTTGAAGTGTTCAGAACAACATGAACTTCCAGAATACCTTTAGATAATTCGGTGCAATTTTCCGCCTTGCTTTGTAGACGGATTTTCGTAAGCTGTCGACATCTTCTGTGTGTTATCCTTTCAGCTGATTATATATTAGTTTTTGATGGTCTCTCACATATTTTATTCTGTATCTTTCCTCTTTACCTCACAAACTATTCTCTGCCTCTGCCTCTGAATTTTATCATCAGCTATTCTCCGTGGTTGTGGTCGTGGTCGTCTAGACTGTTCAGCACATCGGTGTAGTCAGTGGAGGCAGTTTTATTAAAACTGTTGTACTCCATTGCACTACACCACATATCAACAGTTTTTGGAAAATTGGAAATTTGTGGTAAGGACTATGGGACCAAACTGCTGACGTCATCGGTCCCTAGGCTTCCGCACTACTTAATCTAACTTACGCTAAGGACAACAAACACACACACACACACACACACGCCCGAGGGATGACTCGAATCTCCGACGGGGGGGGGGAGCCGCGCGAACCGTGACAAGACGCCCCGAGACCGCACGGCTACCCCGCGTGGCCCAACAGTTTTTGGAATCCGAAAGCATAACCTTTCTGAAGTAGCACTTCCTTTCTAGTTCTATTCACAGTAGCTGCAACATCATCGAGGGACATATTCATTATGAAGCAATCTGCTGTAAACAGAAACCTCAGGCCACAAACCAGCACTGACTTGTTTGGGATACTTGTGTTCTGCTACCTGCCATGCCAATCTGCTTACAGGGGCTTGGCTCCTGCGCCCTGGTCAGAAATGGCTCCGTCGAAAGGTGGTTAATAAGGCCCCCCATACAAAGGCGGGCTGGTCCGCTAACCCGCTCGTAGAGCGTGTCAGCTCCGACTCGTTCGTGCGTATGTGTACGATGGCTTGTATTCCGGTCCGTCGGTTCGACCGGCGGACCTGTTATCTGCTTGCCACGAAGTCTACCTGGCTCCGTCAGTACAGGCAACGCCTCATCTACGGAGTCGGTGTTGGAGCAGGCAGGTAAGGTGCCTGTCAAACAGTCGCCGGTGTTGACAGAGTCGGGCGGGTCGTCGGACCAATTGGGCTGTGAATGGGTACCTTGTACAACCGCTTGGTGGTCGGTGCGCCACCTCACTGCTAATAAGGTGATTTGTATGCCAAAGCAAAATAACTGTTTCGTAATTTGAGTGTATTATTTCTGGAAAAAGTAACGTTTCGCTGCGCTGACGTTTCGTTTCCCGATAGTTTCCCACAACTCCACTTGTTTAGCAGCGAGCAGTCATCTCACATACACCTTCCCATTCGATTCCAAGCAGTTCTTCGCGCCTGACGCAACATCAGCTATAAAGTAATTTTGTATCATTTAACATAAATTTCTTTAAAGTTCAAAATTTTCACATAAATCTTAGTTTTGCCCCCATGGCAATTTTGTCACTGGCGAGGGGATGTGGAGGATGAGTTCTCCATCACTTTTATTATTTTTTAAATTTACTTTCTTCTTGTTTCCTCCTCCTCCTCCTCCTCCTCCTCCGAAGACTTAATTAACATCACCTCAACCTTACACCTTGCCACCTTGTACTTCCAAGCTACATTTTGTCGTCGTCTTACATACAGGAATTACGGATATTCCTCTTCCACTTGCACAAAGTTTATGCACATCGTTTCCTTAATCGACCTACGCCTCATTCATTGTCGATCAGGATTTTCTGGGGTAGTGTTTCAGCAGTTGTTACGATCACACGTTCTTTCCACCTCTCTTCTGTAGTTTCCTAATTAGTTGCACGTACATTAGACTCGTTTTTTCGAACGTCTTCATTCTTCATTAAATCTCTTTGTGCAGCCTTTCACTCTTTTGAAGGATGTTGTCGATTGTGCTTGTACTATGCTGTTTACTTGTTTTCATCTACCCAAAACTCGCTTCATTAAAATAGCTGTGGTGTCACCGTAGTTTTAAAATAATAATTTTTGTCTCTTTTTTTTAGAAGAGAATAGAAGCTTTCAAAATGTGGTGCTACAGAAGAATGCTGAAGATTAGATGGGTAGATCACATAACTAATGAGGAGGTATTGAATAGGATTGGGGAGAAGAAGAGTTTGTGCCACAACTTGACAAAAAGAAGGGACCAGTTGGTAGGGCATGTTCTGAGGCATCAAGGGATCACAAATTTAGCATTGGAGGGCAGCGTGGAGGGTAAAAATCGTAGAGGGAGACCAAGAGATGAATACACTAAGCAGATTCAGAAGGATGTAGATTGCGGTAGGTACTGGGAGATGAAGCAGCTTGAACAGGATAGAGTAGCATGGAGAGCTGCATCAAAGCAGTCTCAGGACTGAAGACATCAACAACAACAAAGCTTCAAACGTGTGTAGATTATCGTGTGTATCGTCATAGCCGTAACTGTTGTCGCTACCACATGCTTAAAGTTCGACATCGTACGCAATGAAAATTTAAGGTTATGTTCTGTATGTACTTGGCTCAGACGGTTTGCTGCTAACTGGATATTGTTTTCAGTTTCTTCTATTATTACTTTATCATCGGGCAATAGTAGTGCACCTACATTTTATTAATCATCCTCGTAGCAAGTGTAATATGGGTCATGTAAAAGCAGTGTAACATCTGCACTTTCGACGGCCGTGTGAAGATATAGGAATCAGTAAATGTGTACTTACGTTCCTTTGCAATAACGTTCACCACCACCAACACCACCCCGACTGAAGTTACTTCGAATCGTTGTGATCTTTATTAGAGGGAAAAAGACTCACCATTCAGTACTTCACAGTGAATTGGAACAGGAACGGTATAAAATACCAGTGACTGCTCTTCATAATTTATACGTAGGAGGCGCGAAAGAGAACTGGACTCATCAGGAAGAGAAATGTTGGTGCACACAGTAATCGGTTGGGTTTTCCCATTTATGTTTCCGAACTCGGGTGTTAGGATGAGTAAATGTAGAGGAAGTGACTGTGTCGTACCTGGCGAGTGGGTCAGCCTCTTTGTCCGGCACGTAGCCTTGCAGCGAGCGGCACAAAAACAGCGTGGGTCCGAGCAGCCTTGGCCAGCGGCGTAACCCAAGCAGGCGTCGCTTTCCTGTCCCGGACCCCGGTCCCCGTCTCTCGCGCGCTCTCATTATCCGGGGGCGCCGGACACCGCCGTTCTGCATGCAGCGCCGCGCCGCGCCTCGCCTGCGAGAACGCGCCGACGCATTCACAAGAGTCGGCGTCAAGTACTACAGAGTTTAAGGCTGCGCGTACCCGGCAGCACCACCTAAAGACCCGTGCCAGAATTACGAAGGGGATGAAAATGATGCGTTTCACGAATAAAAGTCTGTCTACTCTGATTGCAGTTTTTATTTCGCGCATCTACAGCTGTGCTCTTCAAACAGCGTGGTACGCATGGCACAAGGTACGTGATGGGTACATCAAAATGCAGCTACTCACAGACGCCCAGTGTGGACTGTAATCGTCGTATGGCAGCGCAACTTCGTATATAAGCTATTGCGTTAATGCGGAACCAATGACCGCTGGAAAAAAAATTGGTTTGAATTTTGGCTTCCAGGTGAAAATCTGGCGGTGTACAGCATCTCGTAGACGTCCCCGTTGCCCACATTGCACAAAATATGTAAACGGCGATTAATAATTTTGACCTTTTTTTGTTTTGGTTTTAGGGCGCAAAACTACTACGGTTTCTAGCGCCCGGTTTGTGGCCTAGGGAAAGGTTAAAAAAAAATGGAAATAAGCAGCGATGGGAGCGAAACTCAAAGTGTGGAAACTAAACAGAAGGAAAGCTTAGAAAAGCGTTATAGAAGGGGGGGGGGGTTGTATTCCCCAAAAAGAGCTTCTCATTACCGACGTCATCTCACTGACACTAATAAACTTGAGAAGGCGATCGGCTGGATGCGTGCCATCTGCTAAAATGGAAGATATATCAGGCAACAGCTGTAGACGGGCACGTAACGGAGTAAAATAGGGGCACTCAACTAAAAGGTGTCTGACCGTCCACAATTGAGAGCAGTGGAGACGAAGTTGGGGAGGATCGCCACTTAAAAGATGTCGACAGCTAAAAAGACAGTGCCCTATCCGTAGTCTAGTTAAAATTACCTCCTCCCGACGACGCGTTCGGAAGGAAGAGGTCCAAGCACGGGGAAGAGCTTTCACGTCCCGCAATTTATTATTGGGAAGTGTAGACCAATGTGCGTGCCGTAAAAGAGCAACACGACGACATAAAACAATCTGTAGATCGGCGAAGAGAATCATGCGAACAGCAGGCTGAAGAAGAGAGACTGCAGTTTTGGTTAACATTATGCCCCTCTCACGTGTCTCATTGTTTCTTCGGACGTCCCATTCCAAATCCATTACGTATGGAAACATTTCTATACGTCTTCCTTGTGTTCACTGCGCCCGATACGCATCTGGAACTTTTCTCCAGCGTAGATCGGTTCCGCAGTAGCATATCAACCAAACTTCGCTGACATAGGATAATCACACCCCACCCTAGACCTCTGTGAGTAACCTCAATTTAATTACAACCACCCGGTGCTTTCCATTATACCAGTTATTAGGGCTTCCCGTTCCATTCGCATATGGAGTGCGGAAAGTATGATTGCTTAAACGTCTCTGTGCGTACTGTAATTAGTTCAACCTTACCATTGCAATCTCTACTGGAACGGTGCGTGAGGTGCTGTAATATATTCACAGGTTCCTCACTTCAGCTGGTTTGTGAAACTTGGGAAGTAGGCTTCCACGGATGAGTATACTTCTATTTACAAGCATTCGCCAATTCATTTTTTCAGCGCCTCCGTGACGCTCTCCCTCTGATCAAGCAAACTTGTTACCATTCGGGTTATCTTTCTTTGTATGTATTCAGTGTTGCGTTGGTCCTATTTGGTATCACACACTTGAGTAGTAGTCTGTACTGAGTCATACGAATCTTTTGTAAACAATCTCCTGTGTAGACTGATGGCATTTTCGTGGTTGTAATGAGTCGAAGTTACGACCTGCTTTATATGCCACTAAGCCTGTGTGTCGTTCCATTTCATATCAGTACTAATCCATATGCCCAGGTATTTGTAGGAGTTAAACGATTAAAACTGTATTGTAGTTATGGGACATTGTTTTTCGTTTTGTAAACTGCACGATTTTAAATGGCCCCGTCTCTGTAGCCGAATAGTTTGGAACGGCTGCTCAAAAACGACGAAAGCTTAGGATTTTATTGGTGTCAGCACCACCCTTATACGGGACCCAACGTGTGAAACGCAGCTTGCTCTTTTCGTTAGTCAGCTCAGACGGTCGTAGATCACAGAGTTGAGGTTGACACCATGTTCCTTGACTTAAAAATTTAAAAAAACCTTCGAGACAGCTGTGCACAGTAAACTAGAATAAAAAGGTTCAGAATAGCTGAACAAAGATACCCAGTTCTACTGAAGAAAAAAATTGGTTCAAATGGCTCTGAGCACTATTGGACTTAATATCTGAACCTGGGACCGTAGCCGTCTCGCGGTTCCAGACTGACGCGCCTAGAACCGCTCGGCCACACCGGCCTTTTTATTCAGTACGTCGTCGGAAGCAGAGATGCCCGGCTTACCGTGTGATACTGTCACTGCTTTTCGCAACACTGTATGTAAAATTTTCTGTAACTCTATGAGGCTGTTCAGGCCGAACGGTTGTGTATGGGGAAGTGCCATCGTCAGGAACTGCGCGCGCACGCACACACACACACACACACACACACACACACACACACACACACACACACTTTCAGATGTTCAACACCTGGCTCAAAGATTGGTAGCTGTTTCTTAATATAGGTAAATGTAACGTAATACGTGTAAATAGACGGATGATTAGATATCTACTGTCCGTACTTCCGTATTCAGACTTTCATTTTCGATATATATAGCGGAGCCAAAACTCTATCTTTAGGGTTTTCACCATTTATGTCAGACTTTCCGTCTTTGACTGGTTAAACAGGTGCACTTGATAAATGTTATGTTGTTACGTAAATCTAAAACCACATGAGTGTTAGCTATAAAGCACCTGTCCGTTCTAACAAACTGGCGGCCTGTGGCGAAATTCCTCGATATTATCTGCTCTTCGTTTTATGAATCGTTACAAACTTAGACGGAAACATTGAAAATCAATAATGAAAATAAATACTGTATGCGATCAAAGGTATTAGTTGCTATAAATTGAGACATTAGAGAGAGAAACTTTCTGTCAAAGACCGTAATTTTCTGGCTACCACGAGAAATTATGAAGCAATGAAAAAATTGTACGGAGTCTGTAATTAAGTCACCAGATCGTCCGGTGCATTCGCTGTCTTTTCGACAGCGAATGCACCGGGGCTCTAAATACTTCCAAGCCATGCATTTCCTCAGCACATGCAAAAACATTCAATTTAGTACGGTACTTAATATTAACAAACGAGTCGTGCAAATCAAAATTCTTTGTAAATTAGTATTAATGATATGAACTACATTATCATATTTTCCAATGCTGTTTCAAACTTCCAGTTGTTAGGAAACCGAAAATATGCAGGAAACATCCTTAGTGATGCACTTGGTCTTGCCGCAACAGTTACCCATATAAATGAGGTAGGCGGCGTGACCGCTCGTGGTGCAGGTGGAGCCCAGGGCATTGGCCCAGACGGACACGTGAGGGCGCGCGCCTGGAACCGAACCCCGCGCCGCGACCGCAGACCGGTTTGCAGCCGCCAGCGGCGCCCGCTTCCCTGCTCTACCGAGCGTGCAAACCCCCCACTTCTCCCTCACCGCCGGCCACTAGTCGAGGGAGAAACTATCTGTGTGCTCTTTCTGAGAAGTAAAGGCACTACATAATGGAAGCAGGCAACAATTAAAGAAACAAATCAAGAGGCCTTTATGCGATTTATTGGCCTAAAAAAATCGTTCGACCACGTCAAGTTGTGCAAAACATTCGAAATAGTTGGGTAGTACATGTAGAGGCAGATGGGTTTTACACAATATGCACAGAAAACTAGGCGAAACGATAAAAATCAAAATCGTTCGGAGAAATGCTCAGATTGTCTCATACAAACTTACAATGTGGTGACAAAAGTCATGAGGCACCTCCTGATATCGGGTCGGACCCGTTCTTGCCCGGCGGAGAGCAGCAACCCGACGTGCCAGCTCTCGTTGGAAGTCCCCTGCAGAATTATTGAGCCATGCTGCTTCTGTAGCCGTCCATAACTGCGAAAGTGTTGCCGTTGCACGTTTCGTGCGTGAACTGACGTCTCGACTACGTCCCATAAATGTTCGATGAGAGTCATGTCAGGCGATCTGGGTGGCCAAATCATTCGAATTGTCCAGAATGTTCTTCAAACCATTTCAGCTCCGTGATAGGGCGCATTGTCATCCATAAAATTCCATCGTTCTCTGGGATGATGAAGTCCTTGAATGGGTCGAGATCGTCAATGATCGGTTCAGTTCGACCAGGGGGGACAGTCCCAAGCCATTACGGAGTCATCACCAGCTTCCACAGTTATTTGTTGACAACATGGCTTCGCGGGTTCTGCACCACGCTCCAACCCTACCGTCAGCTCTTACCAACTGGAATTGGGACTCATGTGATCATTCAACGGTCTTCCAGGCTTACCCACAGCCTGGGGCTAAGCCGTGTCTTCGCTGTATCCTTTCTTCCAGGAGTGCTAGTTCTGCAAGGTTCGCAGAAGAGCTTCTGTGAAGTTGGGAAGGTAGGAGACGAGGTACTGGCAGAATTGAAGATGTGAGGACGGGTCGTGAGTCGTGCTTGGGTAACTCAGTTGGTAGAGCACTTGCCCGCGAAAGGCAAAGGTCCCGAGTCAGAGTCTCGGTCCGGCACACAGTTTTAATCTTCCAGGAAGTTTCAATTTTCATTTGTTAACAAATGCGGAATTTAAATAAAAGTTAATACCAACGAGATTCGATCCAACGATTTCTGCGGTAAGCCCTCAGTGACTGACAACGACGTTATGAACGTAGATATTTTGTATACTTCATAGCGATCGGAAAACTTCTAATTTTCAAACGCTATTTTTCCGGGGTTTAAGAATTGCGTCATACTGATTCAGAAAACTAATGTGTGGGTACTGCCTTTCACATCATCCAAGTATGCAGGAAGTAGAAGAGAACCACTACGCAACGTCGTCTTCTGAGATAAAAAGATATGCACAATGACAAAACCATGGCCGGACGTGTTATACCAATGAGTAGATAAATGACTCACAAGAAAGCTAAATGATCTAGCAGCAGGAGCGCGGCTCCGATTTCCGCCCAACCGGGCAGGTTTTTAAATCCCTCGCTTTCAGGAGAAGGAATTAACGATCACGATGTAATGATAGCATATATGGTTAGATAAGTTAAATCTGTCACGAAGGGTGTGTGTGTGTGTGTGTGTGTGTGTGTGTGTGTGTGTGAGAGAGAGAGAGAGAGAGAGAGAGAGAGAGAGAGAGAGAGCGCACGCTCTAGATAGAGCAAATAAGTAGTTGTTAGAGCCGCACTCACAGAGTGATCTGGCATTGGTGAATTATGGGCAAATTTAAGCAGATTGTAAATCGTCGTCTGGAGAATTGCGTGCCTAGTAAGTAGTCAAAGGATGGAAAAGACCCACCATGGTTTAATTACGAAATTCAGAAGATGCTAAGGAAGCAGAGGCTGTCGCACTCTCGGTTCGAAAGAGTTGTGCGTCAGTGAAAAGATATAGACGTGAAGTGTACGACTGCCACCGTTAAACACCTTAGCAAAAGGTCTGGTAGAGAACCTGAAAAAAGTTCTGGTCCTATGTAAGATCGCTAAGCGGGTCTAAGGCTTCCATTCAGCCCCATGTTGATCAATCTGATGTGGCAGTTCATGATGTTGTTGTTGTTGTTGTTGTTGTTGTTGTTGTTGCGGTCTTCAGTCCTGAGACTGGTTTGATGCAGCTCTCCATGCTACTCTATCCTGTGCAAGCCTCCTCATCTCCCAGTACCTACTGCAACCTACATCCTTCTGAATCTGCTTAGTGTATTCATCCCTTGGTCTCCCTCTACGATTCTTACCCTCCACGCTGCCCTCCAATAGTAAATTGGTGATCCCTTGATGCCTCAGAACATGTCCTACCAACCGATCCCTTCTTTTGGTCAAGTTGTGCCACAAACTTCTCTTCTCTCCAATCCTATTCAGTACTTCCTCATTAGTTATGTGATCTACCCATCTAATCTTCAGCATTCTTCTGTAGCACCACATTTCGAAAGCTTCTATTCTCTTCTTGTCCAAACTATTTATCGTCCATGTTTCACTTCCATACATGGCTACACTCCATACAAATACTTTCAGAAACGACTTCCTGACACTTCAATCTATACTCGATGTTAAATTTCTCTTCTTCAGAAACGCTTTCCTTGCCATTGCCAGTCTACATTTTATATCCTCTCTACTTCGACCATCATCAGTTATTTTGCTCCCCAAATAGCAAAACTCCTTTACTACTTTAAGTGTCATTCCCTAATCTAATACCCTCAACATCACCCGACTTAATTCGACTACATTCCATTATCCTCGTTTTGCTTTTGTTGTTGTTCATCTTATACCCTCCTTTCAAGACACTGTCCATTCCGTTCAACTGCTCTTCCAAGTCCTTTGCTGTCTCTGACAAAATTACAATGTCATCGGCGAACCTCAAAGTTTTTACTTCTTCTCCATGGATTTTAATACCTACTCCGAATTTTTCTTTTGTTTCCTTTACTGCTTGCTCAATATACAGATTGAATAACATCGGGGAGAGGCTACAACCCTGTCTTACTCCTTCCCAACCACTGCTTCCCTTTCATGCCCCTCGACTCTTATAACTGCCATCTGGTTTCTGTACAAATTGTAAATAGCCTTTCGCTCCCTGTATTTTACCCCTGCCACCTTTAGAATTTGAAAGAGAGTATACCAGTCAATATTGTCAAAAGCTTTCTCTAAGTCTACAAAAGCTAGAAATGTAGGTTTGCCTTTCCTTAATCTATTTTCTAAGATAAGTCGTAGAGTCAGTATTGCCTCACGTGTTCCAATATTTCTACGGAATCCAAACTGATCTTCTCCGAGGCCGGCTTCTACCAGTTTTTCCATTAGTCTGTAAAGAATTCGTGTTAGTATTTTGCAGCAGTGGCTTATTAAACTGATAGTTCGGTAATTTTCACATCTGTCAACACCTGCTTTCTTTGGGATTGGAATTATTATATTCTTCTTGAAGTGTGAGGGTATTTCGCCTGTCTCATACATCTTGCTCACCAGATGGTAGAGTTTTGTCAGGACTGGCTCTCCCACGGCCGTCAGTAGTTCCAATGGAATGTTGTCTACTCCGGGGGTCTTGTTTCGACTCAGGTCTTTCAGTGCTCTGTCAAACTCTTCACGCAGTATCGTATCTCCCATTTCATCTTCATCTACATCCTCTTCCATTTCCATAATATTGTCCTCAAGTACATCGCCCTTGTATAGACACTCTATATACTCCTTCCACCTTTCTGCTTTCCCTTCTTTGCTTAGAACTGGGTTTCCATCTGAGCTTTTGATGTTCATACAAGTGGTTCTCTTATCTCCAAAGGTCTTTTTAATTTTCCTGTAGGCAGTATCTATCTTACCCCTAGTGAGATAAGCCTCTACATCCTTACATTTGTCCTCTATCTATCCCTGCTTAGCCATTTTGCACTTCCTGTCGATCTCATTTTTGAGACGTTTGTATTCCTTTTTGCCTGCTTCATTTACTGCATTTTTATATTTTCTCCTTTCATCAATTAAATTCAATATTTCTTCTGTTACCCAAGGATTTCTACCAGCCCTCGTCTTTTTACCTACTTGATCCTCTGCTGCCTTCACTACTTCATCCCTCAAAGCTAGCCATTCTTCTTCTACTGTATTTCTTTCCCCCATTCCTGTCAATTGTTCCCTTATGCTCTCCCTGAAACTCTCTACAACCTCTGGTTCTTTCAGTTTATCCAGGTCCCATCTCCTTAAGTTCCCACCTTTTTGCAGTTTCTTCAGTTTTAATCTACAGGTCATAACCAATAGATTGTGGTCAGAGTCCACATCTGCCCCTGGAAATGTCCTACAATTTAAAACCTGGTTCCTAGATCTCTGTCTTACCATTATATAATCTATCTAATACCTTTTAGTATCTCCAGGGTTCTTCCATGTATACAACCTTCTTTCATGATTCTTAAACCAAGTGTTAGTTATGATTAAGTTATGCTCTGTGCAATATTCTACCAAACGGCTTCCTCTTTCATTTCTCTCCCCCAATCCATATTCACCCACTACGTTTCCTTCTCTCCCTTTTCCTACTCTCGAATTCCAGTCACCCATGACTATTAAATTTTCATCACCCTTCACTATCTGAATAATTTCTTTTATCTCATCATACATTTCTTCAATTTCGTCATCTGCAGAGCTAGTTGGCATATAAACTTGTACTACTGTAGTAGGTGTGGGCTTCGTATCTATCTTGGCCACAATAATGCGTTCACTATGCTGTTTGTAGTAGCTTACCCGCATTCCTATTTTCCTATTCATTATTAAACCTACTCCTGCATTACCCCTATTTGACTTTGTGTTTATAACCCTGTAGTCACCTGACCAGAAGTCTTGTTCCTCCTGCCACCGAACTTCACTAATTCCCACTATATCTAACTTTAACCTATCCATTTCCCTTTTTACATTTTCTAACCTACCTGCCCGATTAAGGGATCTGACATTCCACGCTCCGATCCGTAGAACGCCAGTTTTCTTTCTCCTGATAACGACGCCCACTTGAGTAGTCCCCGCCCGGAGATCCGAATGGGGGACTATTTTACCTCCGGAATATTTTACCCAAGAGGACGCCATCATCATTTAATCATACAGTAAAGCAGCATGCCCTCGGGAAAAATTACGGCCGTAGTTTCCCCTTGCTTTCAGCCGTTCGCAGTACCAGCACAGCAAGGCCGTTTTGGTTATTGTTACAAGGCCAGATCAGTCAATCATCCAGACTGTTGCCCTTGCAACTACTGAAAAGGCTGCTACCCCTCTTCAGGAACCACACGTTTGTCTGGCCTCTCAACAGTTACCCCTCCGTTGTGGTTGCACCTACGATACGGCTATCTGTATCGCTGAGGCACACAACCCTCCCCACCAACGCCAAGGTCCATGGTTCATGGGGGGCAGTTCATGATAGCAAAACGAAAGCCGAAGCTAGCACGTAAGGACCACGAAGATACGAGAAATTAGGGCTCATACGTGGCATATAGACAATCTTTCTTCCCTTACTCCACTGGCGAGTGGAACAGGTAAGGAAAGAGTAGTAGTGGTGCGGGATGCCCTCCGCCACGCACCGTACGGTGGCTTGCGGCGTCGTAGTGTAAATGTAGAGTATCACGACCTCCTCCTAGATGGACATTAGCTGGTAGTTTAAACTTATTGACTCGTGTTCGGGATGGACAGGCTGATATATGGTACCTCGCTTAGTGTTTCTGTGATTCCTTAAATCAGTTCAGGCCAGTAATACCGTAGCTCCTTCGCCAAAACGTCTTATTTCACCATCATTCGTTTCAAAGTGGCGTATTAATTATAACTCTTCCCTTAAAATGTATGTTCGTTAAGTTTTCTTGTCACTGTAGCGAAATACAGGGCGAGACAAAAGTCCTTGGACACCTATATAAGTTGGAAGATTAAAGGGAAAATTGAAATGTGATGATGCGAACATATGTCTGACGTGGGGGTGCAACTTTTGGAGTGAATGTCATTCATGGCTTCCATCTTGAAATCCTCCATTTTGGATCCAAGTCATAATTTTTTTTTTTTTTTTTTTTTTTTTTTTTTTTTTTATAGTGGGATGGGGGGTATATGACACATCAAATGACACTCGCTTGAGCTCTGGAATTCACTGGTGTAATTTGTTTTTGTCTATCTTGTACTGTTTAGAGGTTATTAATGTTCAAAGTTGGGAAATTACCTTCATACCGACTGCTACAACACAAGTTCTACGTGTTGTCCATCCCGTGCAATGCACAACTGTAGTCGCCGCAACCACTCTGTCTGCATACGCAGGAGAGTGTCTCCTGCAATTTGGTCACAGGCGTGTTGTATGCGTTCCTCCAGGTGTCTCAAATCACGGATGCTCTCAGCATACACTATCTGCTTAAGATGTCCCCATAGATAAAAATCAAGAGGCGTTAGGTCAGGGGATCTGGGCGGCCACTCCACGGGACCACGGCAGTTGTTCCTCCAACCATTCACGGACACCAGTGCCATAGTGTGGAGGGGCTTCATCGTTCTGAAAATAAGATGGGAAAATGCAGTCAGCGTTCAGTGTGGAAGGGAACACAAGGTCCTGCAGGAGCATCACGTACGGTGGCGCAGTTAGGTGTAAATGAAAAATGGCCCAATGATGCGGGTGTCCCATATGCCACACCACACCATCACCTTCGCTGGACTATGTTCCGGAATTGGGGCAACCCAGTTCGGATTTGCGTCACTCCAGTATCGACAATGTCGATTAACCTTCCCGTTCAAAGTGAAATACGCCTCGTCGCTGAACAGTATGCCATTGG
This sequence comes from Schistocerca cancellata, assembly GCF_023864275.1. Taxonomy (NCBI): domain Eukaryota; kingdom Metazoa; phylum Arthropoda; class Insecta; order Orthoptera; family Acrididae; genus Schistocerca; species Schistocerca cancellata. The sequence continues at coordinate 410,636,030 of NC_064634.1, forward strand.
CAAACGAAGGCTCCAGTTCGTGCTGTGCAGTAGCCCACAGGCAGAACTCCAACCGGCGATCAGTGTCATCCTCGTTAAGTCTATGTTGCATCTGCAGTGTGGTGTGCAATATGCGGACAAAGGTGATTTGGCTTATTCCACATGGTAGGGCCACACGACGGGTACTTCGTTTAGGATTTTTACAAACGACGCGACAACCGCAGTTACAGTTTCCTCATTGATGGCAGTACTTGGTCGCCCACTACGTGCCCTATCGTGAACACAGCCCGTCTCCCGGAATATGGTGATCACGTGAGCCACCGTGCTGTGCGATACCGGTTCTCTGTCAGAGTGTCGTCTGTTGTAGACAGCTGCTATTGTTCGGTAGCTACGTTCCCCAGCTATAAGGATGATTTCAGTCTTCTGTTCACGTGTCAGACCCATTTTAGATCACCTGGAGGAAAGAGAGACATGAGTCGGTATCAAGGTAACTTTGTCCATGAATGACATTCACTCCAAAAGTTGCGGCCCCACATCAAACCTGTTTTCTCATCATCACATTTCAATTTTCCCTTTAATTTTCCAATTTATGAAAGTGTACAAGGACTTCAGACTCGCCCTGTATTGTGTATCGTGTGTGGTTTCCTGTGTTACTCATCTATATAAATAACAAGAATCCTGGGAACTGGGGAAGCAAAAGACTTAAAATACGAGATATTCCATAAAATTTAGCGATTGGCATGAATAAAGTGCTGTTATTACGTCTCTGATGTCTTTTAGGGTAACAACTGGTAATCAAATTACGGTAGAAACGTAATAACTGCAGTCATTACGCAAGTAACCCTAAAAGAGCTTAAGTTACATTAAGAAACGTAGTGTTATACTCACATTCGCAGCAGAAGTATGTAAAAAAGATTTAATCTCCTCCGCATTCATTGCGTGGGTTTTGGTATTAATTCTTTCACTACCTTTGTTGTTATCCTGTAGGACGCTTCTGCGTTGGTGATGTTTGTACTGGAAGACTTGACTTGATTTCTGTAACGAATATCCCTGGATGGATGTGGTAGAGACTAGCACATCTGACCAAGTGACAGGCGGTAAGGACTCGTCCTGCAGATGTGGAAATACATACGATAAACTAATAAAATAACGGACCTAAACGTAGCCATCTTCAGAATCGAGAGCATCGTGTGGGTCAGCAAAGTGCTCGCTCGTAAGCGATTTGCGTTTAATGACCATATGTACTACAAATCAGTTTCCTTATACTGGGCAAAGAAAGAACACAATAGAGAGGCCGTCGTTACGGCCATAATAAACAATGGGAGGAGTTGAACAGCTGTGCGTCAGGATGAAGTTTCGGGATATGTCTGAAGTGATGCGTGTTCACACAGTATCGGCTGCTCTACCGATTGTATTTCAACAGCCGCTGCCCTCATTGTGAGGGGGAAACGTAATGCTAGTCAAAATAGAGCGGCGCTGGCGGCCGTTGAATTTCGGCACCGCCTCTAGAGTGGTACGGTGTTATCAGCAACGAGTTCTCATCTAGCGCTGATGCGAGGGCCGGCGCTCGTAATTTCGCTTGTTAGCCGTTGATTGCTGTCGGCGCCGCAGCGTAACACGTCCGTAACAAGCGACAGGCAGGCGTGTACTAGCGAGCACCAAATCGGGCAGCCTATTCGGCCGCCCTAGTTCGACAGCCATGATGTGCTTCTAGGAGAGTGCAAAGTACGATGTAGTGTCTTGTATATCATATTTTCGGATAACACCCCTACCAAATAATCCAGGCATATGTGATATTACATGGAAAAATGTGAGAAAGATGAAATTTGCCCATAAGTACGAGGGACGTTCAGTAAGTAATGCGACAGTAATTTTTGTTGTGCAAGTATTCGTTTTATTCAGGATTCAAATACACCGTATTATTCAATACTCATCTGCCTACAAAGCAGTATTTTTCAAAATAATCTCCGTTCAAAGCGACGGTCGTACGCCACCTTACTGGAAGGACGTGTACGCCCGGACGTTACTATCTACTGATCGTCGGAGCCATCTTCCTCCATCAATAAAGCAGTCGGTACACGGACTGCGCTGTCGAACGTCAACGTTGAGCGTGCCGAGTTCAACGTGCTGCTGAACGCTCAGAAACGATACGACTTGTGCATACGGGTATACGCGATCGCAACGCACTCCAGCGGCATTTGTCAGCTGTATCTAGCTTGCAAATCACACTATTTACGAAAGGGACGTGCGTACAATTTCTATATTAGCTCTATTAAAACGTACTTTCCTCTCTTGTCCATATGCTAGTCAGGTTTTTGGTCTGTACTATGCATAAATAAAAACTTCATTGTCCGTCAAAATGTTATAAAGTAAAAAGGAAAGTTCCATCTCCGCTCAATGAGACCATTGGCTTGTATAAGTCCCTTACAAATAGCGCGATACAAGTTTAAAATAGTTCACCACACAGGATTTCATCATTCTCACTTTTTAATTAAACCCTAAGGTTATTCTTACTTGATCACTTTTCCTACTCAGTAGCAGAATCTCTACATGTGAATTACGAACCTTAAAAAAAGGGCAAAGTATCTTACTGCAAGTAGTGCAAGTGTCTGTTCGATTAAGCCAATCGAACAAACTCGCCCCCTCAAAAATAGCGTCCTTGTATTTACATAAGATCAAATATTACACTATATACTTTCATTAACAAATAAGGAAATATCAGCACCTATGAAAAAGTGAAGATTTGAAGAAAAACATTTGGTGCAATGGGGTTTGCACCACTAACATTCCTCCATTTAGCTACAAAGCTGTGATGCTGCTCATTGCGCTACCGCGCCAACGATATTTGCGATACTATATCTAACTTGCTGATATTCTTCACGGGTCTGCAGCCGCATCTTGTCATCGACCAGACACATTTTTTCGGCGGACCAGCTGGCCGCCATCTTCAGGTGAGTTAATGTTCGTGCACTGCTTCGCCGGAACTGAATTCCAACCACAACGACGGAAACCTTTATACACCACGGACAGAGCGCCGCGCGTGCGCGAGATGATGGGCAGCGCCTCCTGGCGACAAGTAGACACGCAGCGCGCCGGTGGGAGAAGAGGGCAGGAACGATAAATCGCAACAGCACTAGTTGGAAGAATCCAATGATCGAGAAAAAGACAGTTGTTATTTTTAATGTCGGACAAAATCGGATTCCATATCTTAGAGGAAAACCTTTATCCCTGTTAATAATATTACTTGATAATCTAATTTCAATTTGTTCTTTAAGAACACATTCCCAATAGCGAGAAGCAGGAGAGATCAATTGTCTTGTCATACATCATCCTGTGTCCTTCGTTAAGGCAGTGTTCCGCCACTGTCGACTTCTCAGGTTGGAACAACCGAGTGTGCCGATGATGTTCCACACACCTGTCCTGAATAGTTCGAATAGTTTGACCAATATACTTCTTTCAACAGTGACACGGAATTTCATAAACCCCGGGCTTCCTCAAGCCCAAATTATCTTTAACTGAGCCAAGAAGGGCTCTAGTCTTGGCCACCGGCATAAAAACACTTTCAATATAATATTTCCTAAAAATTGTTGAAATTTTGGATGATATACTTCCCGCAAAGGGTAAATAATCTACAGCTTCAAAAGTATCCTGTATTGGCTCGCGTGAGGAACCAAACTGAAGAGCACGGCATATTTGTTGTTCCGTATAGCCATTCTGTTTAAAAACAATCTTCAAATGATCAAGTTCTTCTTTCAAATGTTCCTCGTCAGAAATGGCATAAGCTCTTTTCACCAGAGTCCGCAAAACTCAACTACGTTGGTGTGGTGGATGACAGCTGCCTAACTTGTAATGTCCTGCAAGCTTTAAAAAAAATGGTTCAAATGGCTCTGAGCACTGTGGGACTTAACATCTGAGGTCATCAGTTCCCTAGAACTTAGAACTACTTAAACCTAACTAACCTAAGGACATCATAGAAATCATGCCAGAGACAGGATTCGAACCAGCGACCGTAGCGGTCGTGCAGTTCCAGACCGAAGCGCCTAGAACCGCTCGGTAATTGTAGCTGTATTACTAACTGAAATTTATAACAAATTGTACCAAGATCAAAGAGTTTTTAATGGATCCTCAACATGCTGTTGACTTCAAATGGCCGACTCTCAGAATGCGCAAGGCTAAAATAACTCTTACCACGAATATGTTTCTTGTCATTTAATTAAAACGAATCATACAATTAACGGAGGGTTTTCGAGACCTCACCAGTTTTCTGGTGGTCAAAAACGGCATATATACGTACGGGCTTCAACTGGAAGCCACTATGGCGCCTCACAACTCTTCACCGAAGGGATACTGCGTGCATGTGACGTAGGTGGCGCTCTGCCATCTTACTGCTCAACGTTCAACAGTACGTTCAGAACATCTGGCATGCTGGATATTATTGCTCTGCACTTTCGGTACGCTCATCGCTCAACAGCAATGTCCGTGTGCCGACGGCTTAACCTTCCCATCATATACGTACTGCTTCCCCGGAGTGGCCGAACAGATGGAAGCCGGAAGATGCGAGATCCGGGCTGGATGAGGAGTAACAGTCCATTAAAGTTTTGTGATGCCTTGTGTTGTTATAGAGAAGAAAATGTTCGTTTGTATATTTGTGGCGACAAACACGCTGAATGTGTCCGCACGTTCCAACATCGCAGAAATCACAGTTGTGTACGGCCGGCCGCTTCGCGGGAGATCGGACAAATTTGCGTGACTTCCTTGCGATGGTGACAGACGCCTCGTCAACGACTTTCCGTGCTTTTGTTCACTGCAAGGTCTCCGTAGACATTCTGCAAGCGCCGATGAATATCTGCGATTCGCTGGTTTTCCGTCAAAAGAAACTCGGTGACAACTCTCTGCTTGGAACGCATCTCCGTTACAGACGCCATTTTGAACTCTACATATAGCGCCGTCATATGTCGGAACTTCATGGAACTATAGGGGTTGAAGCGGGAATATTGCAGTGTCCCACAACAAGTTCTGTGTTTTTTCAACCGAATTTGGCCAAGAAAAGAATTTGTTGCATTACCTTTTGAACGCCCCTCGTATTTTTCTGTAGTTCTGAAGACGTGATCCCCATCTCCATTTACTAGAGCACTGCGCGACCTTGTTTCGGCTTCTGTAGGGGCATGTTACGGAACTGTGCGGCCGCGATTTCATTGCGAACTTGAACTGCAGACATATACTTGCAAACAAGCAAAAATTTTGCTTCCTCGACATAATAATTATAACTTGGCTATCCCTTGTAGGGCGCATAGTTTTTCTGCATTTTTTGGAACTCGATACCTAGGCAGGTTAAATAGTGGTTGAAAGTTTTTTAAGGAAATCATTATTAAAGAACTATAAAGCATTTTAAAGCTACATCTATGAAAATTTGTATTTGGCTTTTCAGTTAGAAATAAAAAAATACATGTTTCAATGTTTATGGAATTCAACCCCTAAGGGAATGAAATTTTTATGCAAATTTTTCATTATGTAAGCATTTTTAAAGCTAAATCGGTAAAAATGTTTATCTGGCTTCTCGATTAGGATTAGGAAACGTGTTGGAGGATGAAAGTTTCTATGGAAATTTCACCACAATAACTCAAAGGCAGTATTAACGAAGATCTCCGACTCCAGCTTTCAGAATCGTTTTTTGGTCAAAGTACATTCGGGAAAGACAATTCTTGTATGGCCTTAATTAACATGAGACTTGTAGAAGGTGGTTCAAATGCCGCGCGGGATTAGCCGAGCGGTCTAGGGCGCTGCAGTCATGGACTAAGCGGCTGGTCCCGGCGGAAGTTAGTCCTCCCTCGGGCGTGTGTGTGTGTGTGTGTGTGTGTGTGTGTGTGTGTGTGTGTGTGTGTGTGTGTGTTTGTCCTTAGGATAATTTAGGTTACGTAGTGTGTAAGCATAGGGACTGATGACCTCAGCAGTTACGTCCCATAAGATTTCACACACATTTTTGATTTGGTTTAAATGGCTCTGAGCACTATGGGACTTAAACTGCTGAGGTTATCAGTCCCCTAGAACTTAGAACTACTTAAACCTAACTAACCTAAGGACATCACACACATCCATGCTCGAGGCAGGATTCGAACCTGCAACCGTAGCGGTCGCGCGGTTCCAGACTGTAGCGCCTAGAACCTCTCGGCCACTCCGGCCGGCTGTAGAAGGTATTGCAATTTGTGAACTAAATCAAAGAAAGCTAGTTAAAAGCTGCCACGACAAATCGGATTTGTCAGAATTTCTTAGAGCTGCTTAAGTAAATTTCAGTTTCTTGGCTGAAGCCTTCTACGTGCAGACAAGGTATATTGTTCCTAGGTTGCTGTTTTTGCATATGAACCATGTGCGTAAGAGTATACAAATTCAGTTCAATTTCCAAAAAAAAAAAGTGTAAAGCTTATCCAAAGAACTGCTTTAGTAAATTTTAATACGCTATCTGCCACTTAATTTGCATCGACCAGATACACTGTTGGCACGTTGTACACAAATGTGATATACGATATTCCAGTGCCTGTGTTAAAAAGAACGATGCAGTGTTCCTTTGCACATGCAGGAACCTTCAATTAAAATTTCCTCCCCTGTTGTTTGGGAATTAGAATATATGTGTAAGAGTACGGGTTTTGACGCAGGAACGACGACGTATGGAACATTGGGCCTGGCTATCAGTCGTGCACGGATAACCAAAGCGGTTGAGGCTGCTCTTCGTTTAAAGGGAGAAATCCGGTTTGGAGTCCCGGTCTGGCACATATTTTCATTGTCGTCATTCCCTTATACAGCTGATAGTTGTTACTTTTCGCAAATGCGAATACATTTTATGTAACTGTTTATATCTTCTATCCATACCTACTAATGCGTCCAAAAAGTGTCGAAACTGGACTGATAAAAAACAGAGAAACCTTAAGATGATTTTAATGCGTCGTGTTCTACGTAGTCTTCCTCACTTGAGTACAGTGCACTGAACGTTAATGCAACCACGTGAACTGTGAGAAAAACCCGTCTTGGGATGTTTTCCAACTCGCATGCCACATTGGGTTGAATGTCGCTTATGTCGTGAAAGCATTGATTCTTCATGTAAATTTCTGCACTTCATCGTTTTGTGGTAGGTTTTATTGCTACTACAGTCTCGTCATCCCTGATGATTTTTTCCAGTTTGCAGCAGGCGTCCTCACGTCTCCCTTTTTGTTAGACTCGGGTTGTGCGAGGTAAAGGTCTCTCACTCTCTTCTTTATTCAAAACATTCTGGAGTATGCCTCGAGCGCTTGAATTAGAGATGTTGCTCCAGTGCGAATTGTGACACTACGGTATTGATACACTACGGTCGCACGTCCAGGACTCCATCCCTTCTGCTCACAACTGACTTGTCGAATGCATATCTGTTGTTTACAGTTGTTAGTTCTAGCTGCCATCTCAGTTATTGCGCAGATGTCGCTTATACGCAAGACGCAAGGAATAAAATGTCTCGGAACTTTCTGGACGGACAGTGTATACAGGGTGATAATTATTTAAATAAAGAAAATCTGGGGGTTTCCACGGGACACACAGAAACAAATATTTTTTTTTAATGTCATATTCCTGTGAGGGTTTCTAAACCGGTAGAGGGAGTTTTCTCAGGATGAATAGTAATTAAACTTTGCAACTCTGGAAGGTTGCATGGGACAATGAAACTACTTTTTTAATGTGTTTTCGAGGGCAAAAAGCACCACAAATGTTTTAATTCTTTGTTACAGAGAGACAACAATATTAACACAATTACTTCAGTTAAAGAAGAGGGCCGGCCGGGGTGGCAGAGCGGTTCTAGGCGCTACAGTCTGGAATCGCGAGACCGCTACGGTCGCAGGTTCTAATCCTGCCTCGGGCATGGATATGTGTTATGTCCTTAGGTTAGTTAGGTTTAAGTAGTTCTAAGTTCTAGGGGACTGATGACCTCAGATGTTAAGTCCCATAGTACTCAGAGCCATTTGAACCATTTAAAGAAGAGGTTCAGAAATGCCCCATTGACTTTTAAACAGAGGATACACCATGGGTAATATTGTAACACGATCGAAGATGGCAGCAGTGTCCTTAATTCCTCCTCCTCCTCCTCCTGCTGCTGCTGCTGCTGCTGCTGCTGCTGCTGCTATCCGACCAGCCAGATACTATGATTCAACATGGGTTATGTAAACAATGTTGCACGTCTCTCGTTTCACAGAGTCCAGATGGGTCAAATCAGGGAATCGAGTAGACCGTGGTACAGAACCATCATTGCCAATCCACTTTTCTGGAAACTGACAGTTCAAGAATCGACGCCCAGGACGACTAAATTTGTGCCGCGCCCCATCGTACTGGAACCACACGCGCTGGCTTGCAGCGAGTGGCACGTCATCCAGCAACTCTGGCAATGATCTCGCTAGGAAATTGTAGTGATGTTTGTCATTTAGTGGCATAGTTAGGAGATATGGCCCAGTTACATAGTCACCAACATCATCTGCCCACACATTTACATAAAATCGTAATTGATGAGCGCGAGTAAATGTGACACGTGGATTAACCTCACTCAAAACATGCGAGTTGTGGTTGATTACATATGAAGCAACGTTTGGGCGTGAAGGAGGTTGTAAACAGCTCAGAGGACGGAAGTGTAGGATGCATCTGACACTGTTCCAGCTACCACTGCGGAAACTGTGCTCTTGAGTGGATAATCATCTGGTTCCAGGTTCTGTACATGCTGTAAATAAAATTAATTAACAATTGCTCAAGAAGGACGTTTCTTGATTCATCCCTATGTTCTGCGCAGTTGCTCTAGTTCGTTGTCCCGTACAGCCTCCCACAGTTTGTCGGTTTAAATAATTTCCATCTTATATAATTGAAGGCCCCGTCGCTTTTTTGTCTATCTCAGGAACTACTGTAGGGATTTTGATACGGTTTTCACTAATGGGTAGACTGGATGTGGTCGTAAGACATGACATAAGGCCATCAGACTGCAGCGTCAGGCCTGCGCGAGCTATCACTACCGGTAGGACGACGCAAGCTATCGCCGACTTGCTAAACGACCTGAGAAGCAGAACGTATCAGATATTAAGCTGCTAAGAATAAAAGTTTTGGTAACGACTTCATGTTTAAGGGCTGTGAAGGGAAAGGCAGGAAAAGTTGACTGGCTGCAGATATTTCGTGCTATCAGTGCCAAGCCGGGCAGGGAACTAGTCCTCAATGATGACAGCTCGGTGGAATATTCTGAAAATGCATTACGTTTCAACAACGTTTGCGCAAACGGTGCAGTGATGTTTGTAGTAAGAGCTAGTGACAGCTTTGCCATTTGCTGCCAACGACAATTTTTTAATGCATACTAGTCTTCGCCAACCCACGCTTTATGCTGCAGTTCGGTCCAATTGGTGTAATGGTGAATCACCGCTCCATTTATGGTCAGATAATGACAGTTGTGACTCATCCTGAAACCATACAAAAATAGCGAAAGTCTGCATGTAGAGTGTATGTTGGTTAGTTGTTTTATTCGTATCCACGGGTCCGAGGATAGTTCATGGGAAAGCGAAATCACACTTCAAAAAATTAAAACAAGATAGACGCAGAATAAAATCTGTTTTACAGCGAGTGATTTCGGATTTTCTCCGAAGACTGTATATCAACTTCTGCATTCATAAATAGGAAGTGTTTGTAGGTCTTTTCTGAAGCTATTTATATAGTGAAACGCGGACGATAAGCGGTTCAGACAATAAGAGAACAGAAACTGTTGAACTGTACTGTTACAAAACAGTGGTGAAGATCAGATAGGTAGATAGAATAACGAATAAGAAGTACTGAATGGGATAAAGAAGAGAAATTTGTGACGGAATTTTAATAAAAGACGTTATCGGAACAGAATCGGATTAAGGAGAAAAGAGATTTAATAAAAGTAGTTGTCTGCACATCGTGAGGCATCAAGAAATCGTCAGTTTGGTTCCAGACGTTATGCAGCAATGAGGAGGCTTACACAGGACAGACTTCTGGTTGAATCATCATCATCATCCACAATAGAGAAGACGAAAACACATTACTTCACACATCATAACAAGAATACGTTACATGCGGTTGTTTTTTTTTTTTTTTTTTTTTTTTTTTTTTTTTTTTTTTTTTTTTTTTTTGTGTGTGTAAAACCGTAGTCTGCCACATTTAAGGATAGTTCGTCCCAGTCACTGTGTTGACCTCAAAGAGCCGGCCATGCATAATTACCATAAGTAACGGCTGCAGACACGTCGACTTCAAACGAATTTATTTCATTCTCAATGATTGCCTCTTGGAGTTGCCATCTGGGTACTTAGCGCCAGTTCAATTAAGCGCTAACTAGAAATATCACTCAGTCACGGGAAATTAATAGCTGTGTAAAAGCAGAGTTGGCGCAAGAATTTGAAATGCGTTAGTGAAATGAGGGCAATGTCAGGGAAATTCAGCGAAAACACACTGTAAAATCTCGTGTTTGGCTTAACGGATGAAATTGTTTATGAAGACGCCACGCAATGTCGCTGGCACACAACTTACCTATTAATTTACTTATCAGATCATAAATTGCAAAGGGGACAATAAGTTGCTGTTCAATCGAAATTAGAGTTAAAAGCACGTTCAGAAATACAGAAGTTCTTAAATTTTTTGTCAGCTTGCCAGTTCCTTTGCCCCTCAGATCTTAAAATTTGTCAGTGGAAAATCGCTAAAACTTTGTCTGGAAATCACGGAATAGTCACGGAATTTCAGCCCAGAGAAGTCTGTCGTATTCTATTTTCTCTCAAGAGGGCGTTGTTGATTTCAGCTTGTTTCTTTTTATCGTCAACGTGAAGAGCTTGCGTTAATATTAGTATGCACGGTTTTGCATTAAAGACACGTAACGTATATCCACAGTACGTGTGGCCTGTAATTGAAGAAGTGTCATGATGATCTCTCCATTGGCAAAAGCTTCCGGAATAGTCCCCCTTTCGGATCTCCGGAACTGGACTGCCAAGGGGGAGGTTACCATGAGAAAAAGATTGAATAAGCAACGAAAGGATAACGTTCTACGAGTCGGGGCGTGGAATGTCAGAAGCTTGAACGTGGTAGGGAAACTAGAAAATCTGAATAGGGAATTGCAAAGGCTCAATCTAGATATAGTAGGGGTCAGTGAAGTGAAGTGGAAGGAAGACAAGGATTTCTGGTCAGATAAGTATCTGGTAACATCAACAGCAGCAGAAAATGGTATAACAGGTGTAGGATTCGTTATGAATAGGTAAGGCAGAAAGTGTGTTACTGTGAACAGTTCAGTGACCGGGTTGTTCTAATGAGAATCGACAGCAGACCAACACCGACAACGATAGTTCAGGTATACATGCCGACGTCGCAAGCTGAAGATGAACAGATGAAGTGTATGAGGATATTGAAAGGGTAATGCAGTATGTAAAGGGGGACGGAAATCTAATAGTCATGGGCGACTGGAATGCAGTTGTAGGGGAAGGAGTAGAAAAATAGGATTACAGGAAAATATGGGCTTGGGACAAGGAATGAAAGAGGAGAAAGACTAATAGAGTTCTGTAACAAGTTTCAGCTAGTAATAGCGAATACCCTGTTCAAGAATCACAAGAGGAGGTGGTATACTTGGAAAAGGCCGGGAGGTACGGGAAGATTTCAATTAGATTACATCATGGTCAGACAGAGATTCCGAAATCAGATACTGGATTGTAAGGCGTACCCAGGAGCAGATATAGACTCAGATCACAATATAGTAGTGATGAAGAGTAGGCTAAAGTTCGACATTAGTCGGGAAGAATCAATACGCAAAGAAGTGGGATACAGAAGTACTAAGGAATGACGAGATACGTTTGAAGTTTTCTAACGCTATAGATACAGCAATAAGGAATAGCGCAGTAGGCAGTACAGTTGAAGAGGAATGGACATCTCTAAAAAGGGCCATCACAGAAGTTGGGAAGGAAAACATAGGTACAAAGAAGGTAGCTGCGAAGAAACCATGGGTAACAGAAGAAATGCTTCAGTTGATTGATGAAAGAAGGAAGTACAAACATGTTCCGGGAAAATCAGGAATACAGAAATACAAATCGCTGAGGAATGAAATAAATAGGAAGTACAGGGAAGCTAAGACGAAATGGCTGCGGGAAAAATGTGAAGACATCGAAAAAGATATGATTGTCGGAAGGACAGACTCAGCATACAGAAAAGTCAAAACAACCTTTGGTGACATTAAAAGCAACGGTGGTAACATTAAGAGTGCAACGGGAATTCCACTGTTAAATGCAGAGGAGAGAGCAGATAGGTGGAAAGAATACATTGAAAGCCTCTATGAGGGTGAAGATTTGTCTGATGTGATAGAAGAAACAGGAGTCGATTTAGAAGAGATAGGGGATCCAGTATTAGAATCGGAATTTAAAAGAGCTTTGGAGGACTTACGGTCAAATAAGGCAGAAGGGATAGGTAACATTCCATCAGAATTTCTAAAATCATTGGGGGAAGTGGCAACAAAACGACTATTCACGTTGGTGTGTAGAATATATGAGTCTGGCGATATACCATCTGACTTTCGGAAAAGCATCATCCACACAATTCCGAAGACGGCAAGAGCTGACAAGTGCGAGAATTATCGCACAATCAGCTTAACAGCTCATGCATCAAAGCTGCTTACAAAAATAATATACAGAAGAATGGAAAAGAAAATAGAGAATGCGCTAGGTGACGATCAGTTTGGCTTTAGGAAAAGTAAGGGGACGAGAGAGGCAATTCTGACGTTACGGCTAATAATGGAAGCAAGGCTAAAGAAAAATCAAGACACTTTCATAGTATTTGTCGACCTGGAAAAAGCGTTCAACAATATAAAATGGTGCAAGCTGTTCGAGATTCTGAAAAAAGTAGGGGTAAGCTATAGAGAGAGAGGGGTCATATACAATACGTACAACAACCAAGTGGGAATAATAAGAGTGGACGATCAAGAACGAAATGCTCGTATTAAGAAGGGTGTGAGACAAGGCTGTAGCCTTTCGCCCCTACTCTTCAATCTGTACATCGAGGAAGCAATGATGGAAATAAAAGAAAGGTTCAGGAGTGGAATTAAAATACAAGGTGAAAGGATATCAATGATACGATTCGCTGATGACATTGCTATCCTGAGTGAAAGTGAAGAAGAATTAAATGATCTGCTGAACGGAATGAACAGTCTAATGAGTACACAGTATGGTTTGAGAGTAAATCGGAGAAAGACGAAGGTAATGAGAAGCAGTAGAAATGAGAACAGCGAGAAACTTATCAGGATTGATGGTCACGAAGTCAGTGAAGTTAAGGAATTCTGCTACCTAGGCAGTAAAATAACCAATGACGGACGGAGCAAGGAGGACATCTAAAGCAGACTCGCTATGGCAAAAAAGGCATTTCTGGCCAACAGAAGTCTATTAATATCAAATACCGGCCTTAATTTGAGGAAGAAATATCTGAGGATGTACGTCTGTAGTACAGCATTGTATGGTAGTGAAACATGGACTGTGGGAAAACCGGAACAGAAGAGAATCGAAGCATTTGAGATGTGGTGCTATAGACGAATGTTGAAAATTAGCTGGACTGATGAGGTAAAGAATGAGGAGGTTCTACGCAGAATCGGAGAGGAAAGGAGTATGTGGAAAACACTGATAAGGAGAAGGGACAGGACATCTGCTAAGACATGAGGGAATGACTTCCATGGTACTAGAGGGAGCTGTAGAGGGCAAAAACTGTAGAGGAAGACAGAGATTGGAATACGTCAAGCAAATAATTGAGAACGTAAGTTGCAAGTGCTACTCTGAGATGAAGAGGTTAGCACAGGAAAGGAATTCGTGGCGGGCCGCATCAAACCAGTCAGTAGACTGATGAAAAAAAAAACTGTTTGTAACCAAAACGCGGACTAAACACTCTCATACCGAGCGAGGTGGCGTAGTGGTTAGACACTGGACTCGCATTCGGGAGGACGATGGTTCAATCCCGCTTTCAGCCATCCTGATTTAGGTTTTCCCTGATTTCCCTAAATCGCTCCAGGCAAATGCCGGGATGGTTGCTTTGAAAGAGCACGGCCGACTTCCTTCCCCGTCCTTCCCTCATCCGATGAGACCGATGGATGACCTCGCTGTCTGGTCTCCTTCCCCAAACAACCAACCAAACACTCGCCGACCTGGCGTATTGGGAAATGCAAGATTTCTACTTGCGCGATGAGTGGGCTTTCGTGGCACTGCCTAAAAGCTTATTGAATGTTCTTCTCTCTTTCATAAGAAATAAAAGGTCGACTCAGGCTGTTGCTTTTTCTCATGCAACTTCAGACTGGCTATGCCTTCGACGATCCTATTCGCCCAGGCGGAATAGTAGTGACGAAAAGCGCGCTGGATCTCCGTCACTGATCCACACTTGTGCATCTGAAATAGGCATAAACTCTTCTGTTAAACAGGATATTGCAGTGTGTGTGTGTGTGTGTGTTAAGAATAACGATGCAGTGTTCTTTCCGACATGCCCATTGTTCTTCATAACAACACTTTTAATTAAGTCTCCTCACCTGTACGGGAATTAAATGCTCCGTACGAATACAGATTATGACACATGAACGTCTACATATGGAAGTTTGGGTCTGGCCGTGATTTGTATACGGATGGCCAAAGCGGTAAAACGGGAAATCTTTGTTTCAGTCACGGTCTGGCAAAAATTTTCATTTTATTCATTCCTTATGCAGTTGGTTGTTGTTAATATCGTAACTAAGAAGACGTTTCAAGTACTCTGTTAAGCGGTCAACTTCATGTTGGACTGAGATTTTGAACACGATCAGTACATGAGTGATATCTAACGGCGTTGCGCTAAACTTCAGGCCACACCATTCTGTCAACACCCATTTCCTTCTAGTGATGCCTGTTGCATTGTAATGTAGATCGTTTTATGGCTGTGTCAAAAACCAACTGTAATATAAAAAAGTAGCAAAGAAACATTCAGAGTTTGTATTTTGAAACTTGTATTTTATTATGTGGTCGTCAATAAATAAAAGTTGTTAAAATAGCATCACTCTTTTAAAAAAAATGCAATTTGCGTAATCATTGCTTTGTTTTGCAACTGACTTTTCCATTTAGGACTACACCTGAAAATGGTGGTGGTTACCCTTTACAAGCTTACTTCACTCCGAAATGTCTGGCTCAAAATGACTAAATACACTCCTGGAAATTGAAAAAAGAACACATTGACACCGGTGTCAGACCCACCATACTTGCTCCGGACACTGCGAGAGGGCTGTACAAGCAATGATCACACGCACGGCACAGCGGACACACCAGGAACCGCGGTGTTGGCCGTCGAATGGCGCTAGCTGCGCAGCATTTGTGCACCGCCGCCGTCAGTGTCAGCCAGTTTGCCGTGGCATACGGAGCTCCATCGCAGTCTTTAACACTGGTAGCATGCCGCGACAGCGTGGACGTGAACCGTATGTGCAGTTGACGGACTTTGAGCGAGGGCGTATAGTGGGCATGCGGGAGGCTGGGTGGACGTACCGCCGAATTGCTCAACACGTGGGGCGTGAGGTCTCCACAGAACATAGATGTTGTCGCCAGTGGTCGGCGGAAGATGCACGTGCCCGTCGACCTGGGACCGGACCGCAGCGTCGCACGGATGCACGCCAAGACCGTAGGATCCTACGCAGTGCCGTAGGGGACCGCACCGCCACTTCCCAGCAAATTAGGGACACTGTTGCTCTTGGGGTATCGGCGAGGACCATTCGCAACCGCCTCCATGAAGCTGGGCTACGGTCCCGCACACCGTTAGGCCGTCTTCCGCTCACGCCCCAACATCGTGCAGCCCGCCTCCAGTGGTGTCGCGACAGGCGTGAATGGAGGGACGAATGGAGACGTGTCGTCTTCAGCAATGAGAGTCGCTTCTGCCTTGGTGCCAATGATGGTCGTATGCGTGTTTGGCGCCGTGCAGGTGAGCGCCACAATCAGGACTGCATACGACCGAGACACACAGGGCCAACACCCGGCATCGTGGTGTGGGGAGCGATCTCCTACACTGGCCGTAAACCACTGGTGATCGTCGAGGGGACACTGAATAGTGCACGGTACATCCAAAGCGTCATCGAACCCATCGTTCTACCATTCCTAGACCGGCAAGGGAACTTGCTGTTCCAACAGGACAATGCACGTCCGCATGTATCCCGTGCCACCCAACGTGCTCTAGAAGGTGTAAGTCAACTACCCTGGCCAGCAAGACCTCCGGATCTGTCCCCCATTGAGCATGTTTGGGACTGGATGAAGCGTCGTCTCACGCGGTCTGCACGTCCAGCACGAACGCTGGTCCAACTGAGGCGCCAGGTGGAAATGGTATGGCAAGCCGTTCCACAGGACTACATCCAGCATCTCTACGATCGTCTCCATGGGAGAATAGCAGCCTGCATTGCTGCGAAAGGTGGATATACACTGTACTAGTGCCGACATTGTGCATGCTCTGTTGCCTGTGTCTGTGTGCCTGTGGTTCTGTCAATGTGATTATGTGATGTATCTGACCCCAGGAATGTGTCAATAAAGTTTCCCCTTCCTGGGACAATGAATTCACGGTGTTCTTATTTCAATTTCCAGGAGTGTATTTTAGCCACAATAATAATCTTACTCAAACGAGTACCGTCTCTAGGTCACTTTGTTGGTTGAAAAATATGAACGTCTTTGAGAGGGGCGGTCGGCTGTCTTTCCCTGGGATACAAGAGTGTATTTCGCCAGCAGGGGACGCGGCTGCGCGGCGTGCAGCGTCGGTCGTCTCGCGGCCTCCACGGTGCAGCTCAGAGACGGCTGCATCGGCGGCCGGAGCCCGATGCCTGCGTGGTCGTGGGCGGGCAGGACTGGACCACGCAGCTGACGGCTATGACTCTGGTCGTGAGAGTAAGCGATGACCAACTGACGCTCAACTGTAGCCGTAAAGTGCTCTCCAGTATCACTCCCTCCTGGAATTAAAAATAAATAGCCATTGTCATCATCGTTTCAGCAGATTACCTCCGAATTTTCACACCGATAGAATTATGTTAGCAACCACTCGCTCTGAAATAATGGACTTGCTTCTGACGCTAATACAGCCATAATAGCGGAATTAATTTAGCCCCACGTTGCGCCATTTATGCAATTAGTTAAGCTACACGTTTGGAAGCTAATTATTGCTAATTACATTTATTGGACATAATTTTGTAGCTAGTGATACAGAGTGACATTTAAATAAAATCCATTACAGTTGTTTCATTTCCCTTGAATATTCCGCTTTCGGGGTATGGCAAGTTGATTTTGGTTACTGATTACAAAACGCAGTTAAGATACATCACCCATCGCAGTTGGTGTATATACACTACTGGCCATTAAAATTGCTACACCAAAAAACAATGCAGATGATAAACGGGTATTCATTGGACAAATATATTATACTAGAACTGGCAAGTGATTACATTTACACGCAATTTGCGTCCATAGAGCCTGAGAAATCAGTACCCAGAACAACCACCCCTGCCCGTAATAACGGCCTTGATACGCCTGGGCATTGAGTCAAACAGAGCTTGGATGGCGTGTACAAGTACACCTGCCCATGCAGCTTCAACACGATACCACAGTTCATCAAGAGTAGTGACTGACGTATTGTGACGAGCCAGTTGCTCGGCCACCATTGACCAGACATTTTCAATTGGTGAGAGATCTGTAGAATGTGCTGGTACAGGACCTGCAAGATACGGTTGTGCATTATCCTGCTGAAATGTAGGGTTTCGCAGGGATCGAATGAATGGTAGAGCCACTGGCCGTAACACATCTGAAATGTAACGTCCACTGTTCAAAGTGCCGTCAATGCGAACAAGAGGTGACTGAGACGTGTAACCAATGGCACCCCATACCATCACGCCAGGTGACACGCCAGAATGGCGATGACGAATACACGCTTCCAATGTGCGTTCACCGCGATGTCGCCAAACACGGATGCGACCATCATGATGCTGTAAACAGAACCTGGATTCATCCGAAAAAATGACGTTTTGACGTAGTGCACCCAGGTTCGTCGTTGAGTACACCATCGCAGGCGCTCCTGTCCGTGATGCAGCGTCAAGAGTCACCGCAGCCATGGTCTCAGAGCTGATAGTCCATGCTGCTGCAAATGTCGTCGAACTGTTCGTGCAGATGGTTGTTGTTTTGCAAACGTCCCCATCTGTTGACTCAGGGATCGAGACGTGGCTGCACGATCCGTTACAGCCATGCGGATAAGATGCCTGTCGTCTCGACTGCTAGTGATAAGAGGCCATTGGGATCCAGCACGGCGTTCCATATTACCCTCCTGAAGCCACAGATTCCATATTCTGCTAACAGTCATTGGATCTCGACCAACTCCAGCAGCAATGTCGCGATACGATAAACCGCAATCGCGATAGGCTACAATCCTACCTTTATCAAAGTCGGAAACGTGATGGTACGCATTTCTCCTCCTTACACGAGGCATCACATCAACGTTTCACCACGCCACGCCGGTCAACTGCCGTTTGTGTATGCGAAATCAGTTGGAAACTTTCCTCATGTCGGCACGTTGTAGGTGTCGCCACCCTCGCCAACCTTGTGTGATTGCTCTAAAAAGCTAATCATTTGCATATCACTGCATCTTCTTCCTGTCGGTTAAATTTCGCGTCTGTAGCACGTCATCTTCGTGGTGTAGCAGTTTTAATGGCCATTTGTGTATATGCTTTATCTCACAGTTGCTTTTTCTGGGAGAGAAAGAGAACAGTGGCCATTAATTCAGTGTTTGTTGTTGCCAGTCGACGCGTACGGTGTGCTCGCAATGAAGGCTCTGAGCATGCTCGTGTTAACTGATTGTCCGGGCGGCAGGCATTGTGCGCTTAAATGCTGCGGCTGGTGTATGCGTGGCTGTGGCCTGTATGGATAGCACCTCCAGCGTTAGCGCCAGTGGCCGAAATAAAACGGCCGTTGAGGCAGCCACGCAGAAATCATACTGACGTACAGGCTACTGCAAAATCTAAGGTTTTCCTGCCGTTTGTTAAAAATGTAACGGAAAGAATAGGGAGGATCTTGACGAAGCGGAATAGTACCGTAATTTACAGCCCACCAGGAAGATACAGGAATACCTTAGGCCTGCCAAGGACGCTCGCAAACCATTGGAAAAATCTGGAGTGTATAGGATCCCATGCAGCTGTGGTGATGTTTATGTGGGTACCACTAAAAGAACTGTTTCTAAACGTTTGGAAGAGCACAAGGGAAATTGTAGAAGAGGAGAAACGGAACGATCAGCTGTTGCGGAGCATGCTTTCCAGCCAGGGAACCACAATATTCGTTTCGAGGAGACGCAAGTACTAGCGGCCACGAGCGGTCATTACGATAGGCTCTACAGGGAGGCAATCGAAATCGCTAAACACCCAAATAATTGCAACCGAAAGGAGGAGGGCGTGAAATTAAACTGTATATGGATGCCGATGTTAAAGAAGATATGTACCACTCGTCCACTACTGGATGATGGCAACGGCGATCGACGGCGACGGACAGCGGCCAATTGCACTGAAGTTTTCAAAACACGTGACGTCACGCCGCGGCGCGGGGGCGCGCGGACACGAAATTTAGCGGCAGTCAGTAGCGAGCCAGTGTGTGTGTTGGACCTTCCATCGAGCTACGGACCCCTTTGAAGATGTCTCCCGCAGTCGGAGACGAAACTTTGGGAATCACCACAGAATTCATCAACCGGGCCTTCGTGTAGCACCTCGATGTTGCATGGACTCAACAACTTTTGGAAGTCCCCTGCAGAAATGTTGAGCAATGCTGCCACTGTAGCCATCCGTAAAAGTTCTGGTGCAGAATGTTGTGCACTAGTTGACGTTTCCGTTTTACCCATAAATGTTCAATTTGATTCATGTCGGGCGATCTTGACGGTCAAATCAAATGGCTCTGAGCACTGTGGGACTTAACATCTGAGGTCATCAGTCCCCTAGAACTTAGAATTACTTAAACCTAACTAACCTAAGGCAGGATTCGAACCTGCGACCGTAGAGGTGGCGCGGTTGCAGACTGTAGCGCCTAGAACCGCTCGGCCACACCGGCCGGCTCGTTCAAATCATTCGCTCGAGTTGTCCATAATGTTGTTCCAACGATCCGCGAAAAACTGCCGCCAGGCGACATGATTCATTGTTATCCATAAAAATTTCTTCGTTGTTTGGGAACACCATGTCCATGAGCGGCCGCAGATGTTCTAAAAGTAGTCGAACATAACCATTTCCAGTCAGTGATCGGTTTAGCTCGGCCAGAGGTTCCAGTCCATTCCATGTAAACACTGCCCACACCATTATGGAGCTTGTACAGTGCTTTATTGACAACTTGGGTCCATGGCTTAGCGAACAATTGTTTTTCAGTGACTTGTTTGGGAACATGAAGTTCCCGAACGGCTGCAAATCTACTTGAGGTCAGTGATAGGTTCATTTGGACCAGATGACCCCCTCCATTCCATGTAAACATAGCCCACACCATTATGGAATCACAACAAGCTTGCTCATCGCCTTGTTGGCAAGTTGGATCCATGACTTCGTGAGGTCTGTGTCACACTCGAACCCTACCATCTGCCTTTACCAATGGAAGTCGGGTCTCATATGACCAGGCCACGGTTCACCAGTCGTCTAGGGTGCAACCGATATGGTCACGACTCCAGGAGAGGCGCTGCGGGCGATTTCGTGCAGATAGCAAATTTACACGCGTCTGGTGCCCCAAACCGTTAACGCCAAATTTCGCCGCGCTGCCCTAACGAATACGTTAGTGTTACGTCCCACATTGATTTCTGCGGTTTTCACTCTGTTGCTTGTCTGTTAGCACTGACAACTCTACGTAAACGCCACTGCTTTCGGTCGTTAAATGAAGACCGTCGACCGATGCGTTGCCCGTGGTGTGAGGAAATGCCTGAAATTTGGTATTCTCAGCACTCTCTTGACACTGTGGATCTCGGAAAATTGAATTCTCTAACAATTTTGCGAATAGAATGTCACGTGCGTCTAGCAACAACTACAATTCCGCGTTCAGTCTCTGAATTCCTGTTGTACGGCCATAATCACGTGGGAAACCTTTTCACTGAATCACCTGAGTACATACGACAGCTCCGGGAATGCACTGCCCATTATACCTTGTGTATGCGATGCTCCCGCCACCTGTATACAGTGTGTTCGGGGAGGAAAGGTCAATATTTTATACAGTTATAGTATAATTAATACTGAACAAAAAAGCGTTGTATGAACGTAGGTCCCCAAAAGCTTCGTTAGGGAGGTACGGGTATTGAAAGGAACTTCAATTCTGCAAACTGGACCGTAACGTGATTTTCTTGAAAACAATGTTACAGAGAAGTACAGTTATGTTACACATTTTTACATAATGTTTATTTACTTTGCATTTAGCACATAATGCATTACAACATGCTTGTTACATGTACACGGTTGAAAAAGACTTTACTACGTCTTTTACAAACGGCTTTAACATTTACCGTGCAGATGTGGTATAGTTCACAAAACAGTTTCGAATATACCACCATGAACGTCAATGCACTTTCGCGCTCTAGCGGTAACAGGTTGTGTTGCTTGTTCAATTGCCTGTGGTTGGTTCCTAATCAATTCAGCAACATCCATGATGCGTCGAAGCAGTTCATCTCGTGTATTTACCGTCACTTTGTGCGCCTCTGATTTCATCCAACCCCATAAACAGAAATGTAAAGGTGAAAGGTCAGGTGATCTTCGGAGGCCAGTTAATAGCACCGCCACGGCCAGTCCAGCGATTAGGGTAGGTGCGGTTTGAGATGGTTCCTCACATGCAAGGTAACATGTGGAGGGAGCACATTCATGTTGAAAGTACATTCGGCCGGCCGCGGTGGTCTAGCGGTTCTAGGCGCGCAATCCGGAACCGCGCGACTGCTACGGTCGCAGGTTCGAATCCTGCCTCGGGCATGGATGTGTGTGATGTCCTTCGGTTAGTTAGGTTTAAGTAGTTCTAAGTTCTAGGGGACTGATGACCTCAGATGTTAAGTCCCATAGTGCTCAGAGCCATTTGAACCATTTTTGAAAGTACATTCCAGTTCGCTTGGCTTCCAATAGTTCCACAAATGAATTTTCCAAAAAATACAGGTACCTCTCTCCCGTCAATCGCTGATCGACAATAAATGAACCTATGAAAAGGTTACCGATCATGCCACACCAAACATTTATGACAAATCGTACTTGGAAATTGCTACCCACTAAAGCGTGTGTGTTTCTCCGTGACCATCGATGATTATTGCGTATGGTGTTTATTCCATGCCGTGAAAACTGGGCTTCGTCAGCGAACAGTGTGTATGGAAACAAATGACTATTCTCAATTACCCAGTGACAGAATTGAAGTCGTTGGGCTCTGTCGCCAACTTGAAGATTTTCTACACGCTGTACGTGAAATGGATACAGGTTTTCCACATGTAATGTTTCCCATACACGTGTCTGTGGGACATTCATACCCAGGGACATTCTTCGTATGCTCGTACTGGGACTTCGCTCAACACTTGCGATAATTTCTTTCTTTTCTTGCAAAGTTTGTTGACGTGCACCCTCGGACGAAAAATGCCTACTTGGAAGAGAGCCTGTTGGACGCACAGTGGTAAACACTTTGGTAAACACCCTGCGATCAGGTAATTGTCGAGTCGGAAAGCGCCTGTGGTATTCTTCTCTTGCAGCGGTAGGACTACCGTCGGAGAAGCCATAAACGCGCACCATATCTGCGTATTCCTCATTACTGCAGACGTGTGACATCGTTAGCAGCGCTTGTACGAACACGGTTAACACCATACACTACACAGCTTACGGACCCGTTTCCTGTACACTACACAATGCGGCTTACACGACACAACTACGCAAATAACGGGTGATTGTACTACGTACGCCACATGACCGTAATACGTAGTAGGTTGCATAGCATAAACATAGCATGTACCCGTGCATTGTTTGCTAGAAAATCACGTTACGGTCCAGTTGTATTGCGTATACGTTCACGTTGTGCACATCAGCTTTGCAGTATTAAAGTTCCTTTCAATTCCCATACCTCTCTACCGAAACATTTGCGAACCTATGTTCATATACATTTTTTGTTCAGATTACTTATAGTATAACTGTTTTAAATATTGACCCTTCCTCCCCAAACACCCTGAATATGCATATCGCTATCCCTTGACATCTGTCATCTGTGTATATCTGATTGGCCAGGTAGGATTCATCATCTCGCCAGTGGAATTATTTACTAGCAGAAGAACAAGCATACAAAAGGAAGTTCATGGCCAAAGTATTGTTGTATTGCTAGCTACGTTTCTGTATTAGGCCGAAAATACTGTACAACTGTGCAGTGCCGACGGTATGCGCCGTGAGGTTAGTTAACATTCACTTGCGGTACTAGCTATTGACAATAGTACTATCTTCTTCAAGTTATTGCCTTCAAATTTGAATTCAGTATTTCTTAGTTCTGTCTTGGGTTTCTTTTTCCAGCAGTGTTAGTAGTATGTTAACAGCTGTATGGATAGGTTTACTGAGGAAGAATTGGCCGATATGCAGTTAGTGCAAGCGTTCATTGAATGCTATGGAAAAGCGGCCCCACGACGCTATGCTTTGTTCTTGAAGCGACGCAAACCACAGCGCAGTGTTTCGTATGAGGGTTGTTGCACTGTTCTGTGTACATTTTGATTGTGACATATTGTAGGCCTAATCAACTGTTGTGATTATACTTTTACAGGAACGAGAATTACAGCGGTAACAAACCAAATAAATCATAATTATATTATTACTCTATAGCGGACCACAGGACAACTTGGGCCACTTGTGCTAAAATCCTCAGAACGCATCACTCAACGATTTTTGAAGATTTGTCGATGAATTTCTGATCCGTACTATATAGTTTCTGTGTATTGTCGAGCTTCAAGTTTGTCAGTTACCCTTGACAAGCTCGTTTTTATGCTGTCATCGAATAAGTCTGTCAGGTTTGTCTTCCTGTCTTTTGTTACACAAAAATACCAGCTGGGTCTGGCCTGTAGGTATGGACACTGCAGTAGTGTGTGGGGACCATGCTGTGGTGACACATAGTGTCCCTGACTGCGATTCCAAGTGCTATCTTGCCCCCAGGCAGTTTGAGGTTCTCCACGGACTAGCGTTAATGCCTTACGACGCTCTTGTTGGATCTCTAGTTCTTTCATTGTGAAATACTGTCATTGACATGCCGACTACCCAACCTCAAACCATTAAAATGACTCTGGGACGGCATTGTCTGGGAAAGATGTTCGTTCCTGTCTCTTCAGGCCTCCACATTGTAAAGCACACCATTACAGAAATGAAAATTGACATGGAATGAAAAATCGTGTTGATGTTACGGTATACTTTCGGGTATTCAACCGAAGTTGCCTATTCTGTGTTGTACGCCAGACCCGCCTGGCATTACAGCACAGCTCGCAGCATCTGAAGACGATAGTTGGGCCTGTTGCCGAAATATTGTGCGTAAAATGAAACCAACAACTCGAAAGAACGCCAGGATCAGTCACGCATAGAAAACCTGAGAATATTGTAGTTACTGGAGGTCAGTGATCATAAATCAGTAATAAAAACTGCGAAAGAATGCTAATCATAAATTAAGGTGAGACACACAGAACCGCTATACTTCGTATAAAACTAAATTCCCAGTAAGTATATCCCGTCGGTGTATACGGATTGCGATAGCACAAACAACGTATGGATCAAAAACGCCAAGATGATGTCTATTACGGCCAGCTGTCTTGGCTCTTACCCCACAGTGATATAAGAGGTCTTAGTGTTGTCATTCCACTTCCATTTGCACTACCTTGGAATTTTCTTAAACTGTTTTTATTATAATCAACATTCTTTCAACTGCTTACCCGTTGATATGAGATCACTTCGTCTATTTCATAAGCCTTACGTGACTCACTTCTAATGTGAATATGTATAAGGGACATTCAGAAAGAAACGAGCCGGAGGCATAATTACAGAAATCAGTACATGTATTTTAGAATTATTGACCCTGGCTGTTAAGACACTAGTCTCACAAAATTCCCGGAGCTACGATGTTGAGTTCCGCACGTACGGCTGGACGTCGTCGTCTGAGGTGAATCGTTGCCCCTCAGAGCCTTCTTAAGGGGACCAAAAATGGCCCCCTTCTGATTCAGTTCCTGCAGAACGGGACAACAGTGAATGCCCAGCTTTACTCGCAAACCTTGACCACCCTTCGCCAAGCGATTAAATCAAAACGACCAGGCAATCTCCCCCGTGGGGTCATTCTGCTCCACGACAATGCAAAACCTCATTTGGCCAACACAGTAGCGGCACTCCTGCAAAAATTCAAATGGGAGGTTCTCGGCCACCTTCCATACAGTTCTGACTTCTGTACATGTGATTACGCCATTTTTGGCCTCTTTAAAAAGGTTCTGAGGGGCAAACGATTCACCTCGGACGACGACGACGTCCAACTGTACTTGCGGAGCTAGTTAACATCGCAGCACCTGGAATTTTATGAGACAGCCATTCACCGCCTTGTGTCACAGTGGGGCAAGGGTCTCAACAGACCAGGGTCAATACTTTTAACTTACAGGTACTGGTTTCTGTAATTATGCCTCCGGCTCGTTTCTTTTTAAACGCCCCTTACATTTCAGAGACAATACCTTAAGAAGAAACACGTACTACTCGCCCAATATGTGCTAATTTTTGCAGTACTCCTACAACTACTTTTTATTTATCCGGTTGTAAGTGGTCTTGAGGGCTGCTATAGACTATTCAGTTCTTAATATGGTCTTCTATTAAATAAATACCAAGAGATACTCGGATTTATTTCCCAATTGCAACGATGATACCATAAGGATAGTGCGATTTTACATCGTAATGCTCAGCTGAGGAGAACGAATGGACTTACTCAAGTGAAGAGTTGCCTTCTTATTATTTCTACTACATGAGCGATCATGACCAAGAACAAAATTTCTCATTATTTTAAGGAGACATACAGGACATTAACGTAGGCGACTCTGTCCTCAACCCGAAGAATGTTTTGAACACCGCAGTGCTTCTACTAACGGCGATCCTACCGGACGTTGCATGCCCTTACCTTCCTCCTGACTTACCCAGCCAGTTACAGGGAACCTGCAGTTTAAGGCGACTCTGAAACGTGGTGCCACTGTGCCTTTTCCACGCTGAAGAATCATTGAAAGAGACGGAGAAGTGAAAGATACAATTGCAGGTCCGATTGAAAATTGAGCCCCATAAATTTGGGTTTACACACACACACACACACACACACACACACACACACACACACACACACACACACGTCCTCCCATCCAACCATCGCCCTTCTCTCTCTTCCAAGGAGAGCATCTACGCGAAGTTTCACCAGTCCTTGATATCTCTATTGCTTGTAAGAAAACATTTATCTCGATTAAATTATGTTTGATGTAGGTCTGTCTCTTCTGCTGTCAAATTTTTGTTTCCGAAAAAATGTGAAATTGATATGAATTCACAAATTTCGTCGCAATTTTTGCCTGTTCTCTTTAACATGTGAGACTTGACTATGCACACTTTCAGCTGTGATGGAGTACCATTAGTAAAATCGATGTTAATTGTGTATTCGTACAGCGCTGTTACTCACGTATTTTTTCCCTTCTGTCTGTAGGTATGTTGCCAGCAGCGGAGTCTCGACGTAGTCGGAAGGCGAGTCAGTTTTCCCTCTGCACGAGTAAGTTGCATTTAAATATTTAATATAACTATTACAAACTTAATTAGTTAGATAACTTTAAAGTAAATGCATCTTAGAATCTGTAAGCGGGGAATGCTACTAAAAATAGTCACTTTATAGGTAACAGCGCCAATAATTGTAGTATACATTCAGTACGTACCTGCCATTAGATATAAGCTGTTGGGTTCGTTCTCTGGTACATTGTTGACGGAGATATAATTCCTGTATCGGGACTGGTGTTTAGGAATTGATTAGAACGTACAGTCTTAATGATTCTGTATTCTAAAACAAGTAATGATTCCAAATGTTTAGTTAAACAATTTTGTCGAGGACTGCTACGTACTACATTCAATGATAATACATTTATTTAGTAGTGTGTTGCATTCCATTTCACTTCGACGGTGATAGCGATGCACCGTGGCATAGGCTCCCCGAAACATCGAAAGTGGTGGGGAGAGATCCAGCTACTCGAATAACTGCATCAATTTTACGAGCGCATCAGAATTTAGATGCCATGCTGAGTTCCATGCAGTGTTAACGTCTGTACTTCACTTCCACCTACTCATGAAAGCAGTGAGATACCATTGTCATTTCAAATTCATTAGCATCTACACACCTGTAGGTCACTCATAATTGAGGTAGCTTACAAAACCCGTGTTCGACCTATACTTCATATGTCTGATCAGTATGATATCCACCTAAAATTGATAGAGGAAACAGAGAAGATCCAGAGAAGCGCGTTTAGTTACAGGTTGATTTAGTAAGAACGGAAGCGTCACGGAAATGCTCGGCCAAGTCCTGTGGCAGACGCTGCAATAGACACGCTATGGATTCCGTGTTTGCTGTTAAAATTCTGAGAGCGTACGTTCCTAGAAAAGTCAATCGTTATATTGCTTCGTCCTACGTATATGTCGCGAAAAGACCATGAAGATAAGATTAGAGAGTTTTGAGAACACACAGAGGCTTACCACCAATCGCTCTTCCCGCAAACAATTTGCGAGTGGAGTGGAAAAGTGGTAAGTTATAGTGATACACAAGGTACTGTCCTCCACAATCCTTGCGGAGTATAACTGTAAATGAACCTTCAGTTAAATTACGTACCAAGTGATGTATGTTCTGATTGTGAATCTGAGGCACGCGCTTGACTAATTGGCAACACTCAGTGGTTATTTATAAAGCTAAGCTGTTTCATATCATATGTAATATAATCTTTTAAAACGGCGAACTAGGGCTTAGGAAAGAAGATTCGCGCTAAAAGACTGTCCTCGATGCTTAGCTTCAGCCTGATTATTTCACATTCGGAATACGTAATAACCTCACTAAATACTACAGAGTTCTTTACGGCAATGAATACGTTGCCACTACCAATGGCCCTAGCCTATCCTTGGCGGTAAATATTCTAATCTGAATTCAATATTCCACTGTTGTTGGCTTCTGGATTCAACCGAATATGTGGACAATATTATCTTCAATAAGCGTTAACAATTTTGGGACGTAATCATGGATTCATGGATGCCCCTGCAATTCACTTGTATGAACCTTTTTTTTCTGATCTGCGAGGACGAATGTTCTGTGAGAATAATGTGGTTGAATCTGTCTTCTATTTCAACTGGCAGTTTATCACTGATACTAAGATAGAGTTCCTCTATCTCCCCCCAACCCAAGACAAAAGAGCACGCCACGCGTACTCCGTTATCCTAGTAACCGCCTCCTGTGGGTAGTGCACGCCCGACATATTGAGTGGAAAGGGCTACTGTTATCAACCCGATAGCGAAGGTAGAGGAATTCGCATCGGATTATCGTCGACGAGTTTGAGCCTCTGGTGTAGACCTTCCGCTCTTCTCCCATCTAGAGGACAGCTGCCGACTCCGGAATACGATGCTAGCTGCCATCACCAGATCAGCCAACCGCCGGAAATAACCGAGGCAATAACCGTTGATAAAGTCAATTGCACTCTGACCACACACGTGCTAACATGCTTTTCTGAACACATTGGCCGGGTTGACTGACGTTGGTCATCGACCTGATCGTCAGATGTCAGTTCCCGTGTGATTGTAGCCAAACCCCTCCGTCCGTTGCTTTCATTCTTTCTTTCTTCCTGAAACAAATGTGGCTATTCATGATATGGTTAAAACTGAAATAATAATGGAACACCACGTGTGAACCTATGCAATTCATATTTGTTTCCCTTGCTTCAGCTTCAGAAAGGATGCAAAACAATTAAGTCACCTTGAAGGTGTTGCTACTTGCATCGCAAGTCGACGTTTCACAGTATCTGGCTGTAAATGCAAAAGCGAGTCAGTCTGTTTCTAACTATTAGGCGCCTCCGTAGTGTGTGTATTGCTTTGATGACCACTGACACAAAGATTCTTGGTTCAGTTCTCAGTTACCCTTGGAGTCTCGGAGATGTAGGGATTAATGGAATAAATAAGTAGCTCCGGATACTACAGAAGGGTTACACTAAGACGTGAGCCACATTATATTTTTACGACGCTAGTGCCTTCATCTGTACACATTTCGGTAACTGTAGCTGCGATTGTTTTGTTATTTTTCGTTAAGAGTCTGCAATATAATCATTTATTAGTTACTTTATTCCACTATCCCACTATGTTTGATGTTTTATTTAGCATATTTTTCCATTATCTTGTTTTGCCCTCCTGGGGATAGGCTTAACGGGAACTGCGTTGAATAAAAATGACTTAGTCACTGCTGTTAACTGTGTGTGTAGGAAATGGTGGAAGTTGATAGTCATGTGATATAGTGATATGTTTCATGGTGTGAAGTGTGAGTGCCAGCGTTGCAGAATAAAGATGGTGTGAATTTCGAAGTAATTTAAATGCTTCTGACAAGAAGTCGTCCTACGTGGGTCAGTATACACCCACATCCCCGAGAACACAGCTTGACATAAAACTTGTGCCAACAACGCGTTTCAGAAGTGCAAGTAAAAACGCTGTGGAACAGAGTTAGTCACCTATTTATCATGAAACCGTGGAACAGGCACCATCTTGGTATACAATATTTTACAAAACTAAATAGAGTTCGAGAGTTGTGTAGAAAAAGTTTCAACGGCTTTTTATTGGATGTCGCGGTCGGTCTTTTTCCAAAACTACGATGGAAATATGGATTATAGACTTACAAACTAGATTGGTTCTGGAAAAAGAAACCGACAGGACGAAAAAATATTTTCGCTCGATTCGTAGTATACCGGGGCTACATGTTTTGTTTTATTGGGCTACTTCGAAAGCCTATAGGCCTACTTCGGTTATGTTGCTCAGATTTCGCTCCGGTTTCCATATTTGTCAAAAATATTACCCTTACAAGCTACAGCTCGTGTAGGCGAGCAGTCTCTGGTCCGGATTAGCATTCCTCCAACAACAGTAATCACATATAAACAAAGGACATGAATTGGATTTTAGCAGGATAGTGTAGAAAAGTGCAGTGAGAGAGGCAGAGGAGTGAAGGAAGGACATTGCATATCATCGGAATTACACTCAGCAGTTCTTTAGTGAGTTTCCCGATCACTAAACTGAAAAAACGGAGAAGGAACTAGGGTTAGTAGAACATACGTAAACCATCACATTTTACATTACGACATTAGCACTAGAAGGGAAAAAGTAGGCGCTTCAACAACTAATGGAATTCGTTATAAGCAAGCTTACGAGTTGGCCAGAAAAATGTGAAATAACAGTAAAATCTAAATTTTATAATAGGCATGAGCGCCCCAAAAATTATCAAAGAGGAGGCAAAATTCAGAAAATGCAGTTTTTTTTTATATAACTAGTTCGTTATTTTGACAACTTATCGTTCTCGAAGAATTGATTTTAGGAGGAGGTATACAGTAATTAGTTGGTAAGTACCCACTCAGTTATTCTAACCTAGGTTACCTTGATGTCTAAATTATACACGTATTTTATTAGTATATGCGAAGTATACCCTTTTACGTTATTAACAGAATGTGCGTGACATGATTTTGACTTTGCGATTTAGAATTTCATACTACTTATAATGAAATCTGGTATCTCCAAAGAGTATTTTTATTTATATAACAATAACTTCAGGTAGACACTGGAAATTTGAAATATACTGTAGAAAAAATTAAAATGATTGAAAAAATGCTGTTGATAGGAAGAAATATAATCTGCAAAAAATATCACGTTAATACTCTTTCCCCTCCAGTGCTACACAGATTGCGCCGCCGCGGCAAGAAAATGCAATTTCCCTTGAATAGAGCGAAAATCAAACGAACCCAAATGTTATGGTGTGGTTGATTTCTAAAGCTGCTGCACTGCCCAAAGTTTTGCGAAAAGCGAAATCTGTAGCTTAGTAGGATCGCACACAGTCAGGGGTAGAAACGCGTGCGAATTTAGAAATAAACAATGGATGAAATTAACAGTGGAATCGTTGAACCAGATGAATTTTCAAATGTGATGCAGTCGTAGTTAGCGACAAGTCCCACAACAAAATAAGTTTAAAAATAACTGGAGTACCAGACGTTTCGAAACTAACTGGGCAGTGTACCCGAACAAAAAGTTTTTCTGTCAGTGTGTAGAACCAATTTCGTCAATAACAGTGAGACATCACATTTTTAATGCAAAAAGAGTTAAAAAGCTGCGGTTATCAATGAGTAATGAAGAAATGCGTGATGATTGGGGGCGACAGGAAAACAAATATATTAGCTAGAGATTTTATGTAGTGTATAGAAAGCGGAACTGAGCGAGACATATTCAGGCGAGTAAAAGGGAGATGTATCAGGATAACTGTTTGGTGGTGGTGGTGGTGGTGGTGGTGGTGGTGGAGGAGGAGGAGGAGGAGGTGGTGGTTGGCTGTGGGTTTTAGACGTCCCACTTGTCGTATGTTACATGAACAAGCAGTGTACCCAGTAAAAATTATTCATAGAAATAGCAAAGCTCCGCGTTATGGGCCAGTCTTCACCGACCGACTGCCGTGTCATCTGCTGCCAGTGGCGTCATTTGGATGAGATATGAAGGGGCATGGGGACCAGAACACCGCTCTCTTCGGTGTCTTCGACTTTCTTGATCTTGGAGACGTTCAGTTGGCCTCACGATGCTTAGTGCACGCCGTTTCCGTCTTCTCACCAAGGATAAATCTCTCGCAGTATCTGGTATAGAAACGGATCCTCCACATAGTAGCCAAAGAAGTAGACTACTGAGATACGGAGGTGGGCAGTGCTGTTCATGATTTCCCATTTAAAAAAAAAATAGCCATGTCGACGACGGTGTGTGCAATTCTGTCACATGAATGCATCGGTCGTATCTTTTTTTATTTTTTATAATGAACACTGTTTTACTTAGAATCGACGTATTTGAATGCGGCACTATTTTCTGTCGCTTCCATTACCAAGTTCGTGGATTTACGACTCTAGGTTTCAACAGACATCGCACGATGAAAGAAGTTTGGCGTCTGCAATTCGATGCTGCTATCTTGCTGCGTAATTATCAGAAGAGAGGCAATATTTGTCGACAGCTGATTGTCTGCGTCAGTAATGTGTAGCGCTTACGTTTTTTACGCATTGTTCAAAAGTTCTTGTAGTCTGGCCAATACACAACACGTTACATTCGTATCGAATGCGGTATACACCCGGCTTTCGCACCGTAGAAGTTGTGTGCCTGGTTCATGTACCTGTTCCTCCTCGAGGAACATTAAAGGATAAGGCGGAAGTGTTATATTGATGATTGAGGGGTTAATTTTGTACGGCGTACATTTGGCACACTCAAACCAGTTTCTAAGGAAAGAAGTATGTTCTGGCTAGCAGCCATTGCAACGCCCTTGCGGCCTGACCTGGAGACAGCTCATGATTACCATCCCTGGCTCCCAATGGCTATACGGATGGAGTACGTAGAAGGCAGATTTGGTTAAACATGTTGGGAACATTTAGTCTTTGCAGAGGTGATGATATTTCTGCTTTTGGTTATTCCTTCTACTGATGTGTAACTGCACAAGTCTGGCGGTTTGCCGAGTCGTGAACACACAACGTAAAGTTTTCCGGGTGAAAAACGTGAATTTTTCAGATTCAGTCCACATATGGCGAATATTTTGGCCTTGCGCCTGATTTATTCTAACTGCAGAGTCCAAACCAATAGGAAATTGTAATCGCCTGAACACAATTGGTGCGTCTGAAGGTACAGTTCGAATGCATAGCAGCAGTATATACTCTCATTTGAATTTTCACTCAGTGTTTTCGCTCAAGTGAGATTTCCTATAGTTTGTTTGATCACCAATAACGTGGTATTACAAAGTTCGAGTGGATTTAAACTGCTAAGCAATTTTCAAGCACGGATTGTAGTCGAGGTAGATGTAGTGAATTTAAGTATTCTGTGTTAACTGACAACTTTTGTTTACATCAGTCACAGTGTCGACCGATCTGAATCGCACAAATTCGCCGGGCAGTATTTCATACATTTGGAAAATGATTTGATTAACATTGACATTTTTAGTTGCCAGAAACGTTCGTTCACTGAGCCATTGTGCTTGATTTGTTGGTCGAAATTAGGGAACAAACTTTCGATTAATTCATGTTTAGGAACACCGATGTCGCAGAAATGGTCAGACGTTAATTAATTGCGTACCTTAATGAAAACGGATTTGGCGATCACCAGTATCAAGCAGCTATCTGCGGAATGTGTCTGCTGATGCATAGTTTTGAAATTGTGCACTCATATTTACGGTAAGTCGTTGTGTGTGCACATTTCGCCACAAACTGGATAATTTCAAACAAGCGTTAATCTCAATTGCGTGCGTAGAACGTGGAATGACAGGTGGTATTGCCCGAAAATTGCCTGATAACAACAGTAAGGCCCCATCGAAAGTATTGGTATTGCCATTCAAATCTTGTAGCGTTCTGTTTAATGCATCAAGAGAAACTCGTCCAAGATAGTAATTTGGCATTTTTGGGTATATTAGCCATACCGGATCAGTTTTTGATGTTGCACACTGCATTTTCGTTGTTATGAGTGTTTAGTGACAGCTTAATCCCTGAATGGCAGCTTGATCTGGATGTGCTTTTCTTTCTCCATCCAGTAATTTACCAGCAGTTCTTGACGATGCAATGGCGAATGCCATTTTGCGATTGTTCTCATTGAATTATGTGCAAGATGATGAATGTTTTGCCTGTGCCACCAGGCGCTTCAGAAAAAAATACCTTGCTGAGCTTCAGTTGTAAACATAATTCTATAGTAAGTGCTGATAGTAAGTGGCCGTTTGCTAATCAGTTAACAAGTGCTCATTAGCTGTAGCCAAATTGACGATAAGGAATTGTTGCCCTCTTTGTCTATGAATATCAGTTAAGCTATGGCATACCCAAATTGTATCCTAATTTCAAATACGTCAGTGATCAAACGTATTCGATCAAAATCAGTGTATCGTTGTGTATTTCCAGGTGTGGATCTTGATTTGTTTCCCATATTCTGTGTGTTACGTCTTCGCTCATGTGATTTTTTTATATCTATCCCAGATATTCGATATTGTCGTCAACAAAATGGCAATCAATTGACCCATTTGATGTGATAAAGAAGCAAATGCTGCATCTGCAAGCGTGATGTCCCAGTGATTGTCGTCTTCCAGAATGCGGCATGCGTCATGATACGTATCGCGCAATTGGCCGTTAACAGTTCGTAAATATTCGGTGGTCCTTGAACATTTACCAATAACACGCAAAAAGTACTCATTGATTTGGGTGATCCGTGTACCATAGGCCAAATGTGTGCATCCTAAAAATGCCAGGAAACGCTGGAACAGGGTCACCTCGCTTGTGCCGCTCCCATTTCTTTGATGGTTTTTTCCATGTGAAATATCGTAGTACACCGGAATAAAATAATGTTCGTGCGAATTGGTGGAAAATATCTGTTCGTTTACATAATTCAAAGATACCAGTCAATGTTGTTTTTAGTGAATTGAATGCTCGTTGCAGAGCATTAGTATGTGAAACAAAAATTTTGACTGTTTCCAAGATGTACAGCTAGATGCGTGGCAGGGGGTCTCTCGTTCATGTATGGGATAACGCAGAACACGCCGAACAGATTCGTTGCTGGTGATGTACCTGCCCATCTGGTTGCGTTTTATTTCATTGTTTACACTTACATTTTGAACTGCAAATACTGTCATATCGCCACCCATAGGAACGTATTTGCGAAAGTAATTGACTTAGCAGAACCAGAGAACTACAAATTAATGTGACCTTTGTAAGTTTTAGACAATAGAGGCGAATGTGATGAACTGATTGTATGCTATACTATTTGAGATTCGCATTATAAATGAATTACCTCCATTGTCTAAGCTCCTACGATACAATGGATAATTGTGGAAGTTCGTAATAGTTTCGTTAATAAACTATTTTGGAAAACGGTTCGTACATTTTCCATTGTCCATGCAAGGCGATTTTCCATTGTCCATGCAAGGCGGTGTCATGTTCACATCAATGCATGGACCATGTTTCACGTCTGTGATAACAACAGGAAACTATTCTTCATAAGTTAACCTATCTGATGTTTCTGCTGAAATAATGTTGTCTGTTTTCTCTGGTCGTATTTTGTCGACTAACCATATCGAAATGTGCGGATGTGGCAAACCTCGTTTTTGCCACTCGACAGAATAAGCCAACAACGTGTTGGTACGATAACGTGCAATTTGGTTATTAAATTAATCTATGATCTTGATGTTTCCTTGACCACACATGAAATAATGTAGTGGCGATGTATTGCTGATTGACATAGCGATAACAAAGTTTGTATTCCTTCCGATTTGGGATTACATGTGAGCGTTGTAAATAAATCCGGTCGTCCATAAACGCTCACGAAAGTCATAGCACCTTGCAAGTATTATTGCATATGACATGGAGTACCAGTTTGTGTGGATGGAAGTACGAACGCTCTTCCTGTTTTGTCGATATTTAAATTTCTGTCTACGTTACCGACATTAGCGTCTCTCAGTTGAATAAACTCCTCCGAACGCAGATTGCTCGTGTTCAACTGTTTGATGTTAATGTGATACTCGTCTTCTCCTTCCCAAAATAACAGGAGTTACTTTAGAGCTTCGTACGAACGGTGTGTGTCCGCTACCGCCTGAATTGTGTTCTCTCTGTGCTGCACTCTGATGGCTCGACGCTGAAATTGATCGCTTGATATAACAATAACGACTTCATTTATAGTGGGCGTGCTCTACAGCTGGCACTTAGCTTTAATGACGAGCGTGCGTGCGTCATTGCGTAACCGGCTTGACACTGTTTTGAATAATCTAAACAACTGATTGTGATGGTTCAGAAATTTCTCCAGCGATGCTGCTATTCCCCATTTCTCGATGTGTTCGACCTTATTGGAATGGCATTTGTGTCTATGGGTCTGTGTTCACCGCCCATGAAGTAAATTAGTTGCGCAAAAAGAATCCATTTGGGAGCACGAAATTTGCGCAAAAAGAATTTTGAAGCCCGAAACACACTATCCATAAGCTCTTTCAGTGGTTCGTGCTGAATTCAACGTTTGTAGCACGATTTTGCCTGACACGCAACGCATGCTGCGTGCCTCTGATTTGAATGTTAATGCATGACAATATTGTCATTCCTTGTACATTTCGCCGATGGCAATTTTCGGCTGCATTGAATTTTCAATGCCCGGTCCATATTCAAACGCAAGACGAACGAATGTAGAACGCGTTCATGCACGATGTGCATGCATATGGTGTCTGTTCTGCGTGTATCAGTGGCAGGTTCACGCACCTCCCTTTATTTCAACGCCTGTGATCGAAGACGATTTTTGCGTTGCTCGTGAGTTTTTGTTGCACTACGTTTGCAATCGGGTCTCGCGCATCTGCGTTGTGCGCCAAATGTTGATCATTTATTTTATATTAATTTGTGGAATACACTTAAACGGTTCGTGGAATATACAAAACGTGTAACTCTTCATAAACGTTGCACCACACTGAAGTCGCACAAATTAATAGGGAATAAAAAAAAATTATTTAGGAGTTTCGATGGCATGCCAGCGAATGAACATGTGTATAAACCGTAATTCAAACAGTGCACCTTAACATTATCACAGAATATTATTTCAAATACACTCTAATTATATCAATGCCCAATCAATCGATAAATACGCGGATTATATCGGAACCCAACAATACAAAATCGAAATGACAAAACATGCCAAGCTACGACGCAATGAGCTTGCTCATGTATTGATGCCAAAGTCAGTATTGAGATATGGGGGAGAGCTTAAATTTGGGATTGTGTTTATTATGTGAAATATGAAATAAAAATGCTCTGAAGATGATAAAAGTCTGGATCTTGATAACAGCGCGTCCAATTTCATTCAAGAACCATCCAGATGACCCCATAAGTTAATAAAAATCTTTAAAGCCGTTTAGGAGAATTACGAACACGCACACTGGAATTTTACATACAGGGTGAGTCTTATTAAAAATCTCCGAAGCGACGGAGACGACGCTGGGGCGTAATTTAAAATAAGACACAAAGAATCACAAATGACGAGAAATAACGCTAATGACAAATGATGGATGACAAATGTTGAACTATGACGTCAGCAGATGACGTACCTCGCGGCTCGTGCAACGGTTGAGTCGGTCTTGTCGGTCGTGATCATCTCATTCCCGGTCTAGTATTCATGTCTGTGTGACTGTGGCCCACGTTCGCGGCTTTAGCCCATGGAGCTCAGAGTTGGAGTCTTGCGTCTTGCAGGCAGTATTTTTTTCCGAACTTGCAGTATGCTGCAGGTGTAAAATAGGGCCGCAACTTGTATTATAATTGAAATAAATTATTGTAGTTCTCTCACAAGTTGCAACTTAGTACGGAGCTACAACCATTTATTTCAATTTTTTTTTTTTTTTCCTCTCCATTGCTTGAGGCAATTACGATTTTACATTGAGGTGAGATTTGTTATTTACCGATCTCGCTGTCTCCGTTGGTTTATTGCAAAAAAAGTACGGTACAATAAAATACATCGTATTACTTCACAAGTAGATGACTATTAGCTTTAGAATTCCGTCGAGAGAGAGAGAGAGGGAGAGAGAGAGAGAGGGAGAGAGAGAGAGAGAGGGAGAGAGAGAGAGAGAGAGAGAGAGAGAGAGAGAGAGAGAGAGAGAGAGATAAAAGGAAAGAAACACAGTATTAGGTTTTACTTAGTTACGGCGAGAACAATAATTTTGTAACTCGTACGTTTGCAACAAATAACGTTTACAAAAGGTGTTCGAAATTGGCACCATTTGCTCGAATGCTACTTTTGCATTACTCAATCATCCCTTCATGCCCAAGCCCAACTACTGCACATGCCGCGAGATACATCATCTGATGACACCACATGTTACACATTTCTCATCCATTTTTGGTGTGTTTCCCGATATTTGCAAACCCACGTATTAAATTAATTGTGCCAGCGTCATATGCGTCGGTTCGGAGTTTTTACAGTCACCCTGGGTAAATATGACCGGTTCCCGTCAGATCAGCGAAGTTAAAGCACTGTCGGGCCGGGCTAGCACTTGGATGGGTGACCATCCGGTCTGCCTAGCGCTATTGGCAAGCGGGGTGCACTCAGCCCTTGTGAGGCAAACTGAGAAGCTACTTGATTGAGGAGTAGCGGCTCCGGTCTCGCACACTGACATACGGCCGGGAGAGCGGTGTGCTGACCACATATCCGCATCCATATCCGCATCCAGTGACGTCTATGGGCTGAGGATGGCACAGCTGCCGGTCGGTACCTTTGGGCCTTCATGGCCTGTTCGGGAGTAGTTTTGGATAAATATGGGCACAGAAATGCTTAATAAAAATAACTAGAAAATGAGCTCAAAGATGGAAATAATAACATTAAAATGGGAAACAGCGGAAAAGAACATACCAGCAGACTGTGAAATGTTCAAAATGTTCCGGTAGCAAGGATCGTTAATCAACCCACTGTGGATTGAATCATAGATGCGCTGATGTATCCGTGGAGAACTCGGTGTTGTTTCGCAGGCCTCTACAATATGGGGAAGACTCTATACATCTTGTACCGGAGTCCCCTGCAATACATCCACAAATGATGCTACGTGATTGATGTTAGTAGAGCAGTGTAGTTATTCGCTTGTCAACACACTCGATGAGGTGAGTCACTTGTTATCATCACGTTGGTTCCTCTGGAACAACAATGGCGGTGAACAGCTTACAGGACGTTCTTCCTAAACGTAATGCAGACGATATTTTGAATATTTCAGGCAACAGTTCATTCAGTTCTGGTTGTATGTGTTTCCCATGATTAATCTGATTATGAAAAGTTGAAAATGGGAAAGGAACTATGTCATTGTAACACATTTTAACCCTCTGTGTCTGATGAATGTTTCCTGAAAGGATGACCATATGTTTTTATTACTCCCTGAATAATATTTCTAACGAAAACTCTTCTCTCCCTCCCGTGATCCGCGAGTGGAACGGGCGATTGTGGGGGGGGGGGGGGGGGAAGGGGGGAAGAGAGCTTTGTCGCGAATAACACCGCTTGGTGGCTTACATGTAGATGTAGACTGGGTGAGCAACATGTACATTTTCTGATGTGGCAACAAAATGATACAAAAAACTTTACAGAAATTTATATTCTTATCTTTAGATTTTATTTGATTTTCAAAAGTTCGTCATGCGCCAGAACCCAGCAGCCTGTAGCAGTCATTATTACCGACAATAATATTTTTAGTGTTGTACATATTATTGTTTCTCTAGGCTACTCAAAAAGTGCAATAATATAAGATTTAGCCTGATTTGAAATGTTGGAAGATCAGAACACTGCTGCTTTGGAATTGTTGTACTTTGTTGGAACAAAAATGTAGGTGGATGAAAACAGAACTCCTACGCATTAAACAAACATTAGATATATGTCTGGAAATGGTTGCCCCTATGTTAGTTCTTTAATAAGTTTGACTTTTCCACGTGCTGTAGGGTACCGTTGTCTTTATTGATCAATACAGCTCAAAAGAATAATTATTGATTTTTCTGGGTTTCACATTCATCTCTCGCAATATCGCAAAACACCGACGATTTCTCTACGTAACGACACTTGTGACAGGCAAGAGTATCAGTACTACTGCCCACAGGCTGTTTATTATTGTGTTTACCAAGCACAATAATTTGTGTAAGAAGTTTTTGGTCTGGTTATCATTGTTGTTCAAAGTCCCAAGCAATAGATTATTACTGCATGTCTGAAAAATATTGAGCAGTAAACAGTCCTTGAGGGGAGAGGGGGGGGGGGGAGGGAGGTTATATGTGTGAATTCAGGATTATGATAAAGTCTAATAGGATGCTGTCGTCCATGTGTCTGCCCCTTATACTGATTAGGCCGCTCGCTAGCAACCAAACTTTCACACTACAGCGTCATGTAGTAGGCGCCTCGCTGAGAATGGGAAGCGAGTGGAGTCAGCATTATGGTGTCCAATGCCACCGGCCGTAACTCTGCTCGCCAGGACAGGCTGTGCGGCCGATCTCTAGCCAGCGCTAACACAGGCGACGCGCCACACAAATCTCGCGCCCTTTGCTTTTATTCGCCGCCCTAAATAGGGATGGCGGTCGCAGCCGCTCCATATTCGTCTTACTGATTTACGCCGATCGGCGTGACAGTCTTCTTCTGCTATCCGAGAGCTAAAGCTGAGTTTCCATTAGTCGAGGTATTTAGTGCCTGATGTAATCTGTTGCGCTGCGTTCCTTTCGCACAGTTACGCGTTAAACGGTGTTGATTTCACTCTGTAATTACAACATTCAGCTAACCTTGCTCACTTTAGAATGCAGACAAGTTTAAAATCAGAACCAGCAGTAAGGCAAGAGATTCCTTTTCAATTTTCCAGAAAGACGGCAAGCAGTGGCACAGTTTTAGTCAGACTCCAAGCAGAATTTTTTCTCGCTGAGCGAATACGGAATGTTTTCTTTCATTCGCGGCCGAATATTCAACACTGAATGATTCCTCTTACATAATTTTCGCTAGCCAAAAATATGACACTTGCATTCATCCTTCCCCGCATCGAGCGAACTGGCTCTATGGGAAGATGCTGCGCACGCGTACGGGAGTA
Organism: Schistocerca cancellata; assembly: GCF_023864275.1. Classification (NCBI taxonomy): domain Eukaryota; kingdom Metazoa; phylum Arthropoda; class Insecta; order Orthoptera; family Acrididae; genus Schistocerca; species Schistocerca cancellata. The sequence goes on from NC_064634.1 coordinate 410,676,799, forward strand.
CGATGATTCATTTCCGGTCACCCAGATTTATGCTTTTTTTTCCCGAAATTGCTTGCGAGCTTGTCTCCCTTCTGCATTGGCCTTACTTGTACGTTAAACCCTACTCGTACTAGCGTTTTCTTTTTTGCGTTGGAAGGATGAAATTCGTAGAATATACGGTTTATTTATGTGGCGTACTTTTTTTAAAGAGTGATAATGCACAAAGTAACGGTGTCGGGGGGGAATCCGTCATATCTGTTCTGCTTCGTCTTGCAAACCCAAAATAAAAAAATAATAATAATGGTTGCACAGCGCTTTACAATTAATATATTCCCCTTTTATATGTGCTGATAACGAAGCAAAAACATTCAAACTTGTGAAATAGTGCATAATTTTACTGTAGGAAACTAGCTGAATATGTGGCGTTGTCGGGGTGTATATTTATTCCATTCTCTATCTGCTCACCTCACCCCCAACCCGTCTCAATCCATCTTCTCTCACCCACCTCAGCTGCGGTCTGGTTGTTCTACGCCCCCATAGTACAGCTTCCCAGATACAAATAACTTGTGTGCCAAGTTCGGTTGAAATAGGTTAAGACAAGCCTTTTACTTGCGGCTTTGCCAGAGTACGCACATAATTTTATCACATATCGTACCACATTTAAGACACATCTGCACATACAAATTTAACCCGTATCTGTTGCGAATTTTGCGCTGCAGTTCAGTTCTCACGCGTCTCAGTGTTTATAACGTCATATATCCTGATATATGTGTCGTACAGCGATATAATTTGATAGGTACATTCAGCGACATATGTGGATACTATCTGCAAAATGTGTTGCGAATGGAGTTAGTAGTAAAGATGTAATAAGTTTAAATGTCATGCATGATGCTGCAGTTCTCGACGCATCTCAATGTTTGACACAGTGTGTCGTATAATGATATAACTGCTAGGCACATTCAGAGGCATAAGTGAATAATGTCTGCACAATACAGATAGTAGCAAAGAAGTAATGCATTTACACGTCACGCCTGATGCGGCAGTTCTACATGAACACCGAAAATGCAGTGAGCTACAAACTTCTCTCCTTTAATCATTTCGTGGGGATTTTCACCGGGTAAAAGTTTAATGTAAGTTTGTTGCAAGTCACTAAGTGCTCTCATTCTGAAATACTGGATGGCTAAAGTCTGGGTATTCGCACGTTGTGGGCTACACGTTTCTTTCACGTCTACCGCCACCAATTTGACAGGTAGTTGGTTCTTACTGCCATAGTAGTTCTTTTCGGAGAATAAGTGGTATGAATACCAAGTTTGATTGAAATCGGTCCCGTGGTTAACGAGGAGATGTGAAAAACACACACACACACACACACACACACACACACACACACACACACACACATTAATTTTTATACTATTTATGAATTTAAGACTGGAAATAATGGAGCAAATTACTCGGATGTATATTTCTAATCACTCGTCTGAAATCTAGTTACCTTGAACTGTACGCGAAGTAGCGCCATTTCACACGTTATATAGGAACTCATTACTAATATTCTGTAATTTTCTGTTCACTGTGGTCCTTCCTGTGTTACGGCGGGCGAAGAATAAAGCGTATCACTTCTCAACACGGTCATACGTGTTTGTTAAAGCCCTCTTCCATTTGCTTTGGCGTTGCTGACTGCCTCACAGTCGCTACAAAGCAGATGCAATATTCTGGATGTTGTCGAAAGGATTGCACAGATTATATACGGTTATAACTATTGCGTTACAGCTAACGGAAGCGACAAAGAAGCAGCGCGTCGTAAAGATTGGTATCTTTTTACGAAGTTGGCATAGGATCTTTCATTATCGCCATGTACTGAAAGCGGGAGCAATGCGTGGATACTTTTGCAAAGATGAACTGGAAGCACGCCACAGATGACGGCGTGATTGTGCCGAGGCAGCCGCGGTGTAGAATGCGTAGCCATGATAAAGCTTACTTTTGCCAGCAGCATTCCACGACCACAGATTTAACAGCGCCATTTGATGCAGCTGTTATTCTTTCCACAAACGTTCCCGGCTCCCTTGGTTTCCTTACAACACTTCAAGCGAATGGCATCAAAGCTTTTTTCATAAGGCTATGAAGGATTTCTTCACCCGCTAATAAACGGGGAGCTTGAGAGGACTACTGCTTTTATACTCACTTTCGAAATAAAATTTATTAGTGAATTTCTTTCAATATTCTGCATCAGTACCAGTCTTTCGAAGAATCAGCTGTCTCGTTTACATCCATAAGATGACGCTAAAGAGTTAAGATGCCTGCCCAAAACATGAGCCGTATATAACTGAGGTTGCTGGCTAGATAATCCCTCGGATCAGACAACTGGACCGGAATGTAAAACGACGCTTGTCATGTCCACTGTCTTCCTGGTATCTCTCAAAACGACATCTAAACTGTAGGAACTGCGTGTGTAATAATTAAAAGGTATGCGATCCTTTCATCAATTTTTACAATGGTCACCTCCAGGTAGGCCCGCATCTCGTGGTCGTGCGGTAGCGTTCTCGCTTCCCACGCCCGGGTTCCCGGGTTCGATTCCCGGCGGGGTCAGGGATTTTTTCTGCCTCGTGATGGCTGGGTGTTGTGTGCTGTCCTTAGGTTAGTTAGGTTTAAGTAGTTCTAGGTTCTAGGGGACTTATGACCACAGCAGTTGAGTCCCATAGTGCTCAGAGCCATTTGAACCTCCAGGTAGTTGTCTCCTACACAGGCCTTCGAAATGTCTTAATGTCTAGTCCACATTAGGTGGCCGCGAAAAGAATGTCAGTCATAACTTCATACCTATTCTACACACTTACGTCGTAAATCCGCTAGTGTCTTAGAAACACGACTACCGTCCGAGAAAAAAAAAAAACACACACACAACTGTTGAGATGCTGTTGTCCGCTCCCCACAGGACCTCCTGGTCACAGCTTCATCCACGAGCAACCTGTGCTCGACCTGTGGCAATTCCACGAGAGAGACTCTCTGATATTTTAAAACATTTCAGCGTTTCAGGCATTCGTCACATTAGCCGGATTTTGTTCCAGTCATAAGCTTCATCAAACTATTTGTAACCGTCATAATGTTCAGAAAATGTCATCTGGCATCATGGAAAAAGCAACTGACGAATAGAATATGTTTTGCAAGAGCTCTTACCGAACTGCTTCACAATCTTCAAATGAAAATGTTCATTTAAAAATAACATCAAGCCTTGTACCCTTCCCATTACACGTTCCTGTATGAAATTTAGCCCAACTTAACCTCCCACTTTATAGAAGGTCTACGTATTAACAAAACTATGTACTCACTGTTTCAAATTCGAGTGCTAACCTTTGACGGAACAGAACCTAATTGGAACTGAACTTAACTGGTCTCAATACAACTTGCCTTTATATTAAACGCACAACTGATATAAAGCAGTTATCTGGCTCTGATCAAAGTCTCCACTTACCTTGAGTCTTCACAAGATTTATGCAGATTCCTCGAAAGCACAACAGCAAGCAGGCAGCGGCAAGCTAGATTTAGAAATAAATATTCAAACTGTTGCTTGCCACATGGAGCAGTGTGATAATGCGTAATGATAAACCTTCTTCAACAGTGGAATGGGAAGAGTAACTAATCCTATGAAATTATGTTCCAAGACAACGATTTTAGAATGAAGTATGTATTTGAAAAGCCAGTCTGAATAATACTATGCTTAACAAAGGGAACAATGATTTGAAGAGAGTACAATGTTAACAGAGAATTTGTATAAAAACCAAACAGCTCGATTAGTGATTGCTGCAGTCTTACCCAAACTACTTCTCTTAAAAAAAAGTACATCATTATTAAAAATTTATATTCTTTTTGCCTTCCGGTATACACATCATATTCATCCTTGCTGTCCTTTACAATATATCTTTCGTCGGCTAACAGATATAATCTTAAGTCAACACAGCACTACGAAATACGTCTATCACCTACCACACTTCAGTTAAGAATATAGCAGTGTTGCCAACAGTTAAAGTTTGCTCCCCACAAGTTCCAAGTGTAAAAACCACCAGAAAACCACTTACAAAAATGCCCCTACTCTCATAATCGCTAAAATTTCCACTGAATTTTTTAAATTATTATGAAAGAAAACAATAAGTATATTAGCAGTTAGTTTCCTTTATTATTAAGTAATAAAATATTCAGTCATTAAATGAACATACAATAAATAAATCAGTAAGTCAAGGTCAGGAACATACAAAAAGTTCTATAACAGCAGCTAATTATTTAAATGAATTCGTCTTGTGCAGATGAATCATTTTTGTCTGCATCATCATCGCCGTCGTTTTCAGATTGATACGATTCTTTGTTACTGATTTGTTTTACAACATTTATTGGGATTTCATATTCATTGCAGCATTTTCCTTCCAAGCCCAAACCACAGCGTATTCTTAATATAGCAGTTAAAAGATTTATCTTCATTCTATTCCTCTTTGTTTTTCATTACATTCTTATTGCTAAATAGTCTCTCAACATCATCACTGGAATGAGGCAGGAGAGGATTCGCAAAAGTCGCGAATTCCTTAAATCTGGATTCTCCTTGAAATGCAATAGTTTATTCCATTTTTTTCCAGTTCAACAAATGAATCTGACACCATCGTACACTCTTGCCATAAATTCTGCACTTTTATTGAACTGAGCCATTGTATCAGTTACATTTTCTTTGTTGTGATTAAAGTGCTTGTGCCGTGTGGTTAGAAGCGTCATGTCACTGACTGCGCGGTCTCTCCCGCTGGAGATGAGTCCTCCCTGGGGCATGGTGTGTGTGTGTGTGTGTGTGTGTGTGTGTGTGTGTGTGTGTGTGTGGTGTGTGTGTGTGTGTGCGCGTTGTTTTTAGCAAAAGTTGGTTTAAGTAGTGTGTAGGTCTAGGGACCGATGACCTAAGCAGTTTGGTCTCTTAGTAATTCACACGCATTTGAACATTTGATTAAGTCCTTGTCCAACACTAATTCTGGAATTTTTTTTCATCAGCGTCAAATTTTGTGGTAACTTGTTGTTTATTTCTTCAGTCAGTCAGTCAGTCTTACCGATTAGGCAACATTTCTTCTTCTTCCCGTGGTAAACTTTTCTCTCTCATTTCAAGAAACTGCTTTTCAGAGCAGAATCCCAAATAACATCGGAGAAATCACGAATATTTTGTGTAAAAATATTAACATTATTTGCGGGTAACGTAACTTTGCTGCAATCATATCTATCAGGTTGGTCAACTCGTCAAAGTTTGGTGTAATGTGTATCTTTCGACTCGAACATTTTATTGATTCTGTTTATTTCAATTAATAGTGGGTATAAAAATGAAATATATGAGTAATTAATCTCGTTCCCATACATAGCGTGCAATAACTCTGCTATGTCACACCTTTCACGCACTTTGGCTATGGAAAAATATGTTTTTAGCTCTGACCATTGCGTGTATATTATTGATGCAGCGGATTCTGTTGATAACCACCTTGTCTGGCACACTTTAGCTATTTTTAACCGTTTATGTCTATCGTTGACGGTTTTATATAACTCATAAAGATACTGACTGGAAGAGAAGCGACTAAACCATTCATACCTCTAACTAAAAACTCCAAATTTCCCCGTAAAAATTCTTTTGCAGCAGCTGAAACAGCCAGTTGCAAGGAATGGCACAAGGAATATGCTAAAATCAGGTGTGGTACCTCTTCTTCCAATTTCGTAAATACTCCATTATTTACTCAAACAATGACAGAGGCATTATCCATACCAATGCTCATTAAATATTCAAGTCGAAAATCGAATATTTGACGTGTCTTCTTTATAACAGAGACAACAGCTTTAGCATACACTCGTGCAGTTCAGCAGCGTCAAGGTATGTAGATAATATTTTTGGTGTAATTTACTGTAATAAACTGTAATCACTCCCAAGTATTCATGTACAGCATACCAGTAGATTCATCAGTTAATAAGCTATATGGTTGGTCTTTACAATCTTGTTTTAGAAAGTCAGTGAAAAGCTGTGCTAACGAGTTTTTTTTATAACTGAGGTGCACTTGGTTCAGTGCAGCTGAATTTTTTCGTTATCCTTTTCATGACTGTGATTAATTACCTCTCCCAAATGGTCGACCACATGTATACTAGTAGGCATGACTGTGAATAATGCAAGGCTTGCTTCCTCCTTTTTTATTTTTTTTTTATTCCCAATGGGCGCTGACTTAAAAGCAATTTTAGACTGCATAGTTACTGCGCGAAGAATCCGGAAACTTTTGCGTATATTGTCGTTTCGGCGTAGTTATACACGTATGAAGTGAAATAATACCATACACTGAGAATCACAGTTGTATAGTGCACACTAAGAATGACGACAGTCGAGTTAATTTTTCTGCGCATGTGACGTGACGCACCCTGCGTGAGCCAACAAGCGCTCGTTCGTTATTCGAAGCGCCAATGAAATAAGTGGGCACCCATTATTTGAAATCTGTTGCTGCGCTCCCTGCACCTGCGCAAGCCGCCTTCGCTCGCGAAATAAACTATAACTGGGTGCTACTGTTCATTCTACAGGGAATTCCCGCATGTAGTCCATAGAGTGTGATGGTTCGTTTGATATCACATTGTAATGCATCAGTGTTGTCTTCGCAGTAAAAGTTAAATACTTCTGAAATCAAATAAAGTAGAAATAACATATTTCGAAACATATAAATAGCTTAGTAGTTGAGAGATCGCATTTTCAGTAAACGGAACTGAATTCTACTGAACCATTATAAAATCCACCAGCCACTAGAAGCAATATTTCGCCACTAAAAGGAGGGTAGAAACCACCAGTTTTAGTGGAAAATCCACCAAGTTGGCAACACTACCGCGCAGAGGCAAAAACGGTGCCACAAGACCGAACAGTAACTTGACTTGCTCTGTCTCTGAAGTGCACATCGATAACAAAAAAATCAAAATGCAACGCCCACGTTACAATCTAAATGATAAGCACGAATAACTAGAGGACACGCGAGGATATCAATTTTGAAGTGTGCTTCGAAGAGCCAGAAATTCCTCAATGAAACCTCTGTCTCTGCCACACCTCAGATAATGCTCAGTGTAATTGCAAGATATGAGAGTGGCGCCGGCCGGAGTGGCCGTGCGGTTCTGGGCGCTACAGTCTGGAGCCGAGCGACCGCAACGGTCGGTCGCAGGTTCGAATCCTGCCTCGGGCATGGATGTGTGTGATGTCCTTAGGTTAGTTAGGTTTAATTAGTTCTAAGTTCTAGGCGACTGATGACCTTAGAAGTTAAGTCGCATAGTGCTCAGAGCCATTATGAGAGTGGCGATAAAATGACTTCCTTGGTATACTTAAAATTCGGTCTCTGACTCCTCGTGGACGGAACACGAAACCCTTATGTTTTTTCCTTTCCGTACTACAGTGGAATGGGAATGGATTGGCAAGCTGTTTGAAGGACATGTTTAGGCGCTGCTGAGGCCTTTGTTTCTTTTGCCTCCAGGAGACTCGTCTTCCCTTCTAATGGAGGTTATATAGCCCTCCCTAAGCGAGGGCACTAAATTGCATCACCACCAATGATACCAACGCCACCGCTATGCTAGGCAGTGAAAGATTCCTCATACCATACCTTATTATGATTTGGTGCATGAGTGCAGATGTCGTTCGTTGCAGGAACGAATTATGTCCGCATGGAATTGTCATTGTTTCTATTAAATTTAAAGGCATCAAAATTATGTAAGTACTGAAAGGATAGGTCAGATCGCTTATTTATGATGTATTTGAACACGAGGTCGTTATGATGTTAGTAAGCACGTCACGCTTCGTAAACATCAAAATATGTGGTGCACATAGATAGCATCCGTGTGCACAGTACAAAGCTAACGACTCGACAGTGTTTTGTACTTTCCCTTCAGACTTAAGGTACCATCTGATACCATTTCGTAAATGTTACTGCAGTAATGTTCGCCGCTAGAGTGAGCGTAAAAATTTAAGGTGAACGTCTAGCCACATGGAAAAAGTTCTGATGGATGTTGCCAATAAAACGCTCAAATTTCTCCGTTACGTCCTTCAGAAGTCAGCTGCGAAACTCCTGCGACCTTCCGAAGGCGGTGATACCGTAGGAAGCTATCTGTGACCCTACAGCAAAGTGCCAAGCGCAAAATCATCTCGTGTTCCTCAAAGTACAATAAACAGGGCAACTTGTTGCGTGATGGGGTGATTCGCTCCAGATGCTATACATTCCTTTCGAAATCGGTAATGCTTGACAGTCTTTGTCTTTATGAGCATTCAATTCTTGTTGTCATATTACTGCCCTTGAACTAAGTAAAGTATTTTTCAATTTGCTTTTAGTACATCACATGTAGTGACACCTTTAAGATGTCGTTGAAATAGAGTTTATGTTCACAAGAGGACCAATTCGTTTCTCACATTACAGACCTGTTAAAAATAAGTGTTTCTGTCGACAGCGATGTGGTTCGCGACGAAATAACTCAGTTTGAGTAGGAAGGTTCATGCAGTCTGCCGCGAGCGTTTTGAAGAATCCATGCTGCCATTTACCAGAGATTTAATTAAACCTCACGAAGTGGCTATCTATATTCTCGCTTCTCCCGGATAGGAAAAAATATATTTAAACCGCAGCGCTATCTCACCATGACAGAAACAGGTTTAATGGGATTCGACGTAACTGGAGGTAGGTCAACACTCCATTAGTGGTTTCGTGACCCTTTTGCGAGAAGTTCCTTAAAAATTTGTCACTGACATATCTAACGCCTTGCGCGTTTAAGTACGGAAAGAGCATTTTCCAATGATAGAAAATTGTGTAAATCTTAAGTTTTTTGCCAGATATTCTGCCAGTGACCTTCCATCACTGTCGTAGAATTGTTTCTCGAGTTCTCATTGCTTGAAAATTGCGACGATCTGTAAGTTATTACCTGTGCACAAAGTGTTTCGAAATAATAGTTGGCCGCATAAAATTTTTACCTGCTTTTGAAGCTTCACACCTAGCACGCTATCATGTAACAGAGAGACGTGTACGAGATAGAATCAAACGCGCGCGACGTGTTGATGATGATACACCACTTAGCTGGATTATGGCTCTAGAATAGGTTTTTACTTGTGTGGGAAAATTAAGGGATCGTGCCTGTCTCCACTTTAGTAAGACACAACACGTCGTGAGCATCCTGTGTCATCACATGTAATATTTTTTGGATCATCAATTTACGCAAAGGTTGACGGAATACCGCATCTGGACAGTTCAATGGTTCGTGCGAGGGCATGTTCATAACACAGCTACCTTCCTTGAGAAAGCTATGCAGATATGCTTTTTCTGGTCATAATGTTCCGGTATGGTATTTAATGAGCACGATGACTATATATTGTTAAAAACTACTATAATTTTAAATGTAGGTTTGTTACAATATAAACAAACTTTTAGTGTTGCATGCCAATAATCGAAACAGTGATGTAAGCTCTGGCCCCTCAGCGAGCTGTTGCGTAGTTGAGTAACTTAGCGTATAAACAATCACAGGAAACAGAATAGAGTTTTACTTGAATTCCACAATTTGAGCAATGGTATCTGACGTCAGCTTTACAAACGCGTTTGTTACAATTTGAACACATCATTGGTGTCTTGTTGTCACAAGTTGATGGATACAATTTGCCCCTGGCACCTTTGCAGTTTTGGTTGCCACCCCTGGAGCTTGTTGTTAATGGACTTCCCGTTTGTATTCTTCTGACATTGGCCGCTGATGTTCATTTCGTGGCAGAATTTTTCCAGCCTCAATGTAAGTATTCCAAAGTCGTTGATAAATGTTCTTCCTTTGTAAAGAACATTTCTTTTCCACCCTGTATTTATTTCTCTCCACAGAATCAAACTATTCTAGGCAGAAGTATCAATAATATTGTAGATGATCATCATTGGCCAGCGATTGGTTCACCTCTTACATTGTAGCCAATATCATTTTTGGTTTTTTGCCTTCTCTGTTACGTATTTCTTCACTATTCGCGTTGTGCTCATCAGGATAACATGTTTGTTCTTTCTTAAAACGTAAGTTACCACAATGGTATCCTCAGTAACAAAAGAGCTTTGGATTGTAGACATCTTCTTTGCTTAGTATATTATTAGAAAGTTCAGGCTTACTTTTTTCTCATCGTCTCCAGCACTGTAAGATGTATTCTGAGAAGTCCTTGGCCTAACACATATCGTTGGTAGATACTGCCATATGTAAGACCTTAGTTTCTCCTGGCGTATACAATTTTCAAACAACTTACGGGAAGTTTGTGCTTTGAAAATGGCGGTGTGTACTGCCGCCGAAATATCGGCGATCGCCGTAAATATTTCCCGGCTGAGTTACAGTAAGTTGTTAGAAAATTTTCGTATGCGATAATTTGTCTTTTTAGGTCTTGGGTCAGATCCATGACAACCCTCATACCTTATTTTTCTCAGGTGCTTTTCCAGATAACTTTCCTGGTTAGATTTATATCTTCAGTACATAAGAAGTAACACTACCACGTAACGTCCATATTTTTGTCCCATATTTTGAGGGTTTATTCGGTACATATTGTTTAATTGGACAACGTCCTCAGAACGCCACCATTTTTCATCCCAGGGTTACATTTGTGGCAGGATTATATGGTTTTGAAAGTATTTCGACCCACTTATCCCACAGAACTCTTATAGGTGCCAACGTGTCATTTACCCTTCGTGATCTTCGATGAGGCTTGTCATCGACACTTAACACACATGAGATAAAACAGAACCGTTCCAGCGACACTACGGCAGGACAGGTGGCTCTGTTTCTGGATCCCACAGACTGATTGGTTATTCCGCATATGATTTATAAACGACAGCCAGTAATAACAGACCATTATAGGCTTAAAGTGTAATTGCATCTAATGCCTTCCAGCTGACTCCATAAACTCTTCGACTCTCAGTTTTAATCATTTCCACCACAATAGTGCGAATACTATCGTTCATCATAATGTGAAAAAAGATTTTATATCCTTATTCTGGCAATAGCGTATCTTGTCGGACCAGGAGTCTGTTTCATAATGTTTGCACTAGATGCTCCAGTTTGCGGAAGAGATTGCAAGATCAAGGTGGTTTTTTTTTACCCAAGCAGTTGACCAGCTTGCACATTGTCATCGTTGGTATCAATATCTGAAGTGTTTCCAGAAACAGATGAACAATGAATGTTGTCGTCACTGCCGTGTTTTTCCTCTTCAGAAATATTCTCCTCGTTGTCAGAGGCATTTACTAAAGATTCCAATCGCTCGTCGGGAAGAACTCTTTTTGTCATGATAGCCACACAGAAATTTCTACGATAGATACATGAACTGCCTCTGCATATGACGTTGATAAAATGTAACTGTTGTTGTTGTTGTTGTTGTTGCGGTCTTCAGTCCTGAGACTGGTTTGATGCAGCTCTCCGTGCTACTCTATCCTGCGCAATCTTCATCTCCCAGTACCTACTCCAACCTACATACTTCTGAATCTGCTTAGTGTACTCATCTCTTGGTCTCTCTCTACGATTTTTACCCTCCACGCTGCCCTCCAATACTAAATTGGTGATCCGTTGATGCCTCAGAACATGTCCTACCAACCGATCCCTTCTTCTAGTCAAGCTGTGCAACAAACTTCTCTTCTCCCCAATCCTATTCAACACCTCCTCATTAGTTATGTGATCTACCCATCTAATCTTCACTGTAACTGTTTAGCGATAGTCAAATTTGGAGTAATACCTTTTAAATGTTAAAAAATTGTGGAAGTAAAAGCTCTTTTCGGGTCATATTGACCCGAAGATAATAGCAGGGTTAAGTGGTTGCTGATCTGATTTTGCAAAGACGAATACCTTTGCGATGCGCGCGTATCTTGCTTTTCGAAAAACTCTGAACAACTACATCGGCTACTGCTGTAAACAGTGGTTTGGGACGCTATCGAAATGTTACGGCGACTTAATACAAATGGCCGTTTCCCATTTGGTGGCAGAGGACAGAAGTATTAATGCCCTCCGTGAGGAGCACAGCGCTCAGTGCCGTTTGCGATGCATTAGGGGCTTTCGATATCGGGCTGTCGTTGATAGGCACGGAGTGCTGGTGGCATTCCAGGTCGGTCGATGACGCGTCTACGCGAATTCCTGCAGACTCGTGAGTAGCGTCGGTATGCGCGGCACGTGCGTAGCGGACCTCCGTCGTGCTCTCACTTCGTTGCGCATCTTTGTCTCCGGAGACAGTGTCGCACGTTCGGCGCCAAGGCGTCACGGCAGCTCCTCACAGTGTATATCTACACCTACGTACTTACTCGGCAAGCTACCGTACTGTATACCGCGGAGAGTACTCTGTAACCCTACTTGTCATTCCTTCGCTGGAGCGAGGAAAGAAGAATGCCTGTGATACCTCCGTGCAGGTCTCACACACACGTTTCCTGCTTGGGATGAACATCGAGCGAGTAGAAGCGTTCTGCAGTCAATCGCAAATGCCGGCTCTCTAAACTTTCTAATAACGTTTAGCGAGAAATTTGAGTTTGTCTTCTCTCCAATAATTCCCATCTAAGCTCACAGAGCATCTCCGTAACATCGTCGTACTGATCGATCGGACTAGTAATTTATTTACACCACTGACCATTAAAATTGCTACACCAAGAAGAAATGCAGATGATAAACGGGTATTCATTGGACAAATATATTATACTAGAATTGACATATGATTACACTTTCACACAAATAGATCCTGAGAAATCAGTACCCAGACCAACCACCTCTGGCCGTAATAACGGCCTTGATACGCCTGGGCATTGAGTCATACAGAGCGTGGATGGCGTGTACAGGTACAGCTGCCCATGCAGCTTCAATACGATACCATAGTTCATCAAGAGTAGTGGGTGGCGTATTGTGACGAGCCAGTTGCTCGGCCACCATTGACCAGACGTTTTCAGTTGGTGAGAGATCTGGAGAATGTGCTGGCCAGGGCAACAGTCGAACATTTTCTGTATCCAGAACCTGGATTCATCCGAAAAAAATGGCGTTTTGCCATTCGTGCACCCAAGTTCGTCGTTGAGTACACCATCGCAGGCGCTCCTGGCTGTGATGCAGCGTCAAGGGTAACCTCAGCTATGGTCTCAGAGCTGATAGTCCATGCTGCTGCAAACGACGTCGAACTGTTCGTGCAGATGGTTGTTGTCTTGCAAACGTCCCCACCTATTGACTCAGGGATCGAGACGTGGCTGCACGACCCGTTACAGCCATGCGGATAAGATGCCTGTCATCTCGACTGCTAGTGATACGAGGCCGTTGGGATCCAGGACGGCGTTCCGTATTACCCCCCTGAACCCACCGATTCCATATTCTGCTAACAGTCATTGGATCTCGACCAACGATAAACCGCAATCGCGATAGGCTACAATCCGACTTTCATCAAAGTCGGAAACGTGATGGTACGCATTTCTCCTCCTTACACGAGGCATCACAACGTTTCACCAGGAAACGCCGGTCAACTGCTGTTTGTGTATGAGAAATCGGTTGGAAACTTTTATCATGTCAGCACGTTGTAGGTGTCGCCACCGGCGCCGACCTTGTGTGAATCCCCTGAAAAGGTAATCATTTGCATATCACAGCATCTTCTTCCTGTCGGATAAATTTCGCGTCTGTAGCACGTCATCTTCGTGGTGTAGCAATTTTAATGGCCAGTAGTGTATAATAGTCCACCTTCTTGGCTACGACAACGGACCGTTACATGTGCGTTAATTTTCGGCATAATATACTTATTTGCTTATCCCTCTTTTCTCAATAAGTGTACGTTGCCTATAGTACTATTTTTCCTTGTCTTTATTTCTTATACTGTGAAGGTACCAAAGTCCTCTTGTACTTCAATGATGTCATAAACAGTTTTTAAAGCCTGGCTAGCAGTCCTTGCTGTAACATTCGCAGAGAAGATGGTAAGGTGGTTTGTCCCACAAACCAAAACCGGAGATCATCTAGAAATCTTACTCGCTCTTCTGACGGTTGGTAAGTGCGTGCTTGAAACAAAATAGTGATGACGATGCTTTCGTGGGCATAAATCTTTGTAGCAATTTAGAAGTACTAAAGCGTCATTCGGTGAACATTGGGTACTGCGATGTCACTTTGGTCGGTGGAATTTGCATTTCGGTTTTATTTTCTAATGGAACCTGACTATGACTTTACTTCTTTGGACTATATTGTGTTTTAAAAGTAGTTTGAATTGACCGTCCAAAATTATATATAAGGTTACCATAAGAACACCAACACTGAAATATTTGACACATTGTCAATTTGTAATTTAGCAGCCGGCCGAAGTGGCCTTGCGGTTAAAGGCGCTGCAGTCTGGAACCGCAAGGCCTCTACGGTCGCAGGTTCGAATCCTGCCTCGGGCATGGATGTTTGTGATGTCCTTAGGTTAGTTAGGTTTAACTAGTTCTAGGGGACTAATGACCTCAGCAGTTGAGTCCCATAATGCTCAGAGCCATTTTTTGTAATTTAGCAAATATCGTATTACGGTATTCAACAAACGATAGCAACAGTAACATTCATGTATTAAGGGTATGTGGTTGACAAAGGGTATGAATAAATTTAAGATAATTCTCATTTATTATTCAGTCTCAGTTTCATGTTTAGATTCCATGTTTCGACCACTCTGGATCATCTTCAGATCTACATGCGCAAGTGAGACACAACAATAAATGAGAATTTTGTTAACTTTAAATACAGTTGCTGAATCTGTAAAGACGATTATGTCAGCTATAGTGTATGAATTTAGTTGAGTGTAATGCGTTAATGGAGACTCGTAGGTTCGCCGAAATATCAGATCTTTCGCTCTGCATCCAGAAAACGGTGCCTTTCAGTAACTGATCGCATTTAGTTGTACCGGAGTCCCTAACTGCCATTAGTCCAATTTCTAACGAGTTGTTCGAATTCCTCGGTATCTGTGGACTTTACCGTCGGTAAGTAAACGCTCAATGTTCTATGCAACGTCCCTATCTGAGAACGTGTCCGTGTCCAAATTAAGGGGAAGCCTTGTTTGGGTAGTTTCTTCCTTGATAACGAGAAGCCACCAGGATTACTGTGACCAGGATATAGATTTTAACAATATCCAGAGAATATGATATTCGTGGAAGGAAACTGAGAAACAGCTGAAAAGTCTCTAAGTCTAATTTTAATAGAGATGACGGCTGTAGGCTTCCGGCTTCGTGGCTTCCTACTATCAAGGAAGTAACTAATCAGCCAGAGCATGCGAGAAACATAAGCAACTACGAGCAAGCTACAACGGTGGCAGAAAAACAGTAATAATATTTTGGTTAACAATCCGTACCTCTCTTTCTCTACCAGCTATCACCACCTGCCCATTGTCGAAGCCCACCAATGATAGCCTGACTTACACCCAGTGACTCCACTGTTTATCGAAAAAGCATCCTTTTATAAGTGGGTGCGACTCTGCTTCGATTACGTAGGCACACCAGAAGACTTCTGATCACAGCGGAAGAGTCAAAACGTCGAATTAGGAGAAGTTGAAAAGGAATGCTACGCTGTCTAATAGCCCAGAAAATTTTATCTTTCGTGATAGTCGGCAAGAAATTGTACAGGTTTGCATACAACGATCGTAAATGACGCAAAGTTTTGAAAGTTGCAGAAATGGATAAGTTTGGATAATGCAGTTGCAAGTCTTTCTTGTAAGTACTGTGTGTGAACCAGGAGAAGTCCCAGCGGCTTGTAGGCACGTCAACTGGCACCGACCCAACAGCTTGAACGTCCAACATTTGCCCACTTTGAATGCTAACAATTAGACCGCCGATGTTCGTCGATGTGACTTCGCTACCCCGGTTGCGCATTTGCAGAGAGTGCTTTCCTCCTCCCGCGTCCCTGACCCTTCAGACAACAAACATCTCGT
This sequence comes from Schistocerca cancellata, assembly GCF_023864275.1. Classification (NCBI taxonomy): domain Eukaryota; kingdom Metazoa; phylum Arthropoda; class Insecta; order Orthoptera; family Acrididae; genus Schistocerca; species Schistocerca cancellata. Next base: position 410,692,670 of record NC_064634.1, read on the forward strand.
GGCAAGTATTGCGAAGCACTGTAAACCATCCCATGCTCATCCTAGAACAGCGTTGGTTTCCTGCGCTTCTTGAGAACAAGCGATGTTACAATAAAATAATGATAATAGTCCCTCTCTTTCTTCATGGGCGACCAGGTATGATCTCTCTCAGCTATTTGAGTCCGTAACGGCCATCTGCCAATTTATCTCCCTGCTCTGACACTTGTAAACAGATGACCCTACACTGCTAGCACGGTCCGTCAGGAAACTAGGCGTCTTATTACTGTGTACGTCGTTCTTGCGTCAACATTTCGGCATTACGTCTATACTGATGAGCTAAGACATCGTGCCCATCTGCTTAATAACGTGTTGGTCGACCTTTGGAAAAGTAATGTAGCAGAGTGAGACGGGTGTTACGATTAATCAAGGAAAACCCCCAGTTGGGAAACGGGGCCAAAATTAGTTGGTTACTGTCGAGTTGCAATTTACAATTTCTTTATTGATTACTTCAACCATTAAGTCATTTCTTTACCACTTGACCAGCAAAAAAAAAAAGAAAAAAAACCAGCAGGCGTGAGTGCCTTTTCAAAACAATTTACTTTACAGTTAACGGCCAAGCCATTTTACTTAAAGCAGACTTTGATAAAACGTTTGATAACAAATCAAAGCCGGCCGAAGTGGCCGTGCGGTTAAAGGCACTGCAGTCTGGAACTGCAAGACCGCTACGGTCGCAGGTTCGAATCTTGCCTCGGGCATGGATGTTTGTGATGTCCTTAGGTTAGTTAGGTTTAACTAGTTCTAAGTTCTAGGGGACTAATGACCTCAGCAGTTGAGTCCCATAGTGCTCAGAGCCATTTGAACCATTTTGAACAAATCAAAATTTTCCAAGTAATGAAATTAAAAACTTTACCGTTAATAGTCAAGCCATTTTACTTAAAACAGACTTTGATAAAGCATTTAATAACAAAATTAAAACTTTCCAAGTAATGAAACAAAAACACCAATTTGCATACAGTTTCGCTACCTAACATGTAGGGAGCCAGTTCTTTTAAATTTTGGCACAACAAGATATTAAATTACAGGGGCTCGCTAACAGGGAGGCAGAACTAGCATTTTCAAAGGATGCCAAGTAGATTAAAACAATCAAAGTAAAGATACAGTCATTCACCTTTTACAATAACTAACAATTTTAAAGCCATGTAATTAAAAAAAAACAATGAAAGGCAAACTTAACCTTTTTAAACAGTGGCCAAAAACAGAGTAAAATACAACCATTTAACATTTTACAATAACTAGCAACTTTAATAGCATGTCCTACCACCAAAATGTCCTGGGATAGAAATAATTAACCGACCGGGTGTAAGGGCGGACGCAATTGTCTCCCGAAGGATGCTCAGGCTAGAAGCGGACTAACCGACCCACAACGCCTCACATTCAGCAATCACATCGACCTCACGCGAGGCCAGGGGAGGAGGAGGAATCAAATCAGAAACCATAATCCCTGCCCAAAAATACACTTCCTCCCAGGCAGTACAAATAAGAAGTCAAAATATCACTGTCTATAATTACACCGGCGACAGGGACAGGAAACCCGAACGCAGAGGCCACAAGGCAGAAAAGACGCTGGTTGCACAAACCAAAATTCTTCAGTTAACATCTAAACCTTTAACCAACTTAACTCGCAGTTTATCAGAGAAACAGCAGGTGAACTCCGATGCAAAGGTTCCTCACACCCGATCGTGTCCACGTCGCCAGCGTACCCAACTGGGCACAGTCACGCAGCCACGGGCTCTGTCACCGGAGCCCTCGTCTTCTCTGCACCCACGGCGGCGAAATACCACTCCTCAGGTTAGGCGAGTTACTAGTCCATCATTCCCGCCTCCAGACGGACAATTTAAAGACATCCGTTGCCGCTCCCCCCAAGTAGTGACTCGGAACCACAGCCGTTGCCCCCGGGTGTTCACAGCAAGAGCTTACAACAGCCTTGTCCCGTCAACTCGTCCCACACGTCTTTCACCACCAGGATAGACCACGCGGCTTCCCGGAACAGCAGCAAACTCTCCACCGCCACGTCACGCCGCGATCTCATCGTACGACATTCTCTAATTCCCGATTTTAAAAGCAGACCGACCGACTCGTCACCGCTAGGCAACCAACCGGCCATCCCCTCCAAAGATCTTATTCCCTTACACAAGGCTAACAGGAAGCAACGACTCGAAGATCGATAAGACCAGACACGCCACCAGAGGGGAATTTCAACAGAATCGTACGCAGCATAACAATAAATATGAAAGAATCAATTAACGATGGAATGGAAGGACTCAGAACAATATTAACAGCGCGATATATGTTGAGAGCCGACACACGGCTCACAGAGATTCAGCGTGGCAAGGATTCGGAAGTCTGTGGTGGTTTCCCAGCGGTATGTAGCACCAGATGTATGCCGATAGGTCACACAACTCCCTTAAATTACGAACGAACAGTTTCTGGACGCAGAGGTGACGCCCCAGTGGCGTCCCAGATGTGTTCAATCGGGTTCAGATCATACGAATTTGGTGGCCGAAGCATCAACGTGACTTCCCTGTCACGGTTGACATACTACTGTAGCATGATTCAGGCCTTGCGATGCAGACAAATATCGTGCTAGAAGATGCCATCGCCGTTGGAAAGACGTCAAGCATGAAGAGATGCAGGTGGTCTGCATTAAATGTGGTCCATAGCTGCCACGGTGCGTTCCCTTTGATAAGTACCAGAGGTCATGGAAGCCTAGGTGAATGTCGCCCCTCCCCTCCACCACCACCTCAGCAAAAGCACAATACTGCTCCCACTGGCCTCTGTTAGTGGCGCGGTGGATGTTTCGAGCAGCCATTCGCTTGGATAACGTCTTATCTGGACACAGCCATCGACCTGATGTAACAGGAAATGTGATTCTTTAGACAAGGCGAGACGTTTCCATTGAACCACGTTACAGTCTCTGATCTCGTGATCACTGCAGTCATAATTCACGACGTCGTTAGATCTAGATGGGAACACGTAGGTATTGTCTGATACAGATCCTCGTGTTGAACAGTGTGCTCAGAAACACTAGTACCGGCAGCTGCATTGGGGTCTGCCGTCAGATGTGCTACAGATCACTGCCTATCCTGCATTACCAAGCGGGGAATCTTCCTGGCCTCGCGTTCTGTAATGAGGCGTGAACATCCAGTACTTTGTTGCCTACACCTGGTTTCACAGTACATCAACCACTTTCCATCTGCTCACGATGGTAGCTCGCGAACAGCTTATGTTCAGGCGCTGGGCCATAACAATCTGCTCTTTGCCAGAGCCGCATATGTTAGTGGATTTCCGAATTTGCAGCACATACGGTCGCTATATCGATTCTGCATTCGCGTCTGCTCTGCTATACACTTACCTTGCTGTGAAACGCGCCCGCAACACCTCCAGACGGCATTCAGTCTCGTGCTGGGCAATGTATTGGCACGTCAGTGGTGTTTCCTGCAGTCGAAAACGGCCATTGCTTTTACCTCGCAACACTGATCACTGTAAAGATTCTACTGTGGAGAGGAGTGATGAGCACGTAGTGGGTGCCATAAAACGACAGTCGTGACGTAGGTCGTCCATCAGCGCTGCTGTTGTGAGGGACGAGACGCCGGCTGGTGTTGGGCGTCGTCCTTCGGCGCGTTGTGCCGTCCTTGTCTGGGCTGAGCGCGCAGTATTTATAGCGCGCGCGTGCCCGCCGGACCTGTCCCAACGGCAGACCTGGACCAGCTCAGCCGTCTCTTCTGCCTCTGCGGCTGCGGCTGTCGCCCAGGCGCAGTTGCGTCAAGCTGCGCTGGAGGCGGAAGCACGACAGCCTACGGGACTTGAGCGCTCGTTACACTTCAGTGGCAGTGATAGCGACAGGACATCCCTCGGAAGAGGAGAGGTATCTGGATCCAGTGAGATACGTTGTAATATTCTATACAGATCATGCACACTAACGTGCTCTGCTTCTAGCAGCTTATCGTAGGAAACTGGAAAAGTTAAGGCTTCCGTGCGATTTCCATTTTCCAAGCAGGGCTGTCGGATGTATGTACACAATTACAGGCATATATCCTGGTTTCAATCTGTTGTATAAGGGGCAGCCAAATGAAAACGAGCAGATGGAGAAAAAAGTAAGTAAACTGTTCGCCATCACACAGTTAATACATTGCTCTCACTGAGAGACCAGACGGATGGAAAAATGTTTGCGGTTGCCTGCGGAAGCGTGATTGTACCCAGACGTGCATCTCTCCGTTCGAAGCGAGTCGGCTGCCACGAATGTCTTTTTTTCCCAAAAGTATGGAAATTGCATGGGGAGAGGTCGGGATTGGATGGAGGATTCGTAAGGGCTTGCCAGTGGAACTTCGGCGGCGTAGTCGATACAAGACACGCCAGCTCCGGGAAAGTCATGACCCTTTTCTTTCACTACTCATGGTAAAAGGACACTTGCAAAAACTGACCAGGAATGCTGACGGACTGCATAATTCCGTAACAGAATGGCCCCTCCTCTCCCCACATGTTGCCGAGGTAAACCTACATTTTCTCTTTACAGTCTCGATCGTTCCCCATGCGATTTCCATATATTTGGAGCCGTGGAGAAAGGTATTCGTGGCTGCTGATTTGCTTCGGGCGAAGGGTGTACGCCTTGGTACAATCATGCTTCCCTAACCAACCACAAATATTTTTCCATCTTGTCTCACAGTGGAAGGGATATGTTAAGTTACGGCAGTTGCTTTTGAAATACTAGTTTACTATTACTTTTCCACCTGTCTCGTTTTCATTTGAATGCACGTACACAGAATTACGGCACAAACTTTATGCTCGTACATTATGTGAGCTTAACAGAGACCAAAAATCTGTTGCAGGAAGCTGCGTGAATTTCATAAACAGAAGTCTCTTAAAATTTCGTCCATAAGTTGCAGAGCACCGTAGACAACGGTGCCCAGGTTAATGCCGTGGTTGTTCACTTCTGGGAGGCATTAGATAAGAGTCGTGCGCTGTCCTTAACCTGCGAACTACATCATTACCGATAACTGGGTCAGATTTGTGACTGTATTCAGGATTATCTAGCAGATACGATCCACGGAAGATGTGAAAGTAATTTCAGAAGCTCCCTAAGACAGTGCTATGACCTAGCTTGAATCATCTAAAACTTAACTTGCAGCCCATTTATTCCTGAACGATTCAATATACCGAAGCGAGTTTTTCGGCGAATTATAATAGGCCGGGAGGCACATAATTTTGTTGCAATACTGTTTAACACTGGAACCAACAGAGAGGTTTTAGCAAGTCTGTGTAAGAAAAACAGACATACACTTTTTAATGACATTCGAAAGCTCTTGAAAAGATATATATACTGTGATATAACCCTCGTTAATATTTGTGTTGTTTTTCCCAAAAGTATCCGACAAATGTGCAAAAGGCAAGGCGGCCAGAATCTGCTTTTACTGAATAAACTCTCCCAAGAGGGGCTCTCAGGGCAATTTCATGTCGTCGTGAACGGACAGAAATCGTTGAAGCATCTCTGGACGTACCCCATGGGAGTTTTACAGGATCATTACTTTTCATAATATGTTTAAATGACCTGCTAGATAACTTCGGAAGTCCCATGTGACTTTTCACGGATGATGCTATTGTATACAGCGCAGCCACGAAGCTGACGTTTAACATCAACAAATGTGACATGATTACACGATTGTAGAACACTTACTGGAAGCAGTTACTTCCGTAAAATGCATAGGAGTATACGTACGGAGCGATTTGAATTGGCATAATTATAAAATTAATCGCGACCAAGACAGAGATCATTGAAGGAATCATGAAGAAATAGCCGGCCGGTGTGGCCGTGCGGTTCTAATGGCTTCAGCCTGGAACCGCGTGACCGCTACGGTCGCAGGTTCGAATCCTGCCTTGGGCATGGATGTGTGTGATGTCCTTCGGTTAGATAAGTTTAAGAAGTTCTAAGTTCTAGGGGACTGATGACCTCATATGTTAAAGTCCCATAGTGCTCAGAGCCATTCTTCATGAAGAAATATTGTGTATCAACAAAGGCAGTAGCTTACAAAACACTCGTTCGACCAGTACTTGAATACTGATCGTCAGTCTGTGATCGGTACCGGGAAGGATTGATACAGGAAATAAAAAATCGAAAGAAACAGCGCGTTTAGGAAGCGCGAAAGCGTCAGGGAGATGCTCAACCGACTCTAGTGGCAAACCCTGCAGGATAGGAGTTGAGAATCGCGGTATGGTGTACTGTTGAAATTCTGAGATACGTTCCTGCAAGAGTCAACCAATATGTTGCTTCCTCCTATGTGAATCTCGCGAAAAGACCATGAAGATACACACATCGAAAAAAGTTTTGCATCGCCTTGGTTCCGAGAGTTCCGGAACCTGTACAAAAAATTGGAAAAGAGATCAACATAATAATCATTTCCGCCCTTTTTATTGTTCATGAAAACCACACCGCGAGACCTTCAGAGGTGGTGGTCCAAATTGCTGTACTCACCGGTGCCTATAATACCCAGTAGCACGTCCTCTTGCATTGATGCATGTCTGTATTCATCGCGGCATACTATCCACAAGTTCATCAAGGCACTGTTGGTCCAGATTGTCCCAATTCAAGGGCGATTTGGCGTAGATACCTGGGTGGTTGGTGGGTCACGTCGTCCATAAACAGCCCTTTTCGATGTCTCAGGCATGTTCGATAGGGTTTATGTCTGGAGAACATGGTGGAGCGATGTAGTTATCCTGAGGGTAAATTCACAAGAAGTTCACGATGGGGGCAGGAATTGTCCATAAAGAAGAATGCCTCGCCAATATGCTTCCGATATGGTTGCACTATCGGTCGGAGGGTGGTATTCACGTATCGTACAGCCTTTACGGCGCTTTCCATGACCACCAGCGGTGTACGTCGGCCCCACATAATGCCACCCCAAAACAGCAGGGAACCTCCACCTTGCTGCACTCGCTGGACAGTGCCTAAGGCGCTCAGCCTCCAAACACGTCTCCGACTATTGTCTGGTTCAAGGCATATGCGACACTCATCGGTGGAGAGAACGTAATGCCAATCCTGAGCGGTCCATTCGATATGTTCTTGGGCCCATCTGTACCGTGCTGCGTGGTGTCGTCGTTGCAAAGATGGACCTCGCCATGGACGTCTGGAGTGAAGTTGGGCATCATCCAGCCTATTGAGTACAGTTTCAGTCGTAACACGATGTCCTGTAGTTGCACAGAAAGCATTGTTCAACATGGTGGCGTTGCTGTCAGGCTTCCTCCGAGCCATAATCGGTAGGTAGCGGTCATCCACTGCAGTAGTAGCCCTTGGGCGGCCTCAACGAGGCATGTCATCAACAGTTCCTGTCTCTCTGTATCTCTTGCATGTCCGAACAACGTTGGTTTGGTTCACTTCGAGACGCCTGGACACTTCCCTTGTTGAGAGCCCTTCCTGACACAATGTAAGAATGCGGACGCGATCGAACCGCGGTATTGACCGTTTAGGTATGGCTGTACTAAAGACAACACGAGCCATGTACGTCCTTACTGGTGGAATGACTGGAATTGATCGGTTGTCTGACCCCCTCCGTCTAATAGGCGCTGCTCGTGCATGGCTGTTTACGTCTTTGGGCGGGTTTAGTATCATCTCTGAACAGTCAAAGGGATTGTGTCTGTGATAAAATATCCACAGTAAACGTCTTTCTTCTGTAGTTCTTGGGAACCGGGATGATGCAAAACTTTTTTTGATGTGTGTAAAATAAGGTAGATTCGAGCCCACATAGAGGTTTACCAGCAGTCGTTCTGATCCGCGACAGTAGAAGGAGAAAGTGACGATGGTATACAAAGTACCCTCCACCACAAACCGTAAGGTGGCTTGCGGAGTATAGATGTAGTTGTGGTACTCTGCCGAGGCGTTAGGTCTAAATGTCAATGCGAAGTTAATTTCTTCATGTATAATGATGTCAAATTTGGACACAACAGAAGCAAAGGGGGAAGGGTGACATGGTGTTTCAGGTGGCAATATTTTTTTTCCCCAAGAGTGGCAGACAAAAATTATGTTCATTGCTGGTACTTTTCGATTTCTGTAGGCAACATTGAAAACTGATAAGCATTACTAGTAGCAGCACATCTTGATATGAAAAACAGCGATAAGGGTCTAACACAGGCGCCACAAGCAGACCATTCTTTTCAGTTATTCTTTCTCCGACATAGGTTTTAGTGCGTGTGAAGCGCAATTTTAGCGTAGAAATTGTTTATTTCGCGATGTTCATCGTAAGGCAGTTAAAGCTTGCTGTTCCGGCTCTGCTATATTAAATGTCGGCGTCCATCCACGTTTCCGTGATTTCGTAAGTCAGTTAATACGAATGTCAGGATAGTCCACAGCAACAGCTATACTGCCTCGGCCTTGTTCAGTCAGAGCTTGTATTCGGCCTCAGAACACGTGGACAGGTCGGTAAGGGCTAATATTTCTCTTTCCTTGTGACTCAGTGTCATTGGAGTTGGTCTGCATCAGCAGCTGGCGGATATTTCCTCGTTCGATCAGATCCCTTGGCGTTCTCCAGCGTGTCAGTTGTAGTATAAAACTGATTCAGTGCCAGTATCGTCTCACATTTATCGCTGTTAACTGCTGTAAGTCCACTGATGGAGTACAGAACGTGTCGTAGCCCGTTCTTCATTTGTAATGACCGCCCGAAGGCTTTCTTTTCCTCCCACGCTTCGCTGCATTCAGTCCCGGCGGACACGAGCTAGCTGAGACATGTTCTTGCGACGAGCCGAACCAGCTACTGCCATTGCAGAACCGTGCTACTTTTCCTCAGGAATGTGTTGGTCTTTTTTGTGTTTTTTTACTGCGATAAATACTACTTTCATTTGCCCGAAATTCCGACGTTTATTGTGGTAATTGTACTCTGAATGATAGTAGTATAAATTAATAGTACTTTAAGCACCATTTATTTATCGGTCTCTGTATTATCACAGTAATTTTATTACACCAAAGAAACTGTTTGATGTGGGGGGGAAAAGTTATGCATGGACACGTCAGTGTTTCGTATAGCCACCACAAAGTGATGGGCACTCTTACACATACCAATATATATTTTCGGAACACTGCATATGATAGCTGAAGAAATACGCAGCTATCAGGTGCTTTGGATTTTAGTGACCTGAATAGCTGAAGATGGTCCACCGAATGGAATAAAAATACCAAGCTGTCAAGGGCCCCATCTTCAGCAAAACACATTAACATCTTAGGAGTTAAATTAAAAAACAGTAAGTGTTGGACTCAACATAGCATATAGAACCTAAAACACAATACAAAGCAGACGTGGAAGAATTACCACCAACACTGACAAATACAGCCAATCAGATATACTGTATACCAACTTAACTTTCAACTGCTGTCAATCTGTATATCTGGGTCAGACGTGCAGGAATTTGAGAACCAGGTATACAGAACGTCTGAGCACTGAAATGCAGTAGCTCACACCAGACATTCGCAGATCACCTGATAGCACACAATCACCACCCAACAACCATTGAAACTGACTCACACATCCTTAAAACTAGTAGCAGCTTATACCAGAAAATCAGTTATAGAAGAAAACTATCACATTCAAAAATCAATAGCCCAGGGAAAGAAAGTACTAAATGAATACACATCACTGTGCAATAAAACCCTCTTTGTCGCAATTGAAGAACTATAAAAATAACACCCACATCAAAACTACTCATGAGGGGGGAAAAAAACACCCATTCTCTCTCTCTCTCTCTCTCTCTCTCTCTCTCTCTCTCTCTCTCTCTCTCTCCAGTCCTGAACACACACGCGCACACGCACACTCACACAAACCAAGCGCCAAATACACTTCAATCTTGCGCGCCTCACCCAGCTGAACACGTTACGAAGCAAATGAATACTACACAGCCACAACATCATGTAATGGTTGCGAAAACTCTGCCCATGTTTCGAAAAACCGGAGAGAGTGCGTTCTCAAGCGACCATAGGTCACGAAATCAACCTGTTCACCTCGCCAACAACATAAAACACTAAAACATCGAAGACGTAAGTTACACACAAGACGTGAGATTACTCATTTCCGTTTGTAAATAAAAATTACGTTTTGTTGTTTGCAGATGAGAAGTTTCAGATTGTGTATAAATATAGACATAATGTTATAAACAAAGCACAGTGCATCAGGTCGTTAATATACATCTCAGTTGTGAACTACGAACAAATGATGTATAATATTTACAACAATTATTCGTTCACAATTGTAAATATTATGTACCAAAGGTTTCGCTAAATATTAACCTGTAATAACAATTGTACAGTAAGAAAATAAAAAAAACACTGAAGATATCACAAAAAGTGCTAAAACATGTCTGGATAAAACAAAACTAAAAAGGTGTCTTGTAAAGGCGGAATTCCTCGTCCTATTCTTATCAGCTGACGAGCCGTGGGTTCTCACGACCTCACAAACATAAGTACTAAATTCTCAAGAAGGAAGCGTAACTGTGATATCACTTAGATTTCAGAAGGCTATATTGGATACGGAGGTAATATTACACAAACAATATTTTTTAGCCGGTTGAAACACCAAATAGCTTTCATGACTTAGTGACTTTAAACATTGTTTATCATTCAACAACGATTGTCAAGGGCTTTAATTCGTCACCGGCAAGATTTGAAACTAATAGATGACCTCCGTTTTCACATAATTTACATGTTAGCCCATTTCCTTTGTGTGTTTCTAGTCGCTTAAAGAATTGATTCGTTTTAAGGTACTTATGTTCACATGACTGATATCGTATACAGCAATTGGAACGACTCACTGTCAGACAAATTTATAATTCAAAATGTATACACAAATGATTTAAAATTAATATAACGACAAAAAGTATACACAATATATATCTCTTCATAACTATTCATTTATTTTTATTTACGACTAAGACGCTTTGCCACAGAAAATAACCGATTAATTAGCTACCGCTCGAAAATAAACTAATATCAGTGACTGAAATATGACGTCATTGGTCAAAGACGACGAGTTGTATCCCGTTCTTAAGTTGACCCTAAATTGTTCGCGAGGAAGACGCTCAAGCTAAGCAAAAGCCAAGGGAAGTGTATTTGTACACAAACCATCAGGACACCTGTGCCCTAAAAAATTATGTGAATAAATAGCACCAAAAAGGAAGTAGGTAAAAAAGAAAAAGCCTACAGCACTTTCAGTAGTGTGTTGTATATTGTGACAGTATTATCCTAGCGGCTGAAAGTTGAGTATAAGACATGATTGCTAACGCAGTTTTCATACTAGCGAGTAATAAATTGTTTTCCATGCTTCACGAGACTCTGCAGCGAACATCTGACTCAAAAGATCACACACAGACAGACAGACAGACAGAGAGAGAGAGAGAGAGAGAGAGAGAGAGAGAGAGAGAGAGAGAAAGAATGATATAGTCTTGCTCCCTCTTCACCGCATTCGCTTGGGGTAGTTAAGACCATTTCAGATGGTGAAAATGCTGCTTAAAGCTTTCAGGATTGAAGCGGACGCTAAACAGTGTCATGAGCAAGTGTTTTGATGCTTGCTAAGGTCTATTTCCGCATACTGAGTTTCCTTGTGTTAGTATGGAAGACCTAATTTGCAGTTCCTTTTGCGCCTGATTTACTGCCGCACATGATGCACGTGGCCTGCGACTGAAGTCTATTTTTCTTTGTCCCATTGCGGCGATGCCCCTGTAAGCATGCCGTAGTAGTACGGGTGTTCACATGAAACTTCCGTGGTTTTCCAAATGCAGTAAAAAAAAAAAGAAAAACTGGGACACAACTCAAAACATTTTGTAAAAAAAACTTTATACTTCATGGCTGTATAATGTCTAGAAGATGTCACGGCCCCCCTCCCTCTCCCGCCACCCCCCCCCCCCCTCCTGCATTGATGCACTATCCTGCACGAAGATCACATTTGTCTGAAGGGGAAGAAGTTGAGGGACGAAGAATTGCACAAACTGGCCCAGATAAAGGATTCATGTTGCTGCTTACGTGAGGATAAAAGATATTCAACAGAGCTGACTGTCATGAGAGCATTCTACACATTCATCTTTTCACTGCCTGACATTGACATTTTCCCGAAAATTGCCAAGGTTTCCCGAACACTAAATGAGAATGTTGTGCCGAGTAACTTGTCCAAATGTGAGGGATGAAATTATATAGAAATCCAGACTTTTGTAGCTGCTTACATGGCAGACGCTCTATCCAACTGAGCCATCGAGTACACAGAGGATAGTGCGAATGCAGGGACTTCTCTCTGGCACGCTCCCCGTGAGACCCACATTTTCAACTTATTGTCCACATACAAATTGTTCACACACATCTGTAGTGCCCGAGCCCACACCACACCATATTCATATAAATGTGTGGGAAGTTACTTCATCACAGAAAGCATCATTTCTTAGATAGTTCGGGTTTTGTCCAATCTGACCTAACATTTCAGTAGCAAATTCGTGTCAAACATGCAAGTCGTTTTGCTTCAGTGCTTAAAAAATTTGAACATTGTAAGCTTGCGCGCGAAATCGTTTAGGCGGCATCTTGTGAACTGTTGAGCGAGGGATTTTTGGCTCTCATTATGCTCGGCGTACTGACTTTGATGGCTTCCTTTCGTAGGTCAAGAGACCTACCATTTCATCTGATGTGCATTTTCTGCCATAACCTGACCGTTTTCACATCCAGTGACTAAAACATGTAATACCGAGCCTTAATCGTCTCAACGTTTGGTGGCTCCCTTTCAAATTCACGTCGGAAATTCCTTTGGACGCCGACGGATGATTCCATTTCCACATATCACACCAGGCATCGAGCTCTCGAGGTGTTGTTATTTTTGGTAATTATTTAGCATCCGAGACCAAACAAAACGAAAGGAATCGCATAGAACAAATCTGCGCAAAACTTTTTAAGTTGCTTTACGAGGTGCATTCAAGTTCTAAGACCTCCGATTTTTTTTCTCCGGACTGGAAAGAGATAGAAACATGCGCATTGTTTTAAAATGAGGCCGCGTTCATTGTCAATACGTCCCAGAGATTGCAGCACCGTACAGCAGATGAAATTTTGCCGCCGGCAGCGAGAATGAGAACTGTTTTAAATACTTAAAATGGTGACGTTTTCCTTACTTGAACAGCATGCAATCATTCGTTTTCTGAATTTGCGTGGTGTGAAACCAATTGAAATTCATCGACAGTTGAAGGAGACATGTGGTGATGGAGTTATGGATGTGTCGAAAGTGCGATCGTGGGTGCGACAGTTTAATGATGACAGAACATCGTGTGACAACAAACCGAAACAACCTCAAGCTCGCACAAGCCAGTCTGACGACATGATCGAGAAAGTGGAGAGAATTGTTTTGGGGGATCGCCGAATGACTGTTGAACAGATCGCCTCCAGAGTTGGCATTTCTGTGGGTTCTGTGCAAACAATACTGCATGACGACCTGAAAATGCGAAAAGTGTCCTCCAGGTGGGTGCCACAAATGCTGACGGACGACCACATGGCTGCCCGTGTGGCATGTTGCCAAGCAATGTTGACGCGCAACGACAGCATGAATGGGGCTTTCTTTTCGTCGGTTGTGGCAATGGATGAGACGTGGATGCCATTTTTCTATCCAGAAACAAAGCGCCAGTCAGCTCAGTGGAAGCACACATTCACCGCCACCAAAGAAATTCTGGGTAACCGCCAGTGCTGAAAAAATGGAGTCCATGTTCTGGGACAGTGAGGGCGTAATCCTTACCCATTGCGTTCCAAAGGGCACTACGGTAACAGGTGCATCCTACGAAAATGTTTTGAAGAACAAATTCCTTCCTGCACTGCAACAAAAACGTCCGGGAAGGGCTGCGCGCGTGCTGTTTCACCAAGACAACGCACCCGCACATCGAGCTAACGTTACGCAACAGTTTCTTCGTGATAACAACTTTGAAGTGATTCCTCATGCTCCCTACTCACCTGACCTGGCTCCTAGTGACTTCTGGCTTTTTCCAACAATGAAAGACACTCTCCGTGGCCGCACATTCACCAGCCCTGCTGCTATTGCCACAGCGATTTTCCAGTGGTCAAAACAGACTCCTAAAGAAGCCTTCGCCGCTGCCATGGAATCATGGCGTCAGCGTTGTGAAAAATGTGTACGTCTGCAGGGCGATTACGTCGAGAAGTAACGCCAGTTTCATCGATTTCGGGTGAGTAGTTAATTAGAAAAAAAATCGGAGGCCTTAGAACTTGAATGCACCTCGTACATGATGCTGCAAACAGAAACTATATAGGTCTCAGTTTTTTCAAAATTGGATTTGGAAAGGAGTATTGTTTAACATGAACATCCTCTGTTTTATACGACAGTGTAAATTTGCCACTAGTTCTGCTATTTGGCATGCTCAGTAACTGCCATTGTTATTGACTATGTGGTCTTTTAACAGCATCAACCCAGAACGCGAATCTGACAATTATACCCGTGTCTTTATGGCGGGTGAACATTAAGAAAACCAACAAACTGTATGGAGGATTGCTAACAGGAAAGAGGTGGGAAAAAGGTCCTGTGAACCTGTGTCCGGAAAGGGGCAGTGCGCGTGCAACAAGATATATTCCCGAAACAGTACAGAACTACATCGCACCCACGCCACGACAGATGTTCAAAGCGGGCGCCATGGGATTGTATGTGATAGGGATAGCGGTTGTTATGCAGGATACACATAATCGTATTTTGGCATTTTCCTGTAGAAACCAGTCCTCCAAATCAGTGTAAGCACTGTCCGCTGCCTCCCTGCACGTTCGTCCGTCTGAAAGGACCCACGATCACAAGAACGCCAAAAAAGGGTTTGAAATGTTCTGTGACGTCGTTCATCTCTGTGAGAATACTTGTTTTGCTTTAGCCATGACATGAATACCATATCGTTCTGCTGTTTATGGTACGCTGCGTCAGACACACAGCACACACGGAACACACGGCACGTGCCATGTACCGTGGCCACGATCTCTTTGTGAACATATGTTCTTAGGACCTTTTTTCGTCCATTTCCAGTCAGGAATCCGCCCCTGCAGTTTGTCGGTTTTATTAACGTTCATCCAGTATAATTGTTTCCAGCGCATTTAAGTTGTGTGTCCTTACGCTATTGCCGGCCGGAGTGGCCGAGCGGTTCTAGGCGCTTCAGTCTGGAACCGTGCGACCCCTGCGGTCGCAGATTCGAATCCTGCCTCGGGCACGGATATGTGTGATGTCCTTAGGTTAGTTAGGTTTAAGTAGTTCTAAGTTCTAGGGGACTCCCATAATGCTCAGAGCCATTTGAACCATTTTGAACATTACGCTATTGCGATTGCAGTGCTGTCTTCTCATTATTGGACGCACTAGCAACGCTTTCAATGGTTCCAAAGCCACGCTTTTAATAGTTTACAAGCTATCTGTCTATAAGTGACATCCATTTTCCCACTTCTCATTCTGTGTCAAAACCGAACGTGGTAGGGCAGCCGTAAGACCCTGAACCTGTATTTGGGAGAGCGGCGATTCAATATTAGGGTTCGAAAATGCATGTTTAGGGTTACCGTGATTTCTCTAAATCGCTTAAGGCGAGTGGTAGAATGGTTCCTTTGAAATGGCACGGCCGACTTCCTTCCTCATCCTTCCACATTCCAATTTTGTGTTCCGTCACTAATAACCTCGTCGTCGACGGGACGTTAAACCCTAATCTTCCTTTATCACTTGCAAATCCGTTATTGATGGTGTGCTTTCGGGTGTGTCAGCCGGGTTGTTTGAATGCATAAAAAATAGACTCAGCCGAACATCTGAGTCATACCATTAACCTTTCACGCCAAGAAAACTTGAATATCTAATCCATTATTGTGTTGCGATAATCCGTAGTAAAGCAGCGATGGGTATTCTGGGATACCATGGTACAGTATCGTAAATAGCACGCCAGAGGAAGAACATTCATCAAAAATAAATATCTACTGGCAAAAGATTTTTCCATTAGTTCACTGATCGACAAAACCAAAGAGTCGTTCTTGACATGCGTTTGTTTTAGAGGGTATTTCATTGCAGTAAATTGCTTTTTGTTGTAGAGTAGTGTTTCATCGGCTTCCGCAGGGAAGCATTTGTTGGAGTTTCCTCGTCTGTTCTGCTGTTGCAGCTGTGAGCCTCGCGGTCCTGTCAGCTCGACAGCCATTGTGAAAGACTCCCGCTGCGCAGTAACTGTTCCTACAAGACTCCTTTGTGGCAGTCCGTAAACATCACACGCTCTGAGTCAGCCGTCTCCTATGGAGCGCCACCTCAAACCGCCCGCCTCGGCGCAGCGAGTCGGAGCCGAGTCACAATTATGACGTTTCCCAAGAACTTTCCCATTTTTCACAAATAACTTCAATAACTTACCCCGCCCACAGAGGCGGGCAGGACAACATTTTATAGTCATCAGCACTTCGATCTTGAAATCTTTGAAGTCGGTGTATTGAAGTGTGTGCTACTGCTTAAAGAAATTGGTACCCAGGCACTGACCTAATATTCCTGTTAGATCTAAAATAAACTTGAAGAGTTGAAACGCGTATTGGTTAATTTTCTACTTTTATTTATTATTATTGCTTAGCTTTCTCCATCTAAATGAAGATAGGGTACTGGGTCCGCAGCTGAAACATCTTTCAAAAGAACATCTTACTGCTGTATCTAATCTTTACCCAGAATGCAAGTGGTTTCGAAATCTACGATTTTATCTTAAAGTGCACATTAACGTAGTACATTCACTAACATACCATGATGTACTCTTTTAAAGACATAACATGTTTCCAAACTGTCCGTGCTCCAAGGAGAAAGAGTAAATGTAGTAACTGTTCTGACGAAAGAAAGTTCTCCATCTCATATAATTAAAATCTTGAGCTGTAAACTTTTAGGCACACGATGAATTTTCTGTTTTTACTCAAAATTTTGCACCCTCTTTACATAAGCCTTAGGTGGTTGCAGAATTATTCACAACATAAATTGTTGATAGTATATTGTGGAGGTGTTGTTACAGGATGCGTAAGCGTAAATTTTGCACCCTCTTTACATAAGCCTTAGGTGGTTGCAGAATTATTCACAACATAAATTGTTGATAGTATATTGTGGAGGTGTTGTTACAGGATGCGTAAGCGTAGCTAGGTCTGTAACTGAAATCAAAATCAGGTTTATTATAAGCGCTTTAGAAATGCATTCAGCTTATCGCGAACCTCCATTGGTTTTGTATTCTAAAATTCTGTAGTGCGGAGGCACACTATTTCAAAATAAACGTAGTATTGACTACTCCCCTCATTCTCAGTAAAACACTGTACGATTTCACTTCTCAAATGACATAAAACACTAAGTAAAATGATTGAATATTCCGAACTTTTTTTTCTTAGGAGCTGATGGTTTTAGTTGCAGCTCATTCTGTTTCGACATATATTCAGCTCCTTTTTTTGTGGATAACCTCCTACAGATTGTAGCGTTTCATTACAGTCTCCTTTCCTGGTACAGAATTGAGAATTCAAAGTAGCCTTCAGTTGGCGTAAGACCGGCACTAATAAACTGTATGGAAGGAAGTGTGTAATGTTAGTTTTTGGTACAAAACTTCTTTTCACTATTAGATAATGACTTTCACTCCTTTTTCAACTTCTCATTTTCGTGATATTAAAGTGGGCATTCTGACACCTCGCAAGGAGGTTTAATTACTTTTTTGGTACCAATCGACGTTTCGTACAGATTGGTTTTTAATTTTATGCAAGAGAATATCTCCATAATGACCTAGTAATTTTTTTTCTCCGATTTTCGTAATTAGACAGCACAGTTTATTTTACTAAAGTCATACCTGCAACTACGTGAATTAACCAGTTAAAGTTTCTAATCTTGTTTTATTATCTTCAAATAATTAATAACCTTATTAATAACCTGCAACTAACTGAATATTTCCAGTAGCTCGAACTGCCGTAAATTGACAAAAATAAATTCCAACTTTCATGTTCTATGAACGTATTTTGATAATCTTAAGGTCCTTCTCTTTACGAATACGTAACTGGGTTTTCAATCCTTTCCTCGCCACACAGTTGTTTTTGAACGATGTGTTCGTCTGAGTATCACCCCTATGCAAAATCTGGTTAGTATTCTTGTACTTCATTGGAGTTATCACTTCATTCTGCCCCCTTCACCCCCCCCCCCTTTCCGCTTCCCCGACGTTCAATTTTTCATACGTAAGCAGTGCAAAAATACCTTCGTACTTCAGAAATAAAATCCAAACTAAGAGCTTTTATATCACGCCTGCAGCAGGGATCTTCTGCAGCTGTCGGCAGGATTTTCAAATTAATTATTGCGTGTCTTACATCGATATTTTAGAGGTAGAACAGAGAAAAGAACAGTTGTATTTGGGAAAGATTTCGAACCAAAAGAACGACACACTTGGCAGGATTTCGCCGGGCTGCATCCCATTGCCTGTTGGCACTCGCTCGATATCAGGTGATTCACTGGAGAGTCCGAAGTCCGAGGCGGCTCTCGCGGAAGTGGTTCATACGGATAGTATTAATTACCTGATGATTCACAGTTTTCTTGACCAGTGATAAGTAAAACTTTGTCAAAGCTGCCGCATTAACCACTAAGAGCAACCGATAATGTCCCATACAAAAAGGGAAAACCACCGCCTGTGAAGACTGCTCTTGCCAAACTTCGTCTCACTGTACCTTTCTTAGTTTGTAACTTAAAAAGAAATTTTATATCTGATCTGTCCACCGATTGCGTAGTTAATTTATGAACACGGCTAACGGAAAGAACTACGAAGTTGAACTTTTAACACTGTTAATTTATTTACATTCCTGAAACGTTAAACTTGTATTATTCTTAATGGCACCAAGAATAAAAGGTGAAATTAAATTTAAAAAATTAAAGCTGATGATCTTATCGTGTCAGTGGTAATATGGCAGTTTTTATTGCCCGGTAATGTTTCGTTGTGTCGTTCACACTGAGGATGGGAAGGTCTCTGGTTTAATCCCTGATCACTCCTAGGATTTGCATGTCACTCACCGTATCTTTAATCTCTGGCAGTATTTCTCAATGTAAAAACTTCCTGGTTACAGCATGGTTCGAAGCCCATAAGGGATCCTTAGGTCAGTTCAGAGGTAGGGGGAAGGCAAGGAGGTCCACCTTCAGTAGGACGATGCCTAGTAAACCACTGGTGTTCGAACAGACCTTCGTGTTGACAGCTTTATTGTTTCATTCGTCGTCCAGAAACTTTCTGTTCATATCCATCGGCTAGCTAAAAGTAAAACTTACTCCCCTATTTACATATCAATTCGAAAGTATGAATAGCGCACGGTGTTCTTTTGTTACCATGGCAGCGTTTAACTCCTTTAAAGTGCGTTACGTGTGATGGGGGGGGAGTTATTCCAATTTTCTTTTTGCAGGCGTGGTGAAGAACTATTGCGGAGTGTTTGATCGAATTAATCTGAGATGCAACCGACACCTTTGTCCGATGGGCTTCAGGTCGGGAGACTGAGCCATCCAATATGGTAGATGCCCCTAATCGTCTTGAAAATTCCTAGAACATGATCATTATGATGCCAATACAGAAAATGACTCATAGTAAACTGGACTTCAGTAAGCATGGTGTTTTTTAACATTTCGTTTAGCCACACGACATTTCCATTTTTACCATTGACCATCAAATGTAATCAAACCTAAAAGGAAAAGGCAGCCCTAGGCAGCCGATCTGTCTCTCTCGGTGCTATCACGTTGACACCATTTGCGGTAATAAATATTTCCATGTTGTTCTGGTTGTAAACCATGAGATCCGTTAGATCCAGCTCTGTTACTTCCCGGCGGTGGTCTAGCGGTTCTAGGCGCTCAGTCCGGAACCGCGGGACTGCTACGGTTGCAGGTTCGAATCCTGCCTCGGGCATGGATGTGTGTGATGTCCTTAGGTTAGTTAGGTTTAATTAGTTCTAAGTTCTAGGCGACTGATGACCTCAGAAGTTAAGTCGCATAGTGCTCAGAGCCATTTGAACCATTTTTTTTGTTACTTCCCGACTACCCTCTTGAGTGTAGCATAAAGCTGTATCGATGACTTGTCATAAACGCTCGTTTCCGGGTTTGTCACTCTTCCACTCTCAGTATAAATCCTAGTATGTGCTCAGCTATTATCTGTCATCGTTTTGGTATGTTTATGAGACATTCTCTCTCGTAGAGTGGTTGCAAGAAGTCTTAGTTCCTTTATCGATCAGTCAGCCTGATCTCCATCAGTCTCCGGTAACACCACATTCTGGGCGTCTACTTGTTTAATTTTTGTTCCTCCATTGTCCATATTTGGCAACCATTCAGAGCTATATTCCAAATAATTGCTTTTAATGAATCGCTTCTGCTCTCAATTTATATTTTTAGATGCTAGCGGCAGTTTCTCTTTTATAAAAAAAAATAAAAAAAATAGTTGGCATTATGGGGTCTCTGATATTATTTTGATATTTTTTCAAATTTCAAAGTGGTGGATCGGAAGTAGGAGACTTTTTCTTGAAAAATCCATTTATTCGAAAAAAAATGGCTTTGCTGTTGCCCGTGATTAATCAGATCTGAAGATAATCATTACTTATGACCTAAACTACGAATTCAGTGTGAAAATAGGCAAATGTGACTCCAACAATATTATAAAAACATTAGAACATTTGCGAGATCTGTCATTCATTGGTACATTAACCGTTAAATTAAATGCAGCACATAGAAAATTATGGAATTTTCTATTAAAATTTATTCATTCAAGAAATATCAGCTACCAGGTTTTTAGAATATTGTTAATTTTGAAAAGTTTTGTTCTCCATTTTTTTTTCGCAATTGATTTGAAAAACTTATTTGCAGTCCATTGTGTAATGAATCGTCTACTATTTACACTCGCTAAAATAAGTACAAGTGTCGTACCCACCAGAGTGCAGAAATATCCGATGGTAACATAGCTGTTGCGTGGGCGTGAGAAAGTTAGTATAACATTGTGTAGCCTCGGATGACAATACTTCAAATTTTGTGGTAGTTACAATGGCAAACAGGAAATGACGGATCTGATAACACAAGCGGCCAATTTAGACTATGTCGTGGTCTCTTTTTCTAGATTTTCTCCATTAACTTTATTGGCATTTTCTGTGTGTTTGTTTCGCGAGGCTTGAGCTTCTTCGGATTGTTGCCCAATTGGCAGTAGTGCCCTTATGATAATAGGGTGGCCTGAATGGACGTAGCCATACAATACCGAGGAAAATTTTCTACTGACATTTTCGAAGTATACACACAACACTGTTTATAAAATATTAACACCCAATATTCATGACAGACTTGCATTTTATATCTGCGCAAAATTTAGTTGGTAGAAAACAGTCCCTCCATACTTGCAACTTTCTCACTATGTTCCTGTTGCATAATGTATCGAAAATTTCCCTGCGACTGTGATCTGCAGTATTAGCTGAAGTACTCAACACTCAGTTTCAGAAACTAGTAAAGGTAGCCATTTGAAACGGAGATTGAGGCAAACATATTTGGTTTCAGTTTACAGTATTACACCATGAAACCAGCTTCACTGTCCCGGCTCTCCAGCGCGCGCCTTTTGACCAGCCGAGCATCGCGAATCGTAGTATTATAGGTAATGTTAAAACCTTTGTGGGAAGTGACGAGCATATTGCATCTATAGTCAAATATTTCTCTTATGTATCGGTAAGTATAATAGTTTTTGTAGTTACCGAGAGATATTTCGTGTGTTCAAAGTGACCCTCCCCTTATATAGCAGACAAACAACGTCGATGCCGTTGAACTGTTGACCAAACCTACGGCTGTCAGTGTTGCCGTTGTGATAGCCGCACGGGACGTCTCGATAGTTTCTCGTGCCTCTTTCAGTGTAGTCGTACCTCGTTCAGTGTAGCTGGCTTTTGCTGATAAACGTCATTTTTCTAGGTCCCCAACAGGTAGAAATAAAGTGGTGTAAGGTCTGAAGACCATGGTGGGAACTTCACAGCTCTTCTTCGACCTATCCAGCGTGCGGATAGATTTTCATCTAACAAGGAAACTCTCCCCATCACACACCCCACAGATTTAGTGCGGTTTTTTGAGGCGTCATGTCACGGGCTACGCGGCCCCTCCCGCTGGAGGTTCGAGTCCTCCCTCGGGCATAGGTGTTTGTGTTGTTCCTAGCATAATTTAGTTTAAGTAGTGTGTAAGACTAGGGACCGATGACCTAAGCAGTTTGGTCCCTTAGGACTTCACACACACTTGAACTTTATATTTTTTTTACAGAAATGGTCGTGAGTTGGCCCATTGGACAGCCCGTGAAAAACTGAACACAGATCAGACATGAAGGAAAAAAGAAGCAAAATAGAAACGGTGAACGGTCTAAATTTAACAAGTGCAATATCTAGCATTGTTCATAGGCATCGTATCATGGTTGTGTGGTCAGTGTTGGACTGCGACGGGGGAGATGCGGGTTCAAATCTCACTCGATCCAATTTTTTTTTTTCCACTCACAAAATTACGAACTTCCCGTCCGGTCATTGACATGTCTGTTTGCCGTTTTCAAGGCTGTGTATGTGTCGTGGCGTAATGTCAGTTTGCAACAGCGACATGTAACGGAGGGCGAAGGGACCTCCA
The DNA here is from genome assembly GCF_023864275.1 of Schistocerca cancellata. Taxonomy (NCBI): domain Eukaryota; kingdom Metazoa; phylum Arthropoda; class Insecta; order Orthoptera; family Acrididae; genus Schistocerca; species Schistocerca cancellata. The sequence goes on from NC_064634.1 coordinate 410,715,289, forward strand.
CACGTACCCCATAGTTCGCACCTGTTTATTATTTGTTTTAATTTCTGTGAGAAGTCAATGCGGCATCTCGCTCTCATTATTCACCATAGAATATGTCATGTGGTAAGAATATATTACCGTCGCAAGTAAATGTGATGAATAGTGAAGCACGCGAGACGCCGCATAGACGTCTCACAGAAATGAAAACAACAAATAAACTAGTGTGAACTTCGTTACAACGAAGGAATTAAAAAGTCAAAAGTCCAAAACGGAGCGTGGTACCTGTGTAGAACAAATAGGAGGTACGTACGTCTGGAGGTCCGTTCATTACACGTCGCTGTTACAAACTGACATTACGCCGCGACACATACACAAACTTGAATACAGCGAACAGACATGTCAATGACCGGACGGATAGTTCGTAATTTGGGGGGGGGGGGGGAGATCAAATGAGATTTGAACCCGGATCTCCTCCATCGCTGTCCAACACTGAGACTACGCAACCATGAGACAATATCTATGCACATCTTAAACTTAGACCGTCCACTGTTTCTATTTTCTTCTTTTTCTTTTCTCTGCCTCGTGATGACTGGGTGTTGTGTCATGTCCTTACGTTAGTTAGGTTTAAGTAGTTCTGAGTTTTGGGGACATGACCATAGATGTTACGTCCAATAGTGCTCAGAGCCATTTTCTTCTTTTTCCACAGTTCAGTATGCTTTCTTCTTGTCTTCATGCTCCATCTGTGTTCAGTTTTTAACGGACTATCCAGTAGGCCAACTTAGCACTAAATCTGAGGTGGGTGCTCTGACATCTCCGTGTTAGTGAGGTAGGTAAAAGCTGTAATTTCCAAACACCTCGCAGATGGCAGGTAAAATCGGCATATGAAGATACACTTCACCAGTTACGGTGACAGACTAACTACACTTTAACACCCAGTGGAGTAACGTGTTTGCCCACATGAACGTGAAGATTTTCAGGAGCCCAGTACATGCAGTTTTGGCAGTTTACATACCGTTCAGTTTGAATTGCACCTTGTCAGAGCAGATAACCATTCCTGAAAACCGTTCATCCTCACGAAGATTTCGTTCAAACCACTCACAGTATTCCGTCCTTCAAGACGGGTCGTCCTCGTTCGTTCATCCATCTTGTGCTGTACACTTTCCACTTCGCAGCCTTCAGAATTCATCGTACGCTTCATCAGCTGACCCCACTTTCACTTGCACCCTGCTTCACAGATTTTTCAGGTGACCTAGTAAAATGTTCCAACACAGCAGTGCTGGAAGCTGGACTAGTTCATGGTTTTGGTCAGCCAGACTTTTCATTATGCACATCTTGAGCGGTACCGTCGGCGTAAAATTTATCCCGAATACGATACGATACATATACCTTTGTCGTTGTACCTCCATCACGTTTTCGTATTTCCAGTACCACTTCAGTACGGTTTTGGCGTTGATCCAACGCCTGTCTTACGTCATTCACTGCTGCACTGCCATCTAATGGAAAACGCCCGCCAGGACGTCAAATGTTCGTACCTATAAAAATAAATATTACACAACATACGGATACATGACACGTATTTTCAATAATACTTTCCACTCAGAAGTACTGAAAAAATTTGCTTCGAACAAAAATGACTACGATTTTAAACACCGATCAAATTGCTGCAGCGAGAGCATCGCACAACTGAGTTACTTTGATCCTGCTCTCAAGTTTATACTGGAAGGGCCAAATGACTGCCTTTTCACTATATTATGCACTGGTGCTACCTTCATCGGATTACATCGTATTAACACGTGACGTTTAGAACTTCAGTTTTCTGATATTTTTTATTTTTTTTTTTGTCCACCCATTTGCAAAATGGGCCACTATGCGCTGTTGTTGAGATACTGTCGTTATCAGAGTAGATAACAGTAAGGCTTGAAAACGCGTATTCGATGGAAGGTACCTTAGTTTCAACGGATTTTAGTCGATTTCCTTATACTATTAGTTTTAACGGTAGACAGTCCGTGTCATTCAGTTTCTTGGTTATATCGATGTAATAGTTAATTTTAAATCGTCCTTGATGATACCAAGCAGATAACATGCCAATAACCGACGTTGACGCATATGCATCTGCGCAATTTCTGGAGCTCACTGTCTTCCACCGTTAGAATTCAAACTTTCTCGAGCGACTGATTACGACAGAAATGGGAACGAAAATTAGTGTTTAACGTCCAACCGGTGACAAGGTCATAGAAACGAAGCACAAACTCGTATTGGGGAAGAGAATCCGCAGTATCCTCTTCGAAAGAATAATCCCGGCGTTTTCATTAAGCGATTGAGATGAACTGCGGAAAACGTAAGTGTGGATGATTGGATGGTGTCTGAACCGCCGTCCTCCCTGAAAAAGTGTGGTGTCTGCGCCACCACGCCGGTTTCTGTCAGAAAACACAAATGATGAAAAAGTACTGTGAGCGCATACAATATCAGTCGGATGCCTTACCTTATTTCCCATATAGTGCATAACCAAAATATAGTCATCAGGACCGAAAGCAGTCAGTGACGCTGTCTTTAAGTTGACGTCTTGTTGTGGATATTGCTGTAGGTTTCGGTACGTAAATTAAAAACATAAGATGTGGGGAGAAGAGTCGCAAGGCGAAAACCAAGAAAATATCCGTGTAGTATGGTATTTGGTGTAGACTTGATTATGTATTCGATGGCTTTGCAATTCACGTGACTTGCTCCTCAGGATGCGTGATGATAATGGAACAGTTCGTACTTATAACAACAGTATAAGTTAGCTGTAAATATTTCTTGAGAAACAGTTCAGAAGAAAACTAAACATTTTGACGCGAGAGGAAACTTGTAATAAAAAATCCAAACTCTTAGCGCTGATTAGCGTGTTACACTCTTTTGGATTAGGGGTCTATTTACGCCATATATATATATATATATATATATATATATATATATATATATAGGGGAGGGGGAGGGAGAGAGAGAGAGAGAGAGAGAGAGAGAGAGAGAGAGAGAGAGAGAGAGAATGAATATTGAGTGGTTGATTTGGAAACCACTTCCAGTTCACTAGAGTCCTCTTCGACCCTTGAAATAACTCGTGTAGCAACTGCGTTACCAAGTATCTTGCAAGTTCGTATCTTTGAACTGACGAATACAACTAGAAGCGAATTGTGATCGTGATTCCCTTTTTGGCGGTTGCTGCTTTTGGCGCGTTTCTCCCCTTTCTTCCACCACACAAGCCACTGACCCTCCTTGGCGTGCGCTTTTTCCTTGCTCCGGAGTTTCCTCGCACCACCTCGCTTGCGGACCGAGAGACGCACTTGTAATTAGTGCCCGGATTGCGGGAAGCTTCTAGGGCTCGACTCGAGATTAAAAAGTACGCCACAGCGTGGGAGCCGCTCCGAAATAAAGGACATGGGTTTAAATTAGACCTTGCATATTGATCAGTGTTGCTGCTCGTTTCAAACGAAGTTTACCTACGCGGACTGCCTTATTACGTGGCGGCATACTACGCTTTCTAGCTTACTAGAATCTTCCAGTCCGCGGTTCTTTTGAAGGAAATGGCAACTTTCTCTAAATCTCGAAATGGAATTCAGGACAGTCTATGAAAACAATACAGAGTGACTCGGAAAGAAAGAACAGATTTCAGTTGTTTATTAGAAATTATGAAGGATAGGCACGTTGCGCATGTCACCGTTAATAGGAAGTATCAAAGTTCTATGTTCGTGCTGACACTATACACTCAAAATGAGCACCATGAATTGCTCGAAAAACACCGAAGCGGTAGTCCATTTCATTCCACACACGAGTCAACAAGTCCCTGTTGATTGAGTCGACAGCTTCAGCAATTCGGTATCTTAGCTCCTGAAGAGTATCTGCCAAAGGTGGGACAAAGACTCTCTGAACCTGGGAGAAGTGCCTGTTTCGTCGTCGTGGGATCAAATACTTTCCCGCTACCTGGTGTGTACTATGACGGACGGGGACACATTCACCGCCACAAAGCCTTTATTTTATTTTGTTGTTTAGAGTACCAAGGATAAGTTTGGCCAAGTGGAGTCTCAGTACGAGGCGGTCGGGCTCCCTGTTGAGCAAAGCTGCTTCTGCCGCTCTCAGTCTACTGCCCTTCGTGCTTGTGATCGCCTTGGCGACATACCTGTGTCTATTATCCCTCGCCAGTCTCTGAATATGGTCCAGGGAGTGAGTTTTCAGAGGGACCACATCTCGCGAGATGATGAGGAACTCCGGGTTAATCTGAAGCGATGCGGCGTTCATTTTGTTCCATGTGTGCAGAAGGATCGTAAAGATAACCACATCGGTACTGGCGCCTTTATTCTGGCTTTCAAGAGGGTACGCTCCCAGAGTGGTCAAGGGTATGTATTACCGGTGTGACGTGAAGCCATATCTTCCGCCACCCATGAAGTGTTTTAGATGCTTGCATTTTGGGCATATGTCTTCCCATTGTACGACGGGCCCTCTGTGTGGTGACTGTGGCCACCCACTCAATGAGGGAAGTCGCTGTGTTCCGCAACCTGTGCTCGTCAACTGTCGTGACCACCGCTATCCATGCCCTCAGGGGCTCGGCATTCATTTGCCGGGTAGGGGCTTTGGCGACCCCGGGGTTCCTGGGCTGGTGACTTGTAAGCGCCGCCAGTCCCCTGTCACCATAAGCTCTGGGCATGCTTCAGTGACCACCGCGCGGCGCGACGGTGGAGCGTTGTGTGTCTCAGGGAATGGGGATCTTGTCTGGACCGCCTGGATCGCGAGGATGGAATAAGCCTCTATAAAAAAAACTCTCAATCTCATGGTGTGCTGCGCGGTAATGAGATGCATGGCTGTTGAGGTGGAACAGTCGTTAGCGGGCAACCTGTGGGGAACCTACCGCACATCAGTTGTATGAGGCTTACCTAGGCATGCGGCGCTCTGTGTAGGTGGACTTAAAGTTCTGTAGCTGCTCGTGGGACTGAGATGAATCCTTCGAAATCTTCTTTGCCTCCTCCCAGCGGAAAGGGTGGGCTGCTGGTAGGTACCAACACCCAATCCAACAAGGGGGTATGTGTTCTCCTGACTCGGGAGCGAAATCTCAGGGTATCATGACTAGCAACAGAACACATGCTGGCGGTCAGAATGTGTTTTTAATCGTCAAAAGGAAAGAGGCGAGCTTCGAAAATGTTTCAAATGGCTCTGAGCACTATGGGACTTAACATCTGAGGTCATTAGTGCCCTAGAACTTAGAACTACTTAAACCTAACTAACCCAAGGACAGCACACACATCCATACCCGAGGCAGGATTCGAACCTGCGACCGTAGCGGTCGCCCGGTTCCAGACTGAAGCGCCTAGAACCGCTCGGCCACTCCGGCCGGCGGAGCTTCGAGAAAGTTCCAATTTTCTAATGGGACGCTGTAGGTGGAAACTGCTAGTTCCCAACAATCTAAGAATCTACGGAACACGCAAGCCCTTGGGGAACATGTCATCGAAACTGAGCTGCACAGCACCTTGAATTACAGCAAATGTGTTGTGACGTGCAGGGATCTGGTGGACATTATCAAAAAGGAACTTAAAGATGAGTGGGCTCCAGCAGGAATAGTTGACGTGCAAAATATGAAGAAGAGGGTGGATGGGGTTCTTATCCTGACCGGCTGCCGAAACTCCCTGAGCGTATTAAGGCAGGTTTCCTTCGCTTAAGTGTGGGGGGCCTTATGTACCCAACCCAATGCAGTGTTCCAAATGCCAGCACTTTTGGCATACTACTTTGGGTATCGTGAAGAAGCTTCTTGTGGGAAGTGCAGTCAGGCCGCCCACGTCGGCGTCTATAGTTCATCTCCATTGAAGTGTGTAAATTGCTCTGGACCTCACCGTGTCTGGAAACGGGACTGCAGCGTGTATCTGGAAGAACGAAAGATACAGGAACGTAAAACTATGAAGTGCATTGCCTATACTGAGGCAAAAAACCGTATAAACCCATGCAGCTTCCGTGTTTTGCCACCTCCTTCACTTCAGTTGTTAAACAGCCCGTGCAGAAAGCTGACACTGCTACACAAACGGAGGTTCCTTGCATCTGCGCTAGTACCTGCGTGTCTCCTGCACTTGTGCTGCTGCAGTCGTTTCTAAGCCTGCCACTCCCCCAAGAACTTCAGAAAAAGCGATGGTTGCTGACATTGCGGAGCTCCCTTCCCCTCCAAAGGTTCCGTCTGGTACGCTGCCACACCCTCAACTGCAGTTGTGGCTGCAAAGTCTACCCCAGGGGAAAAAAATCCAAGGCAAAACGTCCACCACCTGTGGAATCGGGCAGAAATTACCCCATTTTTAGGTCCCCTGGACGATATGTAACACGATTTCCATGTCTGGTCCAGTCAAAACAGCGGCCAGTTTTCTGTGACTGGTATCCGCAGGTTTTGGACGCAGCGATCCCTTCGATATCACTTGCCGACCGTTCGGCCTGAAGATGGCATGATGTATTGCCGAAACTAGTTGCTGAAATAAGATAACAATTGTAAATTTAGACGGCAAAAGGTGTTTCGATTTTATATTACATCCAGATTCAGGCTTTCCGTGGTCTCCCTAAATCGCTCCAGGGAAATGCCGGAATGGTTTCTTAGGAAGGGTACAGCCGATTTCCTTCCCCAGCCTTGAAAAAAATCCTAGCTTTCGATTAGTTTCTAAAAGACGTCGTGTGGACGGGACGTTATACCATTATCTTCCTTCCGTCTTTAAATTCCTGTTTAGAGTACACCAGTAAGATCAGTGTTGGTTGAATCCTTCACACTAGATGGCAAGACATGCGTAGTTCGTACGCGTTCATATTTAATCCTCACATGTTGTCAAAGAATACGTTCTTCAGTATCTCAGCAAAGTTGCCAAGTAGTCAGATTTGGTCTGTTATGTGATGCAGACATCTTATTAAGTAGCACTGGGAGGGCTTTCAGTAGGGCCCCATCTTTGTGATAGCTACAAAAATCTCCATTAAACACGACAAACTACGTTGCACAGAAGGTCATCGTTCCAACATTGTTGAAACAAGGCAAAGTCACAAAATCCTGGCTAAAAGAAAGGTGATCAAAGACTAGTAGCTACCCATATTTGATCGAAATTGTGGAGAGATTTCCTTTTGAAAGAGTGAACTAGCCGGGATCAATCTATGTGAGCACTTTTCCGTTTGACTTCGAGCTCCTCTTATGGCGAAGAAAACAGCTACCAGTGTCGCCTTTACAGATAATATTTCGGAGTGCGGCAAATGCTACTAAATCTTGGAATTTTAGGCCTCGGTTCTACCATTGTGGCAATACAGGTTTTCTTCGTCATGTTTAACAACAGTACTCACACCATTAGTAGGGCCAATTGGGAATTTCCTTAAAATTTCCTTGTGATACCATAAAAACGAGACCTTCCTGAGATAGCATAGTCTTGGCCGATGGTGTGCTTTACAAGTACATACAAGCCCGGGGATTTCTTTCTTACCTGCACTTTCCTGACTGATATTCCTTAGCGTATTCTCACTTCTGATAATGGTTTTTGTTTCGCTACCTAAGGTACCAACCCTTATTGTCATCGGAGGAGGGTGGAGACTTCTCAATTAGTACAATTTATTTCAGCGGACTACTTACAAGACGCGAAAGTTCAAGATTTGCGTTCCTGTCTAGCAAAAATTCTCCTACATTAATGACCTAATTTTCACATATTGTAGGAGGAGGAGGAAGAGCAGATTTGCGTTTAACGTCCCATCGACAACGAGGTCATTAGAGACGGAGCACAAGCTCGGATTGGGATAGGAAGGGGAGGAAATCGGCCTTGCCCTTTCAAAGGAACCATCCCGGCATTTACCTGAGACGATTTAGGAAAATAACGAAAACCTAAATCAGGATGGCCGGAGACGGGTTTCAATCGTCGTCCCCCCCGAATGCGAGTCCAGTGAGCTCAACACTGCGCCACCTCGCTCGGCCACATATTACAGTTCTGAATGTGTACAGAAGGTTGGGTCAAGCAACCACACGTTCAGTTAGAATACGAACGGTATTTCTCAAAAAAATTGTCGTGAATAGTCGTTTATTATTAAGATTATTTGATGGATTCCTATGCCTGGGGATATGATATGCGGTTGTTGCTGTCGTTGTTTCGCATTCATTCAGTTAACACAACTTTTTCTTATTATTTAGGTTATCGTCATCCACATACATACAAATTTTGTTACATTCCAGAAACTGGTGAACACACACACACACACACACACACACACACACACACACACACACACACAGTGTTTAATTTATGTTGGGTATTTACTTGACAGTTTTGTATTCCCTGAGAATCTCTCAGAAATGACACGCTGTAGTCTTCACACAAAATACTCTCATTCAGATAGTTACTATCTGACACTGGCTACATCCTGCCTCGGGCATGGATGTGTGTGATGTCCTTAGGTTAGTTAGGTTTAAGTAGTTCTAAGTTCTAGGGGACTGATGACCTCAGATGTTAAGTCCCATAGTGCTCAGAGCCATTTCAACCATTTCACACAGGCTAAGAGTAAATTTCTAGAAGTATCTGAAAGCAGGTCATGGAGGCGTTTACACTGTTACTCTATACTTAGCTTCGGAGCTCAGAGCTCAACTACCACATGCACTGACGGCGGCGTCCGTAGTGTCACAAGTATCTGCATCCATTTGCTGCTGACATTTAGACAGTACCCCACTTGGTCCGACAGTGCCTGTATAGTTTCCTTTCAGAGTAGTTAAACGTTGCTCTCCAGGCACCTAAATCGCGACGGTCGGTGATAACAGCAATGCGTGACAATTGAAACTGAATGTAGCTACTACAGACATGTATAACTATACAGTGCTTACCCGACTCCGATAAGAATTACAAATAGTATAAAAGAAACTTAAATTTTTTTACACCTTTTGTAATGTTCTAGATCATACCCCTTATCACACTGACATCTAAGTGACAGCCCATTTCTCACCATACATTCTGAAGCATGCGTAATGTCATTGCGCAAGCTCGGTTACAAAGATGCATTTTGAGTTCCGGAACACTTTTTCGCTGAAGGAGGCACGTACACAAGATCTTTTACATGAACCCACAAACAGAAGTCCACGGGTGTCTAGTTCGGAGATCTAAGTGGCAAAAGGTGGAACACTAGCCATGTATACGAGATCCGCCATTTTCACTTAGCTTCGTGCTATCTTCTCGGGTTAACAAGTATCAATAAACTCATGATTTCTTAGAGAGGAATCGCAGTCCCTACATAAAACAGCTTCAAACGTCTGATTGCCTCACAAATGAGTAGTGTGTTTTTATTTGGCATTAAGGCTTTAAACGAGAAAAAGTTTGGAAATTATGTGTAAAGTTTATTGGAAACCAGCAATTACGCTCATTTTCAAATACTGGATGAATATAGTGCGGGTCTTTGCGCACTGTCAGTTACGCTGCCTCGTGAGGTGCAAAGTTTGTTATTATAATACTTATTATGATAAACCTTTAACATGAAATTGTACCTCTTTAATGTGAGTGGACTACGGCAACATTCTAAACTCTATCAACAACTAAGCGGAATATTAAAAATCAAATTTTCGTTGGCCACAGAAGCCGTAAGGTAGGCAACCAGCAACTGGTACCAGATTCTGGGTTACGGGATAGTCCCTTAGTAATATATGAGGGCAATGAAAAAAATTTCTGGTGGAAGGCTGTTGAACCGTGATTTATTTTCAAAGATTATTCTTAAGAATTTATTTTATTTACTAGCGATTCATCAAGAACATTAACAATTTCATCACACTATGTAAGCATGGAAGTAGTTGCCAGGGAGTAACTGATCAAATAATAACCAAATTCCTTTTAACAAATGGGAATTTTATTCTCTTTAATGGTGCCTAAAAGCATTTTTTTAAAGAAACAGATTTAAAATTATCAGAAAGCACCCTCTAAATATCAAAGTTACAATTTATTCAGAGACAGAAAGAAACAAGTTTTGACTGTATGAGGTTTGGGGCAGAGAACCTTGCCGCTCCCTTTTGACACGGCCGTAGTTACGACCGCTCACAACAGCCTCTGGAAGACTACACTGGTGCAAATCTGCAACACACCAGATAACTTTAAACTAAGAGTTTTAACAATTTACACAAGCACACAAACTATGCACCCCCCTCCCCCCGTAGGAGGGATGGAAATAGTACAAAACACTAAAAATTAAAATATTAACCTTGCCTCCGAAGCTGAAACTTGATTTTAACTTCTAAGAAAAGTCTTACGGTGAAAAGGTGGCAACTTTATATACTAAAATGATCATTTACATAAAAACCCATGCAATGCATTCTTATATAAAATTCTACAAGGTTGGCCAAACAATAGTTAAGATGGTCTACAGCACACAGGTACCGTTTCTCAAGATCATAGGCAATAATATCAAAGTTTCCAAAGATCAAAACATATTTCAGGTATTAGGCCGTTACACTCCAAGCAATAAATTCGTTAACACACCAAATCCGACAAACATGACAGAGGCAGCTACTAACGCACGGTAGATTGATAGGGAGATTACCGAACAACCCGAACCGCAGGTTGCTCTAACCCGCCGCTACTCCAAGAGGGGAAAAAACGGACCACCCAATTTATAAACAACTATCTTCCCGCGGGTGGGCAAACGGAGAAGAATGGTGGGACGACCCCAAAGCAAAATGGCTGGTGACCTCACCAAGAAAACAAGTAGAAATTAACAAGAGTAAATTAAACAACATATTACCAATCACTTAACTTCTAATAAACTGCGATTTCTCGAGAAGACCTGGCGCAGCACCCCCTAATCGCTCTCCCGAACCGTCCGCTGCCGGCCACTACAACGGACGCAGGAAGGCGCGCCGATCTCGCGTCTCACGGCGTCGCAGCTCGCACCGGCCAGGCTGATGTCGTGGGTTGACTCCTGTTGCTCTCGTGTCGGCTGCGAAGTCACTACCCCTCGCTATACGCCACGGCCCACTGGACTCACGTGGCGACCTCACATGCGCCGACGCTCAAGACGGACAAGTAATCTCGTGTCTCAGTGCGCGACCGACCAACCGATCGATCCAACTGCCAATGACCATTGCCTGAGCAAACTCCAGCAGACTGGCGGCCTAACGCGCAGACTCAGATGCAGGAACTAAGCCACGACCGGGCGACCACTCGCTGAGTTCCCTTACTGGCGGAGTGGAGAGACTCATTTTGCCGGCTCCAAAGGTTGATCCGAACGACAGACAGACACTAACTGCCTAAAATATGCGGACGAGAGACAGACTAGCAAGCTGGGGACGAGAGACTGACCCAGACTGAGCGACTTGCGAGCTCATAGCGCCCCTTAAATGCACGTGAACAGGCAACCTTTCCCCTTTCCCACCAGAGGGACACACCAAAGCTGCGATTGCCACAGCGGCGCCACCGCCAGAAACGGAGGGCGACTGCTTCACTATACGCGCTGCGGCGCGCTCTTCAAAACAGCAATTTTTACCACGCCTCAGCTGTATAGTCCAGAAGATGTATGCCAATCGGATAAAATCGCCGTGAGTATTGAGACAATCATCCCACCGCTACACTAAGTTGGAGCTAACTACCTACTGCGCATGCTCGTCCGACTGGAATCGCCGACCCTTCAAGGCCTTTATTAAGGAACCGACAATATTCGCATGGGGAGATATCAGGTCTGTAGGATGGGTGCCTGAGTGTTTTCCAGTTCAGGCGCCTCACCCCCACACCCTAGATTGACCGGCGCCTTGTGTCGAATCGCGACCAGCATGGGACGTGGCGCACCACTCCACGAACGGTGCTTTCAGACAGACATGCTGCCCCCATACACTACCTTCAATCCCGGGTATATGTCTCCTGGTCTTCGTCCTTCGGCAGGCAAGAAAAAGAATAACTGCACGTTGGTCCTGTTTGGACGCATTGGGTAATAAAGTCGCCATAGTTCGCGTTTCCGCATTTACGGCACGCGCGTCGGAAAGACACGAATGCTATACTAATCCCTTGCCTATATCTCGGTGCTTATACAGGGTGGTCCAGTGATCGTGACCGGGCCAAATATCTCACGAAATAAGCGTCAAACGTAAAACCTACAAAGAACGAAACTTGTCTAGCTTGAAGGGGGAAAACAGATAGCGCTATGGTTGGCGCGCTACATGGCGCTGCCATAGGTCAAACGGATATCAACTGCGTTTTTTAAATAGGAACCCCCATTTTTTACATATTCCTGTAGTACGTAAAGAAATATGAATGTTTTATTTGGACCACTTTTTTCGCTTTGTGATAAATGGCGCTGTAATAGTCTCAAACATATGGCTCACAATTTTAGACGAACAGTTGGTAACAGGTTGGTTTTTTTAAATTAAAATACAGAACGTAGGTACGTTTGAACATTTTATTTCGGTTGTTCCAATGTGATACATGTACCTTTGTGAACTTGTCATTTCTGAGAACGCATGCTGTTACAACGTGATTACCTGTAAATACCACATTAATGCAATAAATGCTCAAAATGATGTCCATCAACCTCAATGCATGTGGCAATACGTGTAACGACATTCCCCTCAACAGCGAATAGTTCTCCTTCCGTAATGTTCGCACATGCATTGACATTGCGCTGACGCATGTTGTCAGTCGTTGTCGGTGGATCACGATAGCAAATATCCTTCAACTTTCCCCACAGAAAGAAATCCAGGGATGTCAGATCCGGTGAACGTGCGGGCCATGGTATGATGCTTCGACGACCAATCCACCGGTCATGAAATATGCTATTCAATACCGCTTCACACCTGCCTCGAGATGACTGGGTGTTTGTGTTGTCCTCATCATTTCATCATCATCCAGGAAAGTGGCGAAATTGGACTGAGCAAAGATTGGGTAATTGTACGGGCGCTGATAACCACGCAGTTGAGCGCCCCACAAACCAAACAAACCAAACATCATCATCAATACCGCTTCAACCACACGCAAGCTATGTGCCGGACATCCATCATGTTGGAACTACATCCCCATTCTGTCAGGCAGTGAAACATCTTGTAGTAACTTCCTCCCATAATGCCGCACCATGCATTAACCCGCCAAGGTCGCTGATGTTCCACTTGTCGCAGCCAACGTGGATTGTCCGTTGCCCAATAGTGCATATTATGCCGGTTTACGTTCCCGCTGTTGGTGAATGACGCTTCGTCGCTAAATAGAACACGTGCAAAATACCTGTCATCGTCCCGTAATTTCTCTTGTGCCCAGTGGCAGAACTATACACGATGTTGAAAGTCGTCGCCATGCAATTCCTGATGCATAGTGTTGTGGGTTGGCAGGAGAGCCAACACCGGTTTACTAGAGGAAGCCGGAAGGCACGCGTTTTAGCTCACGCAGGCTGGCGTGAGTTCTGGAACAAGTCAAGGAAATTAGACTTTAGAAAAGACTGACGTAGCTGGTGGAATACTTAACTTTAATCCATTAATGATGAGCGTCGCTCTTGACTGTACATGATTTACAGTATCAATAGTAACTGGTAATGGCGCCTTGCTAGGTCGTAGCAAATGACGTAGCTGAAGGCTATGCTAACTATCGTCTCGGCAATTGAGAGCGTATTTTGTCAGTGAACCATCGCTAGCAAAGTCGGTTGTACAACTGGGGCGAGTGCTAGGAAGTCTCTCTAGACCTGCCGTGTGGCTGCGCTCGGTCTGCAATCACTGATAGTGGCGACACGCGGGTCCGACGTATACTAACGGACCGCGGCCGATTTAAAGGCTACCACCTAGCAAGTGTAGTGTCTGGCGGTGACACCACACACAGAAATATGGTACGGGTGCAATCGATGTTGATGTAGCATTCTCAACACCGACGTTTTTGAGAATCCCGATTCTCGCGCAATTTGTCTGCTACTGATGTGCGGATTAGCCGCGACAGCAGCAAAAACACCTACTTGGGCAACATCATTTGTTGCAGGTCGTGGTTGACGTTTCACACGTAGCCGAACACTTCCTGTTTCCTTAAATAACGTAACTATCCGGCGAACGGTCCGGACACTTGGATGATGTCGTCCAGGATACCGAGTAGCATACATAGCACACGCCCGTTGAGCATTTTGATCGCAATAGCCATACATCAACACGATATCAACCTTTTTCGCAATTGGTAAACGGTCCATTTTATTACGGGTAATGTATCACGAGGCAAATACCGTCCGCACTGGCGGAATGTTACGTGATACCAGGTACTAATACGTTTGTGTCTATTACAGCGCCATCTATGACAAAGCGGAAACAGTGGTCCAACTAAAACATTCATATTTCTTTACGTACTACAGGAATATGTAATAAAAATGGGGGTTCCTATTTAAAAAAAAAACGCAGTTGATATCCGTTTGACTTATGGCAGCGCCATGTAGCGGGCCAACCATAGCGCCATCTGGTTTCCCCCTTCAAGCTAGACGAGTTTCGTTCTTCGTAGTTTTTTCGTTTGACGCTTATTTCGTGAGATATTTGGCCCGGTCACGGTCAATGGACCACCGTGTATACCCGCATCGGCGTGACGCAAACTTTTTGATAGTCCCTTATAGATTGTAGTTTGGGAAATATTTACAACTATATTCGTGCCTGTGGATAGTTCAGGAAACATTCACTTTGTCATCAGGTTGTATGTCATTGGTCCGAAAACAGATCCCTGTGATACCCCAGCAGATCCTACGGACAGTTGTGATACAGAAGTTGCCACATAAGCAGCTCCGTGCATGTTTCGGCATCCAATTCACACTGCTTGCGATGGAAGTTCGTAAATTTGTTTCCATTCCCTGTAATCCTCATCGATGTATCGCTGTGAATTAGATAGATATAGCCACTTGTAATCGCCATCTTCATTTCGAATTGCCCTGTACTTCATACGCCGAAGTAAGAGTTCTGACACCAGGAAGCGCCATTGCGGAGCCTGAAAGGCTACTGGCGGTACCAAGAACGTGACCGTAGTCGAGTCATCTTCCGAGCTGCGGCAGCAGTAACGCGTTACGATAGCGACGTAAACAAACGCGCTAAGTACCCCGTGAAATAGCAAGGGCGCGCTCTTCCCTCGCTGTACACTTCTTCGGTGTGTTTACAAGGCGACTAGTACTCGGAAACACTAGTTGTGAGTAGAAAGTTCAGTTGTATCTCAGACTACAACCCACTGCTAGGACGGAACTCGCTGCTATTTCTGGTTTAAGAGGCAGTGATGGTACCTCGAGACCACGAAGATCTGCGAGTCTCAGTCTCCGAGTATAATATTAAACTTTTTTTCCCAGCTCCAGGATGTGTGTTTTCTCCACTGCATCTATGTTTGTTACGTTTAATTTCGTAACAAGTTATTTTTTTAAAGCAGTTCCATTGTTGACTGAGCAGGTTGATGAGCCGTAAATCCTTGTTGGCAGACAAGAACGATAATTATAATAAGCTTTTCATTCAAGTGCTACTGGTTAGATATTGTCGCCACTTTTCTTCGTGGTGCCTAACTTCAGATTCACTGCTATGTCCGTACTGCACAGAGGAGGGAGAGATCCTATGTGTTCATTCTCATCATTGAAATCTCATACTATCACTTGAACTAGGCCGCGGAGTGGCCGCGCGTGCGGCCCCTCCCGTCGGAGGTTCGAATCCTCCCTCGGGCATGGCTGTGTTGTCCTTAGTGTTAAGTTAGTTTAAGTAGTGTGTAAGTCTAAGGACCGATGACCTCAGCAGTTTGGTCCCTTTAGGAATATAAACACACACACACACACACACACACACACACACACACACTTAAACGATCGCACGCCTAAGGAAGAGCAATATAATGGTGGAGGGTCCGTACTACTTGGCGTTTCGTACTGTCTGCGACAGTAGACCGGACGGTAAAAAGTAACAAAAACATCGTGTCGGGGACGACTTCTGACAGAGCCGAAAGGTTTATTACGACCATCTGCATATATCCAGCGTAACAGACAACATGCGCAGCACACACAGCTATAGTTTAAGGGCACAAGTTGCGACGTTGTCGCGAGTAGTACTGTCTGCAGGCAGCGCTGTGTTCATCGCAGCGATAACAGAAGCGTTTTTAAAGTCTTCATCTGCAAAGCCAACAAAAAATCCTGAATTTCACGTAGGGTATAAATTCCCATAGTGTGTTTAAGGGTGTTAAACTATGCTCTTAACTGTAATTAGGTCCAGATTTATTTTTTTATTTTTTTTCTAGAGTAAAATTTCCGCTTCCGGGAAACGGCTTCAAACTTACACGTCATATCACGAATCATGCAAAGTATTGAACTTTTTGAAATACTTTATCTTTCCAAAGCATTTTGCTCGATATGGTGCGTATCACATTGCGTTTGCTGAGTATTAGCTTCGTAAAACAACATTTTTCTGACATTGTCGATGTTTAACTGGTTATAGCTATGAAATTGAAAGTTTACTTGTTTTACAAAAATCGCGAAAAAATTCTGAAAGTCACATATGGTGTAGATCAGCGTTGAGTCTCCAAGCGTAATAATTTTTTCCTTCATATACTATGTCATCAGAAACATACAGATGCTACGGACACGTTCCATGAACCATTGTTCCTTGTTAGTTTTGCAAAATTACCTCTAAGACTATTAAGACTATAGAACAATGGCGACAAAGAACCTTCTTACACGAGTCCTATTAAAGTACTAAATTAAAATTATCCTGATGGATTATTCGTGCAGTTTTGTGTCAGATAGGTAAGATTAAAAGATTACTCAGTATCTTAATACTTGGCAGATCTGATTCTGGAGTTCTACAGCATTGTTTTAATGCAGATGATGTCGCCGTCGTCTGTTCGAAGGCTGGTTTGTTGCAGCGCTCCACTCTATACTGTGCAAGCCTCTTCATCTCTGCATAACTGATAAAACCTACATCTTCTTACTGCGTTAATCCCGTGGTCTTGCTCTACACTTTCGACGCCCTACATTGCTTGAGGCCTCCTTACTGTACTGGCCAAATAACATAACTCATCTACTACTTGTAATGTCCCATTTCCTAATTGAATTCCCTCAGCATCCGCTGATTTAATTCGAATGCATTTCATTCCCCTTGCTCTACCCTTGCCATTCGTCTTATAACCCTTTTTCAAGGTCACTTGTCATTATGTTAAACAGCTCTTCCAAGTCCTTTCCCGTCTCTGATAGAATTAAAATATCATCGGCAATTCTCAAAGTTTTTATTTCTTCTGCTTAAACTTTAATTTCCTTTCCATATTTTTTCTAACCTTCCTTTAGTGCTTGCCATGTCATCGTTAAAAGCAAAATCAGAAGAGAAGTGGACTGGGACTGATTATTTAGCGCTTTAAGAACTATTTCGGTTTGTGGCGTAAATAACATCAGTGTTATATAAGCTTGCTTTTTTTATGGAGGAGCGACACTGCCGACTGAATCGACACGAATTCAATTGCGAACTGCGTAACTTACCGAGAAGAGTGAATACCGCAGTTCCTTGCGTTGTTTTCATGTATCCGTGTCAGTTAAGATCTCAGAAATGTGCTGTACAGTCTGCAACGCCGCGAGTCTGCGACCAACTATCCAAAATGTGTTAAAATACAGTTTTGCGAATATAGTGCAAAGTAATATGCATGCGTGAGGCAGAATGTTTCCCCTTTATCCAATCAGCTTATGTAGACCTTGGGTTGTTTCGCATGTTGTAACTTGCTGTTGAGCTGTCAGCTCTTGTAGAACGGAAGCGCGCAGCCCTGCGAGTTAGTATAGTGTGACATGGCACCACAGATAACGTGCCCTATCGCTCGTACTGTGCGTCCACGTTCAGAGGTCGATTGCACACGTCGCTTTTGAAAGGCGTTGCTGGTGTAGGATATCCGTTTGGAAGCCATTAAGTCGCTGCAGCCGTAATGCAGTTTCCAGACCCAAGTACAGGATGAAAAGTTCCGTGTGAACGAAAGTCTTCAACTTGTGCACGAAACGACGCATTCTGCTGCTTTACATTATTCTTTTTTAAACTTTCCTTTTAATCTACATTCGGAATGACAAGTTACGACACTTCTTTTATAAAAGTTATTTCTCTTATTTGCAATTCGTAATTTCAGAATCAGTGTGTTTATATACATGTTTACCAGAACGTTTTGTCAGCTAACACACACTTTTGTTTCTATGTCCTGGCTTTACCCTGTGTCTTTGCGGGGTTGGCAGATTATTTATTGGATTTGAAATGTTAGCGATAGGCAGTAAGGCCGGACACCTTATCTGCCGTCGCCAACTCGCACACATGGGCAGTAACATATGCACCCCATCTACGACTGGTGTTACTCCATGTGAAAGTGAGTGAACGTGTTCTAAATGTTCGTGAAGCGTGTAACTCAGGCCGAACGTGGGTACCAGCTGGGTATTCACCTTGTCGGATGTGGGGAAACCACCTACAAATCACATCAGGGCTGGTTGCCACGCCTGTCGTAGTCGTTCATCAGCCGGCCTTACCTATCCAGGGGGCCGGCGCGCCTCCCCAATGCCGGAGGCGACGTGCTAACGCGCGTGGATCCCCAGGCGGGTCTTTAAGCAAACAAGGGTAATCCACATTATTTAATATCTGTGTGACCTTTTCATAATCCACATGGAAAGTAAGACTGTTAAAATTTCACACACGAAAGCATATCTATTAATCTTACGAACGAGATTTTCATATTATTATTATTATTATTATTATTATTATTATTATTATTATTATCATCGTTATCTTTCCTGTCTCAGACGTTACGTCTGGTTAAAAATGGAAAGTGACGCGAACCTTCATCAAGCGTGGCTTCCTTTTAACTGTACAGTATTGTTACATTGCATTTAGGAACTTTCGGGTAATTGAACATGTATCAATAATTACAGATTTCTGTAGTTATATATATACGTTTGGATGCAGCTGTATTGCGTTGATGTACTGGTAGATATTGTATGGTATGACTCCTGTAGTTGATAGAATAATTGGTATAATGTCAACTTTATCCTGATGCCACATGTCCTTGACTTCCTCAGCCAGTTGGATGTATTTTTCAATTTTTTCTCCTATTATCTTCTGTATATTTGTTGTATTGGGTATGGATATTTCGATTAGTTGTGTTAATTTCTTCTTTTTATTGGTGAGTATGATGTCAGGTTTGTTATGTGGTGGTGTTTTATCTGTTCTAATGGTTCTGTTCCAGTATAATTTGTATTCATCATTCTCCAGTACATTTTGTGGTGCATACTTGTATGTGGGAACGTGTTGTCTTATTAGTTTATGTTGTATGGCAAGTTGTTGATGTATTATTTTTGCTACATTGTCATGTCTTCTGGGGTATTCTGTGTTTGCTAGTATTGTACATTCGCTTGTGATGTGATCTAGTGTTTCGATTTGTTGTTTGCAAAGTCTGCCTTTATCTGTTGTGGTATTGGGGTCTTTAATAATATGCTTGCTGTAATATCTGGTGTTTATTGTTTGGTCCTGTATTGCAATCATGAATCCTTCCGTCTCACTGTATATATTGCCTTTTCTTAGCCATGTGTTGGATGCGTCTTGATCGATGTGTGGCTGTGTTAGATGATACGGGTGCTTGCCATGTAGTGTTTTCTTTTTCCAATTTACTTTCTTCGTATCTGTTGATGTTATGTGATCTAAAGGGTTGTAGAAGTAGTTATGAAATTGCAGTGGTGTAGCCGATGTATTTATATGAGTGATTGCTTTGTGTATTTTGCTAGTTTCTGCTCGTTCTATATAGAATTTTCTTAAATTGTCTACCTGTCCATAATGTAGGTTTTTTATATCGATAAATCCCCTTCCTCCTTCCTTTCTGCTTAATGTGAATTTTTCTGTTGCTGAATGTATGTGATGTATTCTATATTTGTGGTATTGTGAACGTGTAAGTGTATTGAGTGCTTCTAGGTCTGTGTTACTCCATTTCACTACTCCAAATGAGTAGGTCAGTATTGGTATAGCATAATTATTTATATCTTTTGTCTTGTTTCTTGCTGTCAATTCTGTTTGCAGTATTTTTGTTAGTCTTTGTCTATATTTTTCTTTTAGTTCTTCTTCAATATTTGTATTATCTATTCCTATTTTTTGTCTGTATCCTAGATATTTATAGGCGTCTGTTTTTTCCATTGCTTCTTTGCAGTCGCTGTGGTTATCCAATATGTAATCTTTTTGTTTAGTGTGTTTTCCCTTGACTATGCTATTTTTCTTACATTTGTCTGTTCCAAAAGCCATATTTATATCATTGCTGAATATTTCTGTTATCTTTAGTAATTGGTTGAGTTGTTGATTTGTTGCTGCCAGTAGTTTTAGATCATCTATTATTATTATTATTATTATTATTATTATTATTAGTAGTAGTAGTAGTAGTAGTAGTAAAGACTCCTAGAGCGACAGAACTTCAATAGTTCAAAAAGTTCCAGTGACACAGCTGATGCAATTTTCTTACAGATGATGCACGTTTTAAATGTGTGACTAGTAGTTACAGCGAAAGTTTTGTAGACTGCTTTATGAAAGCGGCAACACATTAAATAGAGACGAAAAATGCGAACAATAGGCTAACATTCTTTTTTACCATTTTTAGTTTTGAAATGTTACACTTTAAGTTTTCTTAGCTTTAACCTTACCACGACGAATCCGTGTGGCGCAGTTTTTTTATAGCTGACATATAAACAGCCTACTGAAATTCCCTTCTTGGTCGGCTTAGTTTATTATTTGTTGGGGAAACGAGGAAGCAATCTGTTGGCTGCAACTAGTAACGTTATGATTAAAAGATTTAGTTTTGATTATACTGGAATCATCGATAACCGAAGCTTAGCGCCCTTACGATAATTTTATAGACATGTAAAATGTCTACAATTTGTACCGAAGATAAGATAAGCATCCTGTAAAATGCTAATGGTGAGACTACGCAAATAAATGCTACACTGAACATCAGATCGTGTAGTGATACCAGATTCCAGTCTTCTTAGTTTCAGGAATTCTGTTTATTCAGTAACCCATTTAATCAAAAGTACCGTACGTGAGCAGGAAAGAACAGTAAAATCTCTTTAACGCTAAACTGGTACCTGTGTACCGAAAAAGGATTGACAGGTGTTGCTTAAATACGCTGTGAATAGTACAATTACGAATGTGGCAGCGAGTTGTATTAACGTCCAGTAAGTACTGGGTGGTTATAATTAAAGTACAATTATTCACGGAGACCAATTGTGGACTATAATTATCGTATGACTGCGAAACTTGGTAGATATGCTAATGCGTTAATGCGGAAACTATTAACGGTGAAAAAAAATTAGTTCCAATTTTGGCGGTGTACAGCATCTCGTCGAAGTCTTCGGTGCTCATATTGAACAAATTGTGTAAATGGTGGTTAATAATAAAATCAACATTATGCCTTTCTTACTTGTTCGACTACTTCTGCCCACGTACCCGTTGCCGACATTTTATGTATGGTAACATTTCTATACGTCTTTCTTGCACAGCGCCAGATTTGCACCTGATGTCCAAAATTGGAACTAATTTTTTCCCAACATAAATTGGTTCCGCATTAACGCAATAGAATATCTTCAAAGTTGGCTGCCGTACGATAATTACAGCCCACACTGGACCTCTGCGGGTAGCTGCTCTTTAATTATAACCATCCGATAGTATGCGGCTCACGTAACTCTTTTCGCAGCGGGCACACACGTGAAACTCGGTGAAGGATGTTCCATGCACTCCTATTTTACCTAATTCTGTTAACGTCATTGTCCATTCGCAGGCGCTGTGTCGAGAGCGCCATCGTGAATGTTGTGAGTAGCAAACGATAACAGACTACAAAAAGCTGAATTATTTCCCCACATTCAACAACTTCATTTGTACATTTGTACTGTTGCAATGAACGCGATAGGAATGCATTTATGATGCCTAATTTAGTTCCAATTACCTTATTTTAATGTATGTTGAGTAACAAGAAGTCGTGATACTTGTAGATACGGTGTGCACTCATTTTTTATTAAGCCCAAACTGCCGAAGTATACCTGAAATAAATAATAAATTTTACTAGAAGAGAGTGGATAATTTGTACCGACAATTATCCGGTTACTTTTGTGATTTCAGACATTTTCTTCGCTAGCTGTTTAGTTTTCGGTCGTTTTAAAAGCATGAAACTTTTTTATGCATCTGTTGACCTGTCAGCCAACGGCCTTGCCGCAGTGGTAACACAGGTTCCCGCCAGATCACCGAAATTAAGCGCAGTCAGCCTGGGCTAGCGCTTGGATGGGTGACCATCTGGTCTGCCGAGTGCTGTTGGCAGTGTAGAAGGCAAAGATGGTTCTCATTGGCATTTGAAACGTACATTTCGTAGCACAGTTCCTTCAAGATACAATGCATGCTGGCAGAACATGTACTATACCTTTTCGTTAGACTACTTTACTACTAGGGTTCTCTGTAATACTTGCATGGTTCGCATTAAGTTCAGAAGTTTGTCATGTAGTAACATCGGAAATACGGCTCTGCAATATTGGGGAAGACTGCAAAAGAACGTTTCAGGTGAGGTAGCCTTGTGAAAATGTCCATTCGGAGTAATGAGGAATAAAAAAAATTCCGATGTGAATGAAGTGAAAATATATTTATTTTTGATCATAGTTTTCTTTAGGGGGCAATTGAGAGCACGTGGGTCACGTAAAATTGGATCAAGCTCCGGAGAAATATTCTCTTTCTCAACTTGGAAGAAAGCTCACCAATAATGTGCGAACAAGACCTTGCTTCATTAATACATATCACCTTGCGAAATATACACATATGCACAATTCCTGTGATATTTTCTATACAAGCATCGCTTTACTCTGTTTTGTCAACCGTTGTTCATACTAAATTGCTACTAAAATATCCGAACTATCTTATGTCTTGTTTATCCGTTTTAGTGTTTTCAGAGGTCTGGCAGCAGTCGTTTAGTCTCCCCTGTGATGCCTGTATGTATTCGACGAAGTGCAAGCGTTGTTCTCGTATTGCGAATCTGAGCTATTCCTTTGCAGATATTTGCCGACGCTTCTCCCTAAATGTAACAAACTACCTTTACCATTCACATGTAATACCACTGGAAACTTTGTTCCGACGAATACGTGCAAACAGCATTTTACGTCCAACATCACGTTGCTACTGTTGATAACACTAGTCATTAGAGGAGCGATAGGCACGTCCTCCCTTTGAGAATTCGTGGGATCGAAGGAAACAGATGGATCTTTTCCCCATTCACTAACCCACTGCTTTTTTTACCTTGTATGAGACACAAAGAAACTTCCATCGTAATGGATCATAAGGATGCTGCAAATTGTCTCGTTTACGTGCACTGTTTCAAGAGTGCCGGCCGTTGTGACCTAGCGGTTCTAGGCGCTTCGATCTGGAACCTCGCGACCGCTACGGTCGCAGGTTCGAACCCTGCCTCGGGCATGGATGTGTGTGATGTCCTTATGTTAGTTAGGTTTAATTAGTTCTAAGTTCTAGGCGACTGATGACCTCAGAAGTTAAGTCCCATAGTGCTCAGAGCCATTTGTTTCAAGAGTCGATCGTCGTCGTCATCATCAATCTTCTGTAGTTTAGAAACTTACTTTAAAATAATCCGCTGAAAATCATATCCTTTAGTATAATTTTAGCATTTCAATGTGCAGCGTATTCTATCTAAGTCAGGGAAATCATATCGGACGGTTGTTGGAAAACTTGGTGCTAAGTGTTGGGCTTGGATTAATGCTGAAGTGATTTTGAAGTACGTTGTGGAATGCAGAACTGTAATACTTGACAGTTCGTCTCATTATGTGATGGTGCCCGAAACAATACCTAATCAAAAAGCTATCAGACTGACGTTGAAGGGATTGAAATTGTTTTTAATAGACTGATGACTTCATAATAATAATAATAATAATAATAATTATTATTATTATATTATTGTTTGTAACTTCGACCAGTGACGAAATAGAACCTGGCTTACGTACGACAATGCCTCGCTTTGAACGAAGTATTTTAATTTCTTAGCTTACAAAAAAATTTATTTTTCCGTTTTCGGAAATTCCAAAAAGTTTTACTGTTTCAGGTCAAACATGTAATTTCTCGGAAGCGTATTACAATCACATCGTATTTATCCCAAGTATATCTGCTAAATACAGTATCAGTTCTGGTTTTATATCACACGATTTGACATTTGTTATATGTTTGCAAATTCCTAAGAGAAGCGGAAATGCTTGGAAAACAAGGATGTGAAGCATGGACAGCAGGGAAAGTGAAATGAAATTTCTTTAAGCATTTTGCTTACGGTGCTGGACACGCCTGTTTAAAGATAAAGTGGGCAAATAATACTGTCAACCAAAAGTCCTGCTAACAAGTGATGAAGACAGGCCATTTAGGAGATCGGTCGAGCGAAGAAGTGGATTGGTCACATAATGCGCCAGAATCTGTACTTCTTAAATGTCGTAAAAGACCGCGATTGGAATTTCTAAAACAAGGTACAGATAAAACAGGAGTCAGTCTCTAATTATGTAGAAGTCATCGTCTAATAGATTCAGATGCAGAGCTGCCACCTATTGTTGACGACGACGATGATGATGGATCCGTGCAGAGATACAAAACATAGAACGTCGCTAGTGTGCGTGACATTACAGTCTGAAAATAAATTTTTTAGGATAATTGTAAGATCGTTAAGAGAAGCCAAGACGCTGAAATTATCATTTGATTATATACGTAAGTTACTCATATTCGATACGTGCCATGCCACAAGAAATAAATTGTGTATGTGACATCAAAAAATTATTGTACCCCAGGCAGTTGGTTATCCATGTTTTGGCGGAGGAGGCGAGCGTAGCGAAAAAAATGGCTCTGAGCATCATGGGACTTTCTGAGGTCATCAGTCCCCTACACTTCGAACTACTTAAACCTAACTAACCTAAGGACATCACACACATCCATGCACGAGGCAAGATTCGAAGCTGCGACCCAGCAGCAGCAGCGCGGTTCCGGACTGAAGCGCCTAGAACCGCTCGGCCACCGCGGCCGGCCTAGTGTAGCAACTATCTCGCGTACACCTCTGGTACTCCGCAAGCCATTGTGAAACATACAGCAGATATTTTTTTTTTTCCCGTACTGTGCATAATTGTATCTTCCCGTTCTATTCACGTGTTGAGCATGCTTACATAGAAGCTTCTGTGTTAGCCGAAATTAGTCTAATCTTGCCTTCGGAGACCTACGGAAACAACGGTAAAAGAAAAATATCATTTATGTAAAGGTGTGATAAATTGATTGTTTTTGAATATATTCAATTTGAAACTTCCGCCGCAGGATGCTGTTCTTTCATTGATCTTTATTTTATTTATTTATCTCTCCAGCCATTTTTGCTAGTGTTAAGTATATTATGTAAGATAACCCAGAGCACTAGAGCTATATTCTGTGGAGGAGCTGAAGCCACCAGATAAGTTGTAGAATCGAATGTAGACGCTAATGTTACCGATATATTGCATTTATATGCACAACTTCAATTAGGACTCTGCTCTCCTTTGTTGGTTGTAGTGCTCGGCTGTCTAGCATTTTAATTGCAGCGTAACACTCCGATTCACTGTGACACACAATTTCTCCCTGCTTCGCATTTATCTGTCGAGCCTAAAATCTGTATATTAGTTACGAATTTAGAAATATCAAAGAGTGCGCACACACACACACACACACACACACACACACACACACACACACACACACACACACGGGCTGCTGTAAGGAGGCTAATCGTAGTTAACTGTAGCTAGTCACTGTTACAGTTTAAATTCGGACGCTGGAGACTACTTCGCCTCTGCTTCGTGTTGAGAAACCACCCTAGTGAACTTGTTTTCAAGACACATCAGTGTTGCTTGTCAGAGCAGCAGTCTTCTGCTAACGGAACCCGAAAGTAAACGCCCGCTGCTTCAGAACAATGCGTGAGCCGTACCACTAAAAGGTTTCTTCGGTTCGACAGGGGGAGACCAGGTAGCAACAGTAGGGGTAGACGGAGTGGGATGCTGACAGAACGAAAGCGCGCGCGCGCGCGTATTGTGTGTGTGTGTGTGTGTGTGTGTGTGTGTGTGTGTGTGTGTGTTCGTTCTTGGGGCGGAGGGGGGGGGGGGAGGCGCTTGTAATGACGTAATGAAGTGTATCAACTTTCAACTTGATGGAGCAACGGCATTACACGGCGATAAAATCGGTTTTGCATTACCGTGACGACCATTTCTTACGTAGCGGCCATGTTGTATCGGGAATTCCTTAAACTATAGTGAAACATGAAGTAGAAAACACTGATCCATTACAACCAAGTCCAAAATTAGTTAGAGTCTGTGGTCCTACGGACGTAATAAAAAGCTTTTTCAGCAATCGCGTGAAATATTTTTCTGTGCCCGAATTTTCCCGTTGTGAACACAACAGTTGGCATGTAAAATTTTGAAGTCACAGAAATATATTGGAGGGGCCTCTTTTGCGCCAGTAGTTTATGAAATTTGTCAATTTTCAGTATAGGTTACTTGCATATGCGAAGGGGAATATATTAAGTGTTACGAAATTAAATTTCCCGTGCAGGTTGTAACAAAATTAGTGCCCTAATTTTATCGCATCATAGTGGAGAACACTAACATTATTGTTGTTGTTGTTGTTGTTGTTGTCTGTCTTCTGCAATCGTAAGAAAAATTTGTTTACTGAAAAAGTTTAGCAAATGCTGATTACAACTATTCATTCCGGTTGTGTGAAGCTGTTGCTAGCAACTAATGATAGCGCGATGTATAACACGTAGTTAACCTCATAGCCATGATCCTTGAACTTATTTTTATTTGATTATAAATCCAGTCACGGACCACAAATGTTTGTCAATTAGATTATTAATTTCGGTCAGCGATGACCACTTCGGACCTAAAAATAAGTAAACAGGGTAGCTTGACGTACAGTATTTCCAAATTACACAAAATACAGAACCAGAAGTCACAGTAAGCAAATATGACAACAAAATCTTCGTTCTACTTCACTAGCAAACTGCAGACCTGTTATTTTATTACCAACTATTTGACGAATCCGGCATTGCCCGGACATTCATTTTGCCAATTTTCTATTAGAAACTGGAAAAATGAACCGTGTTTGTAATGTAATACCGAAGTGGTATTTGTATAAAATACCCTAATTATGTCAAAGGACAATAGTTTTTCATTTTATTACATGTAATCGTGAACCGTCTTATGTGCTCTCGATTAGTGGGTGGATTATGATGGCACAGCTTGTCCGTTAAAAAATATTTGTTCTGCTTCGTCGGTGAGCTGCAGACCTGTTATTTCATGATTCGACCGCATTTTGCAATGATATTGTATGTCTTTTGTCACATAGTTACTACTAATTTTCAATAAAATCACCTTCATTACAATTTTGTTTTAACTAAAGCTCATGAACAGATGGTGTCTGACAAACTGCCCTGATACGTCCAGTGACATTTGATACATTTTTTTGCGTTATTGCGTGAGCGCGGTGTATGCGCTACAAAGGCTTTTTTTGCTCTGCTTCATTAACAAGCTGCACACTTCGTTTTAAAGATAAACTGCGTTGCATAATGATGCTCCGTAATTTTGTAACCTAGTAGAATGTTTAACAAAGCTTCATTGCGCGTTACACTTTATTTTGAATTTAGTGTTTGCTGAAGTCAGCCCAAACAAATAGTGCTCATCACGTCTTCCCACATTAGCCTAGTCCGATATTTGTTTTGTCGATTTGTGTTAACAGGGACAGTAAAACGCGAAGAATAAACAGATCCTACAGCGACTCGGTAGCGGTACATGCTTGGCGGTAGCGGTCAGCGCGTACCAAGGCAGTGCTGCCGCTGCTAGATTGTTGTTTATTCTTCGCGTTTTACTGCCCCTGTTAACACAAAGCGATAAAGCGAATATCGGACTAGGCTAATCTGGAACCGCTCTATCAAACAGGCACGTAAAATTTCCCTTCAAAAATTATTCTTATCTGTCGAACTGGACGTCGAATGGAAGACGTGGTGAGCTTTATTTGTCTGGGCTGACTCCAGTTTCACAACGCAAAAGCGAAATTCAGAATAACTGCCGAAACACCAGAGAGAATGCGCCTGACGACTTTCAGGAGAGACACCGTGTTTTGAAATCTATTTGCGCTAAACTCTGCGGAGAAGATTTTGTACATTTAATTAAAAACAATATTTCTATTGAACTTCTGTTAACTGAGGTGCAGCAGCGATATCTAGCGTGCCAGAATGCAGGTGCGTCAGTCGTTGCTGCACGCAGTATATTTAGTTAATTTAAAACTAGCAACGTGTGTGGCGTAATGATGTCCATGGTATTCAAAATTTCTCGTTTTCTGACAACACTTCTATGGCTAAGTAACGCGACTTCACCATCACACAACGCGGACACGAATTGTATAGTATACTTTATTTACTCATGTATGGAAATATTTAAATTTGCTTATCGTGATTTCTGATTGTGTATTGGTCATAGTTGACCGAAATTAGTAACCAGATTGATAAATGTATAGTGGTTTGTGATTGGATTCATAATAAAATAAATAATTCCTGGATCGCTGTATAGCCGAACTGCGACTACTTCGTTACTGGATAATCCGTGAAGTCTTCTTTTCCTTTAATTGAAAAAGCATGGCTACTTACTCTGTGTGGGGAACAGGAGGAGCAGGTGGCCCCGGGGGGGGGGGGGGGGGGAGATTGTTACGGTGTTCCCTCCCGAAGACCGGTTTGATGCAGCCTCCACGCTAGAATGTCTTGTGCAGGTCTCGACATACCTGCTTCATCCTACACCTGCTTAGTGTACGCAAGCTTTCGTGTCTCGTTACAATTTTTACTCCCCTCACTGGCAGCACTCCCAAATTACCTATATCTTGATGCCTTGGCGTGTGTCATTCCAACACATAACATCTTTAAAGTAAATTCTGGCATCAGCTGAAGAAGTGAAATAAAGAAGGTTCACCCTAACCTCCTGATATCAGACACTCTGACCGGTACTAAACGTTGTATGTCGATAGAGTATCAACCAAAACACGGATTTAGTTCGTGCTGTGTGCTGTCGTCCAGTAGAACATGCGTAAACAGTAATTAAAAGTAACACCAGAACTACGGATACAGGAAAAACGTATCTGTGAACAATTATCTTGAAGATCTCGAGTGCCGGCCGCGGTGGTCTAGCGGTTCTGGCGCTGCAGTCCGGAACCGCGGGACTGCTACGGTCGCAGGTTCGAATCCTGCCTCGGGCATGGGTGTGTGTGATGTCCTTAGGTTAGTTAGGTTTAAGTAGTTCTAAGTTCTAGGGGACTTATGACCTAAGATGTTGAGTCCCATAGTGCTCAGAGCCATTTGAACCATTTTTGAAGATCTCGTGTGGGTGAGTTGGAAGAGCAAGAGGTCGTCGATCAAAAGGTCCTATGTTAAAGTCCCATTGATGACTTTTTTAGATGTTTACGCGTGTAACTTTATGGCAGAACATTTTCCTAACATTTGAAAGGAGTTTTCGGAGCTCTAGCAAGATTCTTTTGCCAATCTGCTTTCGCTTAGTTACTCAAAAGTAGCAAACTTATAGAGTAAATTTGTGTAGATAGGTGTGGTGTTCTGTCGGACATTGGAAACAGAACAGACACCAACAATCGGAACTGTAGAACAATGAAACAACTGCATCACAAGTATGGGTTCACGCATAATACAGGAGAAAAAAATGTTGACCATTGTGATTTAACCCAGGATCTTTGGTACGACGATCTAACGATCTGCAGACTTCCCCACGGAAACAATATGTATTAGCTACTCACAGTTAAGCTTTTCCTGTGCTCCGTAGTTCTGGCGTTACTTTTAATTAACGCTTACGCCCGTTCTGCTGGACGACAGCACATAGTAAGAAGTAAATCGGAGTTTTGGTTGATACTCCATCGATCCACAACGTTTGGTACCGACCAGAGTGACTGATATCTGGAGGTTTGGGTGGAAGTGCCATAGTAAGGAACATTGACGTGACGTTTCGTGTGAAATGGTATCTACATGCCAAGCCCAGTAATATGTAAAAGGCTCGAACCTTCAACGGATGAAAATTTTGTACCAAATGCAACCAACAGATGGCATGCGATTTAACAGCCACTGCTGTTAACATACACTTACTCCTAAGTGTTACAAAAATTGGGGGAGGCACCAGATGGTAGTCCCGGTATCTTGGTGGACTGAAGCATACCGCGATGAAATTCGCATGCGGAGACGTGCTCTCCGCGTTTTTAACCGTCATCCGACTATAGCCAAATGCATTCATTATAAGCAGTTGCGTGGACAGTGTCGTCGCGTTCTTCGGAATAGCAAAACAGCTAGCTGGATTTCATTCACTAGTTCTTCCAACAATTTCACTCCCCTTCCGTCGTGTGGGCCAACCTCCGGCGGCTCTGCGGGACCAAGATCCATTCCCCAATTTCCAGCCTGACACAGCAGACGGTGTCATCGTGGGCCCTACTGCTATCTCCCAACACTTTGGACCGCTATTTTGCGGAGATTTCGAGCTCCTCCCACTATCACCCTGCCTTCCGCCGTCGGAAACGAGCAGACACGGCTCGTGTGATACACTTCTCAGAATCGTGAGCGCTGTAATGTCTCCTTTACCATGAGGGAACTAGATAATGCTCTCACTTCATCCTGATCCTCTTCCCCAGGGCCAGACGTTTTTCATTTTCAGATGTTGCAGCATCTTTCTCTTGCGGGCAAGCACTTTCTGTTTCACACGTACAACCGCATCTTGTCAGAGGGGACGTTTGCCAGACACTGGCGTGAAGCCACTGTCAAACCCATACCTAAGCCCAGTAAGGACAAACACCTTCCTCTCAATTTACTCACCACTGCACAGTCCACACTGTGTTTCGAGCGCACCGTTCTGCAGTTGACCATCTCGTCACTTTGCCCACCCATGTCATGAATGGTATTCTGCGGAAATCGCTTACTGTGGCCGTGTTTTTCGATCTGGAGAAAGCCTAAGACACCTGCTGGAGGACTGGTATCCTCTTTACTCTCTTCCATAGCCGCTTGCCCATTTACTTAATCAATTTTTATAAGACAGAGTTTTCAAGGTACGCGTGGGTTCTGCTTTGTCGGACACCTTTATCCAGGAAAACGGTGTACCTCAGAATTCCTTCCTGAACGCTGTCCTCTTTGCTATCGCCATTAATCCTATAATGGCCTGTCTCCCGCCGGGCATCTCTGGCTTCCTTTTTATTACGATTTTGCCATCTATTGCAGTTCTCCATGGATCTGTCTCACTGAGCGGCGTCTTCAGCGATGTCTCGATAGTCTTTACCTATGGAGCATCGACGATGGCTCTCGTTTTTCCACTTATAGAACAGCTTGTATGAATTTATGGTCGCGCAGTTGGTTTCGTCCTCTGACTTTACATCTTGGGCCTGTTGCTCTTCCGTTCGTTGAAACTGCGAAATTCTTGGGGCTCATGCTCGATAGGAAACTTTCTTGGCCCTCCCACGTGTCTTACTTGACAGGCTGCTGTACGCGGACCCTCAGTCTACTTCATGGGCAGCAGACCAAACCACCGTCTTCTTTTGTACCGGTCCATTATCCGTTCGAAACTAAGACTGGGTGTTTTGTTTATGGATCTGCACGTCCGTCTCTCTTACACCGTTCAATGCTATCCACCATCGTGGTATTAGTTTGGCCACTGGCGACTTTTTCACTAGCTCGGTTGAGAGTCTGTATGCAAAAAGCTGCCGAACTACCTCTGTGACTTTCTCCTCAGCAGATATGCAAGCCATTTGTTTGCCATGTGTGGCCACCCATCTTATGCCTTCTCCTTCGATGACTCCTTTGATCGCCAGTATGGGGCGTATCCCACTTATGTCACCTTGTGGAGTTCGGTTTCGGCTCCTGCTCCGGCAGCCTTTTACGCATATTGCAACTTTCACGGTGGTTAGAAACCCTCATCACCTTCGTGAGGCGGCCCTTATTCACATTGGCCTTCATTCGCTTCCTAAGGACACTACTCCATCCTCGCTCTATCGCCTTCAGTTTCACGACCTTCGTATGGAACTTCGCGATTGTACCTTTGTGTACACAGATGGCTCTCGGACTGACCGTGGTGTCGGGTGTGACTTCGTCCTTGGCGCCGACGTTTTTCGGTATCGGCTTTCGGAACACTGCTCAGTATTTACAGCAAAGCTCTTAGCCCCGTATCAGGCCACGCAGTACGTCCTGCGACACAGACTTTTGAATTGGGTCATTTGCTCTGACTCTGTCAGTGCTCTTCGAAACCTCTTGTGTTCTGTAGACCGTCCATCCCTTAGTGAACGCGTCCAGGAAATCTGTGGCGTGCTCACTCGTGATGGAGCCACTGTGATGTTCATATGGTCTGGCAGGAAACGAGCCCGCTGACGCAGCTGCCGACGCTACAGTTCTCGTACCTCAGCCCACTAATTTTTAAATACCCTCCGATAATCTCTTATTGCCGTCTGTCAGCAGGTGGTGTCACTTTGGCGTCACGACTGGTCCTCCTTCATGGAAATGGAAACAAGCTCCAGATTATTAAGCCTCTCCCAGCGGCTCTCTCGCTGCGAGGAGGTCATTTTAACTAGGTTGCGTATTGGGCATCGTCTTTTTAGCCATCGCCATTTAAGTGGTGCTCCCCCATCACTTTGTGCACATTGTGTTCAACTTTTGACGGTCTGCCGTTTCCTGACGGAATGCCCTTTTTTACCCTCTTACGTTCTCGTTTGGGTTTGACGTCTGGATTACCGCCGGTTTAGCAAACGACGCGCGGGCTGTCGACCACGTTGTACTTCTTATCCGTCGTAGCAGTATGGCGAAGGCCATTTAATTTTTAGTTCAGGACTTCCATTTTAGTTGTTTTTGAGCTCTAATACAAAATGAAACGAAACAAAACAACAAAACAAGACCACATGTGTGACAGTCTTGAGTGGAAAGTAACGACAAATGAAAGGAGAACGTACAGTGGCAGCAATGAAGAAAGGAATGAATACATATGTTCAACTAATTACTGCAAAAGCTCCTCCAGCACAGCAAGCAAGTCTCATTACTGATCGCTAACCTACGCTATAACTGGTAAAAATGTTTATTCTTGAGTTATCAAAAGAATTGCTTCAAATCAAACGATGTAAAGGTTACAATACAGCAATCAAGATAAATAAAGGCATTTATTATCAGTAACATGAATGCATGTGACAGCACAGATTTCAAGAAAGGAGGACGTCGTAATATATATAACATAGCAAATGTAAACCTTTCCATAGTCCAGTGGCTATGGCTGGACAAATATAAGCCTCATGTAGGTGAGATTAGGAGGCCTGGGAAGCTATCCCTATTTTGAGAAAAGGTGCACGGTTAAGGACATCAAGAAATGCAACTACCTGCCTTGGATGTTACAAGCCATATCTTAGAAGAAAAGAAGAAAGATTTAATTGGAGTAGTGCAGTACCTGTCAAATAATGACCAAACACTGTTTTACTAAAGCAAAATGAACTATTGCTGTTTTACTGAGTATTGAATTATGGCATTTACAGCTTTTCATTGCATTTCCACGTTCAGTATCTTTATCGTACTGTTACTACAATGATTGTAATTTCCTTTGGAATGTCGATCAATACTAAGCATAAATTTCAAATAAAACGCATGAATAGTGCAATTATGACTATTAATTATCTAGTATACTTAAAACTCATTTTTTTCCATTTCATGATTTTGACACGTAGAGCATTTTTCTTAAATTCCCCGTGTTCCCACCCTTCCTTTCTCCCCCCCCCCCCTCTCTCTCTGTCTGTCTGTCTCTCTCTGTGTGTGTGTGTGTGTGTGTGTGTGTGTGTGTGTGTGTGTGTCAGCTCTCCATTAGATGCGCAATCCACCTAATCTTCAGAATTTTTTTGTCACACTACAGCTCAGTTCAACTTCGGGGCTGTGCCCATCTGTTTTGTTTGTCGTGACGCTTCAATTCCATATAATGAGACACTCCCACGAAATTTTCGCTGTACGTGCGCATGCATTAAATCATGGATCAAGCAGCTCCTTCAAACGATGTAGGGAGCTTTCACAGATTTCCGTAACGTTGATAAATCATTTTAATATAGACTGTATATGGAGTTAATTAATTCTCTTAGGTATGCTCTCTGATAAAAATTGACAATTGATGAAAAGTCATTTCTTTACCCATCCACCCGTAATGATAGACATAGGTCATTGCATCTGTAAAAATGTGACTGATATGTAACGTAACCCCATACGCAAAAACCACGTGATCCTCCCATTATCTGGGCCACGTGCACTACGAGGTCTGATAGAGGATTAATACTTAGTCAACTAAGGATTCTCAGACGTAGATTTACCAGATGCTCCATTATTTTCGTATGGAGAATCAGTCTTCTAAAGATTAAGAATTTTTGATTCACCTTATATAGGCGAGCGAAATTGACATTGTCTGATGTATTGATATATGCGTTGATTAGGAAATTGGTGCACTAACGCAACTTTCGTAGAACGTAAACGTCATGAACCGTCGAATACAGCCACGTGAATTACGATGTTGAGTAATAAACTCTGAAATTTATGTGATTTCGCCACGTGTTGGAATTTCTAATCTTTCTATCCTGCACATACTCATTTGGCATTCGTTCAGACGTACACAGTGACACACATGAATTTCATTTATAATTGTGCAACAAAAATCTACTAAAAACGTGTTAGTAAGATCGCATTTGCTTAGAGATCTATTGAGTGTGTTCGCGTAGTTATCTTAGCAGTTACAGACACGAAGATTTGTGATAGACGAAGCAGGGTAAACATAGTTGCCTGCTTTATAAGTGATGTATTTCTCCGCTGGCGGCCTTCAGACGAATGACACATGTTCCAAGTGCAACTACGCTACTGTATCTCTAGATCTAGACGCTACTGACAGTTTTGGCGAATACTAGTAGCTTGCATGCAGTCTGCAACAACACCGTGTCGTTCCCGCTAATCGAATGAAGTATACTTCATTGCGTGAGAAATGAGAGTCCTGCAATTTACAAGGGGGCCATCAGATCTGTTAATCTTGGATTCTGTTGAGCCTGCCACGTTGTCCTTGGGTGCGAGCTCGTAACTGCCGAGGTACGTGTCCATTTCGGAGTCGATCCGCGATGATACCTCTGTGTCAGCTTCTTGACCAGTGCCGGATTTTTACCGCGTTGCTCTACGCCCTTCATCAGGCCACACCGTACATCCAGCGACACGGGCTTCCAAATTGAGACATCTGCTCACTCTCTCCTAGTGCTCTTCAGAGCCTTCACGCGATGCACTCAGTCCACCTGTACAACGGATCCTAGGTTGCTTACTGTGGGGGGAGCTAACGTGGTGTTCCTGTGGGTTCCTGGTCACGTTGGCGTGCCAGTGAACGAGGCTGCCGATGCAGCTGGCAGTGCACGATGGTCTTCCCTGTAGGGGATCAAACTCGGGGACATTAAACCTCTCCCAACAGTGTCGTCGACTTCCTTTCGGCCCTCGCGTTGCCAGGTTGTCATTTTAGTCCGGCTGCGTGTAGGTCAGTGCCGTTTTAGTCACCGCTGTATGTTAAGTGGTGACCCTGCCTCACTCTGCTGTGCCTGCTGCTCTCAGCCCTTGACGGTGAGCCACTTTCTGATCCGGTGGCCATTTTTTTAACTGTTTAAGTTTACGCCTATGTTTGCCGTCTACTACGTCAGGTGACATCCGCTCTGTCGATCGCGTCTTACTTTTTATTCGCCGCAGCTGCATGGCGAACCAAATTGGACACCCCCACCCCGCGCGCGCATGCGCGAGGACCTGCACCAACAATGTTTTCCGTACTCAAGTTCTTGTCCTTAGCTGCTCGTCTTTTAAACTTAATTGTCTGGTTTGTTGCCTTTTTCGCCTCATGTTTTTATTTAGTACTAGTTTCTCCTTACGTTCTGATACGGGCGCTTATCACCTTAGCAGTTTTGCCCCTTAAAGAACCAACAAAAAAAACTACTAACGGTAGAGGTATAGTAGATGCGCATGAATAGGGTGACCAGATGCAATTGTTTAGAAAGGAGGACAAACAGCTTCAAAAAGAAGGATAAAATAAGAAAAAAAAGGACACATCAAACGGGTCCACTTCAGATGTTTGGACAAGTCACGTGACTGCCGGGAATTGCTGGTAAAACTAGTAGTTAATTGTTACTAATGGTCAGGTGGTGGTTAACTGAGCAATATAAAAAAAATTAAAAACATTGATTGTGGTGACAGTGTGGCGTCAATTGTTTTGTTATGTCAACAACACGGAATTGTTTACAAAGCGAAAAACGTGAGACCATTTGCCTCCATTCATTCGACGCACCGCTACATTTACAATTAAAGCAGCAGCTGACGACATGTAAACTGCACTTTAACCTTCCGAATACAAATAAATTGAATGACAAACAATGAAATAAAACCGTGACAGTTAATCTGTCGAGTTATTTCTTACCTTTATTGGCCACTGAGACGTACGTTCCAGCTCCATGTATCTTACATTCCGCTTCAGATTCATTCCTCCCTTTCTTAAAGCCTGATATTTGCAGGAAAGGACATCAGAAAATGTACACTTTCGTTTAGGCATAGCCAAATATTTTACGTAACTCACGCGGTTACACTCACGAATCACACGTGCACCACAGGAAGCCAAGCCAATACAAAGTGAAGATACGAAACGAAAATTGTAAATAATCGATATTTGCATTCGCTTATAAGTAGATCAACGATAACATCGACAATTCTGGTGCCACCTTAACACCGCCTTCGTGCGTGTTTATCACGAAGGCTGTGCCAATAGTTAAAGTGTTTAAGAAAAGAGCAATAGAACGGGACGAATTGTAAATTTAACTGTAGTACGCTCACCTTTGCGAAAAGCCGGACACTAAAAATCCGCCTGGACCCCGGAAAAAGAGCTAAAAAGGAGGACATGTCCGGATTAATCCAGACGTCTGGTCACCCTATGCATGAAACTTAGTTTTTTTCGCAAACTAGAAACCGTCACACTAAAAGTCGCTAGTCAGCTGTTCAGGGCAGGTCCCTCTATAACACATCGAAGATTAATCAAAATCCGTGATTAACAGATATCATGGTCCCCCTCTCAGATTCCTATGCATTTCACCTGGTAATCATTCTTTTACGGTGGTCACACAAGAAAAGATTCGGCCAGTAATGACATACTGCTCGCACATTGTGAAGTCACACCTATGGTGTTTTTAATAAGGGAGAAGTAGAAGCCGACCTCGGGGAAGATCAGTTTGGATTCCGTAGAAATATAGGAACACGGGAGGCAATACTGACCCTACGACTTATCTTAGAAGCTAGATTAAGGAAAGGCAAACCTACGTTTCTAGCATTTGTAGACTTAGAGAAAGCTTTTGACAATGTTGACTGGAATACTCTCTTTCAAATTCTGAAGGTGGCAGGGGTAAAATACAGGGAGCGAAAGGCTATTTACAATTTGTACAGAAACCAGATGGCAGTTATAAGAGTTGAGGGACATGAAAGGGAAGCAGTGGTTGGGAAGGGAGTTAGACAGGGTTGTAGCCTATCCCCGATGTTATTCAATCTGTATATTGAGCAAGCAGTAAAGGAAACAAAAGAAAAATTCGGAGTAGGTATTAAAATCCATGGAGAAGAAATAAAAACTTTGAGGTTCGCCGATGACATTGTAATTCTGTCAGAGACAGCAAAGGACTTGGAAGAGCAGTTGAACGGAATGGTTGGTGTCTTGAAGGGAGGATATAAGATGAACATCAACAAAAGCAAAACGAGGATAATGGAATGTAGTCGAATTAAGTCGGGTGACGCTGAGAGAATAAGATTAGGAAATGAGACACTTACAGTAGTAAGAGTTTTTCTATTTGGGGAGCAAAATAAACGATGATGGTCGAAGTAGAGAGGATATAAAATGTAGACTGGCAATGGCAAGGAAAGCGTTTCTGAAGAAGAGAAATTTGTTAACATCGAATATAGACTGAAGTGTCAGGAAGTCGTTTCTGAAAGTATTTGTATGGAGTGTAGCCATGTATGGAAGTGAAACGTGGACAATAACTAGTTTCGACAAGAAGAGAATAGAAGCTTTCGAAATGTGGTGCTACAGAAGAATGCTGAAGATTAGATGGGTAGATCATATAACTAATGAGGACTTATTGAATAGGATTAGGGAGAAGAGAAGTTTGTGGCACTACTTGACTAGGAGGAGGGACCGGTTGGTAGGACATGTTCTGAGGCATCAAGGGATCACCAATTTAGTATTGGAGGGCAGTGTGGATGGTAAAAATTGTACAGGGAGACCAAGAGATGAATACACTAAGCAGATTCAGAAGGATGTAGGTTGCAATAGGTACTGGGAGATGAAGAAGCTTACACAGGATAGAGCAGCATGGAGAGCTGCATCAAACCAGTCTCAGGACTGAAGACAACAACAACAACAACAACAACAACAACGTTAGCAATATCTAGAGAACGTAAAAGAGCTTTATGCGATCGATAATCTCATTTTATATGGCGTTATGTGATACCGTGCCAAGAAGACGGTTCTTCTTGGTAAGAACAAAATTTCGCTCGTGTGTAGGTGAGAAATAAGACGCCGTCTAATTCCCTAGCCCGTGCAGACGAAGAAACAGATATAAAATGATCTTCCCCTACTTACGTCAGAGAAGGGTATCCTTGGGTTTCGTGTTACGGAAAAGTATCTGCCCATGTATAGCTTCTATTTCCTCATCGGTACTGCGTTTTGGGTGTTCTTTTGTGCAAAAAGGTTTTGCAGGTACACACCCTACCTTACAGCGAGCTCTACAGACTCTTGTTTAGACTGAGTATCTGACCACATAAACATGTACACCTTGCAAATTACTATAAGAAAGTGACTAACGTAAGGGTCACTTCGTCGCAGCTTCGGGTTTCTTTCCTGTTCCATTAACAGTAACACTGAGTTATAAGAACTATTGTTTATGCCCCTCTGTGCGAGCTATTTTTGTTTTTCTCTTAAAGTTTTCTACGGCAGTGTCGTGCAGGTAGCTCAAATATGTTCATAAATCGCACTATAATAATCACTTATTAAGATTTTAGAGGCGCGTTTCATTACATACTATGCATCACTAAAGTACGTACCGTGTTAGATTATGCATTTTTCCTCCACGGCTTATCAGACAAATACAACCATTTAAGTAAAAGGTGTTATCGATTGAAGAAAGGCAACTCACTGGTACTAAATACAACTGAAGATTTTTCTCTTCCCTCGATTTCACATCTCTGTTCAGCCATACGTGACATCCGGATATTGGCAGCCACGTAAACAACATTCAGGATTCGATCTCTCAAGTTTTCTTGGCGCTGTTGATTAACAGTGTGCTTCTGCATCCACATACATACTCCGCAATCCACCGTACAGTATGTGGCGGAGCGTACCCTGTACCACTGCTAGTCATTTCCTCTCCTGTTTTACTCGCAAATAGAGCGAGGGAAAAACTACTGCCTCCGTGGTACTTAAGCGAAATGTTTGGTGGTGGCAGCAGAAGCGTTCTGCAATCAGCGTCTTGTTCCAGTTCTCTCTCTCTCTCTCTCTCTCTCTCTCTCTCTCTCTCTGTGTGTGTGTGTGTGTGTGTGTGTGTGTGTGTGTGTGTGTGTGTGTTTCTCTAAAATAAAGTTGCTTTCCCTCCAGGGATTCCCATTGGAATTTCCGAACCATCTCCGTAACACTTGCGTTTGTTCGAACCCACCAGTAAGAAATCTAGCAGCTCACCTCTGAATTGCTTCGAGGTGATGTGATTATTCGAGGTCTTCGTTTAATCCGATCTGATGCGTATCCCAAACACTCTTCCAGTACTTAAGAATAGGGTGCATCAGCGTCCTATTCGCTGTCTCCTTTACATATGAATCACACTTTCCCGGAATTCTCCTATTGAACCGAAGTCTACCATTCGCCTTCCCTGCCACAATTTTCACATGCTCGTTTTGTTTCATATTGCTTTGTAACGTTACGCTCAGATTTTAAACGACGAGCATGTGTCAAGCAGGACACTGCCAATGCTGTATCTTAACCTTACATGTTTTCGTACTCCTGTGCATTAACGTACATTTTTCTAGATTTCCATCTGCTATTCAGTAAACCAATTAGCAATTTTGTCTAAGTCATCTTTCATCATCCTGCAGTCACTCATCTGAGACGCTTTCTTGGAAACATTAGCTATCCTATCTTACTCCCCTGGGACATTCCTGGTGATACCCTTGTCAGAGTTCTATTATTTA
Source organism: Schistocerca cancellata (assembly GCF_023864275.1). Lineage (NCBI taxonomy): Eukaryota > Metazoa > Arthropoda > Insecta > Orthoptera > Acrididae > Schistocerca > Schistocerca cancellata. The sequence continues at coordinate 410,755,494 of NC_064634.1, forward strand.
AGAACTCTTAGAGCCACTCACATTTGCTAACTATTGTGTATGCTCGGGCTTTCGTTAAGTCTGCATTGGGGCAATGTGTCAAATGCTTTTCGGAAATCTAGAAATATAGAATATGCCTATTGCCCTTCATCCATATGTCGCAATATATCTTGTGACAAGAGTAAACTGACTTTCGGAAGAGCGATGGTTTCTAAATCTGTACTGATTCGAGAACATAAGCTTCTCTCTCTCTCTCTCTCTCTCTCTCTCTCTCTCTCTCTCTCTAAGTAGATTTATTATACTCGAACTGAGAATGTATTCAGGTATTCGTCGCTTGGAACTTTGCGCTGGGCGAGAGATTCACGATAAATGAAAGCTAAGTAAGGAGCCAGCGCCGTAAGTACTCTTCCTAAAACGGAATTGGGATTCCATCCGGATGTAGCGACTTCTTAGTTTTCAACTCTTTCTTCAGTTGTTTCTCTACACGGGGATGTCGTGAGTGTGTTCGATGATGGTCAAATGACGGTATGCCTGTACGATTCTTCTGCATGAACAATTTCTTAAACGCGAAATTTAAAACTGGATGGCAGCCTTAGAGCCGCTGTATGCTTCGTGCATAGATCTTTTCACAGACTCATGAATCTCTACTAACTTTGCCTGTCGTTATTTGCGCGTTTGTTTTGAATCGAAAGTACAAGTCTTTGCTTCCTCAACATTTTCCGAATTTCGTTGTTGAACCACGATGGGTCTTTTCAGTCCTTCGTCCACGGCACGTACTTATCTAACGAACGATTTACAGTCTGTTTAAACTTTGCCCAGAATCCCTCTGCGTCCATCATAATGGAACTACATGATGTCAGTGAGATGTCTAAGTGAGATGCTGACAACTGCTCATATGCTGTTTCTAACCGAAACACTCTCCTTGTCGTCTTCACGGTTTTATTAACTTTCGTAACCATAGTCGTCACGTCTTCACGGTCACTAATCCCAGCCTCTGTACTGAAGCCGTCGATAAGGTCCGGCCTTTTCCGAGTGTCCTGTCTAGTTGCTGTTTCCATTTTCTGCACAATATTTCGACGATACGCCCAGCCATCTTCTTCAGATTCTGCGAGTGCTCTACCAACTGAGCTACCCAAGCACGACTCACGCCCCGTCCTCACAACTTTAGAGCACTTGCCCGCGAAAGGCAAAGGTCCCTAGTTCGAGTCTCGGTCCGGCGTACAGTTTTAATCTGCCAGGAAGTTTCAGACGTACGTATGTTTGTTTTTAATCTGTAACAACCAGAAGTACAGTGTTCCTTTATAAAGTTCGCGTCCAATTTACTAACGGTGTTTCTGTTTCTTGTTCATATATTCTGCAAACGATGCTTTTTCCTTAGTCGTCCGGAGGTCGAGATCGAAAGAGACTTTGTTGTACACAAACATTTGGCATTATCTTGCCTTTTTTGGAAGTACTTTTTCTTGCGATGCATTGGCGTTCATGCACTCTACCTCACTTAAGAAATTCAACTGCATTTACGTACATGTGTTTCCATTCAGTAGTGCGTTATCTATGTTTGTTCATTTGTTTTTCGTGTAGGATGTGAGCGTTGCCAACCCGTCAATTTATACACTACCTGATTATATCAATCCATTAATTCTAGGATAATCTGTGAAAAGAGCAAGTTGGGTTTCACTTGGTTTCACACGATAGGTTTTATCAGGCAGAATTCATGCTAGTTTACGTAGAGATTATTTGGTTCGAGGCGTGTTTGTTCGAACTGAGAATAGTTTCTAGAATAGAAATTCCATAGTGGGAGTAATATGACGTGTGTTTTATATCAGTTCTGCTAATTTTGTGTGAATTACCTGTGCTGCCTACCAACAACTGTCTTGGTACACACCCGACAGCGTGCACTACCTAACATGTTCCGAAACATCGCACATACAAACGTGAGTCTTCCGGGGCACATACCTCAGGGTCTGGTGGTGATAGAAAGGTAGGGTCAAGTGTCTTGGACGGCCCTTGGGCTAAAGACGATTTATACACACAACAGTGAATCGCTTTGTACAGGGTGAAAGTATGATACTACGCGCTTCCTTCTACTTAGACCAATGGAGCAAATCGGTTGGTTCTTTTTGCATTTGATGTGGTCTACGGTGGACCTTGAGGGACTAACGGAGGCACCATCAGTTCAAGGACGGTTCCTTTGGAAACCAGAAAAAAGTTTTTTTTGCCATTTGGCGTACGAAAATAGAGACACTGAGCATAGCAAAGGGCTGAATTTTTTACGATATCTACCTAAGCTCCCGATCATGAAGAACCTTGAAAACCTTAGTGATATTTTCTCCGTTTCCGAGATGCAAAAGTTCAAAATTATGCTACTAGTACACGTAAAATACACTCTTAATTTCCAGTTTGAGGCGAAAACTCTGTTTATAAAGTAACGTAGCACGGAGAAATATGCTGTAAATTGTCGCCGTTATCTTATGTTGTAGTACTGAAACAAACGTAAAACGTTTTGCACATAAAATCCGACCTGAACTGTAAAATTAGTTCCGTATTATTTCAATTTAACCTAAGGAAACTCTGGTTCGGCATAGACCTTTCAGTGCTCTGCCGAATTTTTCTCCCATCTCATATTCATATAGTTCCTCTTCCGTTCTTCCCTTTCTGTAATAGAAGTGTACTTCGAACTACGCTAGCGAATAAAATACATCAAATAGGTTGTAAGACAGAGAATACCATATTCTTGTTACATTGCCTTCAGACGTACGAACAACTTCAGTTGGAAAGACCACATAGATAATATTGTGGGGAAGGCGAGCCAAAGGTTGCGTTTCATTGGCAGAACACTTAGAAGATGCAACAAGTCCACCAAAGAGACAGCTTACACTACACTCGTTCGTCCTCTGTTAGAATATTGCTGCGCGGTGTGGGATCCTTACCAGGTGGAATTGACGGAGGACATCGAAAGGGTGCAAAAAAGGGCAGCTCGTTTTGTATTATCACGTAATAGGGGAGAGAGTGTGGCGGATATGATACGCGAGTTGGGATGGAAGTCATTAAAGCAAAGACGCTTTTCGTCGCGGCGAGATCTATTTAGGAAATTTCAATCACCAACTTTCTCTTCCGAATGCGAAAATATTTTGTTGAGCCCAACCTACATAGGTAGGAATGATCATCAAAATAAAATAAGAGAAATCAGAGCTCGAACAGAAAGGTGTAGGTGTTCGTTTTTCCCGCGCGCTGTTCGGGTGTGGAATGGTAGAGAGATAGTATGATTGTTGTTCGATGAACCCTGCCAAGCACTTAAATGTGAATTGCAGAGTAATCATGTAGATGTAGACGTACGTATGAAAGAGGTATAAACTCTTAATAATTTTATCTAGTTAGCTTCTGTTGTATAGAGCACCTGTCATCAACTCAAGTTTCTTCCGGATGGTACTGGCCAGCGCGTTGAAGATACGGCATTATCGGTCCGGGGGGGGAGGGGAGTCGGCAACATTTTTATTCTATTTCAGTGTGTGCAACAGTTCAGGAAGCTAAACTTGTTTTTGAAGATACTTTAATTAATGTGTGATTATTAGTCATTGTTGCGGCAACTGGAGAGGACAGACAGGGTCGCAGTAAGGGAACTTCGCAAATCTTCACACTCCGCTGTCGGAGCAGCGGCAGATACCATCGAGGACGGGCCAAAGGAACGCCTTTGCAGGATGCCCTCCAATGCGTTCAGCGCTACCGGTATGCATAAGTTTCTAAAGATTAAGTATCCTTGTTACACGGAGCCTAATCGAAAGAGTCAGTGAGTGATCAGAAGTCGTCTCCAAGCCGAAGACAATTTCCACTTCCAAACAACGACTTAACGAGTGCAGCTAGACGGAGCAGAATATGGCTCGTTGCAAATACAATCCGGAAGAGGCGAACTGGCAGCGCCGCAACCGTGCAAATTCGCCGGCAAGTCACGCGCCCACGTGACTGGGCCGCTTCCGGCCCACGTGGTCAGCAGGGCACGCGACCATACACGGCTGTGCCCAGTTGCCTCCGCCAACGCCTGCAGTAAAGATATGCGGAACTATACTCTGTTCATTGAAAGTTTCACACGGAAATGTTTACGTTGCTATATATATTCCTCCGCGTTTGTTATTGCCCCATTGAGATGTACGTCTCGCGGAATCGCGAAACATTTCTGCTGAGAGCTCGCGCTTGCACTTTGCCGTATTGGCGAACAGACTCAATGTGCGTTACCCTCACGACCGGTGGGATCCACGCCATGCTAGAGCCTCAGCATTAACGCATCATAGTAGCCAAACAACAAAACGTCAAATTGCAACTTCCTTTGTCCTGGACCGGAACTCGAAGCCGGGAACTTTGCCTTTCCCCGGCAAGTGTTCTACCGACTGAGTTATCCACGACCCGCCCATGCAGCTCTTACTTCCATCAGGACCTCATCTCCTATCTTCCAAACTTTGCAATAGTTCGCCTGCATACCTTGCGCGACTAGCACCTCTGGAAGGAAGGATATTGCTGAGACACAGCCTGGGACATTGTTTCCAGAATGAATTTTAATTCTGCAGCATGGTGTGCACTGAAGTGAAATTTCCTGTCAGATAAAAACTGAGCGTCGGGCTGGTATTCGAACACGGGACCAAGATGGTGCAACCACGCATACAGCTCGCGTTTCAATGTCACTGATCGCCTGACTTAAAACCACCTGACTTTTTCTTCTGGGGTGCAATGAAAGCAACTGTCTATAAAAACTGTCCAGAATCCATCAATGAATTGAAAACTGCAATATCCACTTTCACTGCTTCTGTTACAGAAGAAATGTTACAGCTTGTGTTTGGAAACATGATTAGACGAATTGAATTCTGCATTCAACAACAGGGGGGACACTTTCAACGTTTAATGTGAAAATTTGTAAGTACAAATGAAATTGATAACTTGTATTTCACTGAGTTTCATTTCGGTATATTCACTGCGGCATACGGCACGCACGGCTAACAATCATACGGCACTGCGAAGAGACTTTCTGAACACCCCGTACAACAATTACGTCGTCAACCGTGGCAAAATTACATACTTAACAATTTATGATGGAATTCAGAGATGGAGGATGAAAGGAATGACAGGAGGAGAGCAAAGTTTTGGTTACGCCAGAGCCTAACAAGTTCACACCGCTGGCATAACAAAAACTTCGCTCTCCTTCTGTCACTCTTGTTACTCTCTATCTTTGAATCCCAACATAAATTGTTGTTTATGCAAATTGTTTATGTACGATTTTGCAACTGTTAGCAACATAATTATTACAAATAATGTTTTTTTTATAGTTGCCTGATTGTATAACTGAGTAAGAAGTTAAAGTTATATAAACTTGACGGTAAAGAATTCATGCGCCATTTGAAATATTTAATCAGATACATCTATTCAGTTACAACCGAAGATCTCCACAATACTTGGAGAGTTGTTCCAAAATAATGGTTTTATTTTGCCTTACGTGCTTTGAACTTTGTAATAATGTTTCCGTTTTTGCTAAATGTCCTTTGCACCTATCAGTTTCTAGACACCATCTTTCTCTACAAAATGCGATGGTTTATATAGAACCTGTTACCATTGGTGGTACGTTTAGTTGTTTGCACATTTACATTTACGTTCAGCTTTTCTGTCAAAGATCTCCAAAGAGCCAAGTTCTTAAATAGTGTTTCGTTTTCTGAACTACACAGGTTACACCAAAGTCGTAGCACAACACACAACTCACATTAATACAAATAAATCCACCTGAAGATAGAGGTCTAAACATCTCTGAAACGCGTTGTAGAAATAAATTAAAAAGTAACTCGTAAGAGTAAACTTGTTGTTTCACTCGACTTCTTAGCACGTAAATTTATATTCTATGATGATAATTTTCTGTTTTTCAGAAATATTTTCGTGCTAGAGCCAGTCTGCACTTTATATCTTCCCTACTTCTCCCATTATCATTTATTTTTCTCCTCAGATAGCTAAACTGTTCTACATAGATTTATTATACTAGTTTTCCATTATTAACTTGTTTATTGTAAAGTCTTTCAATGTCTTTGGGAACGTGGAAGACGGGAGATACACTATGTGATCAAAAGTATCCGGACACCGCCAAAACATACATAATATGAAAATATTACGTGCATTGTGCCGCCACCTACTGCCAGGTACACCATATCAGCAACCTCAATAGTCATCAGACATCGTGAGAGAGCAGAATGGGGCGCTCCGCGGAACTCACGGACTTCGAACGTGGTCAGGTGATTGGGTGTCACTTGTGTCATGTCTGTACGCGAGTGTTCCACACTCCTAAACGGCCCTAGGTCCACTTTTTCCGATGTGATAGCGAAGTGGAAACGTGAAGAGACACGTGGAGCACAAAAGCGTACCGACATCGTCCGTTGACTGGCATAGAACACCGACAGTTGAAGGGGGTCGTAATGTGTAATAGGCAGGCATCTATCCAGACTAACACACAGGAATTCCAAACTGCATCAGGATCCACTGCAAATACTATGACAGTTAGGCGGAAGGTGAGAAAAATTGGATTTTATGGTCGAGCGTAAACATTGTACGATTGAGCAGTGGAAAAACGTTGTGTAGAGTGACGAATCATGGTACACAATGTGGCGATTCTATGGCGGTGTGTGGGTATGGCGAATGCTCGGTGAACGTCATCTGCCAGCGCGTGTAGTACCAACAGTAAAATTCGGAGGAGGCGATGTTGTTTTGTGGTCGTGTTTTTCATGGAGGGTGCTTGCACACCTTGTTGATTTGCGTAGCACAGCACAGGCCTGCACGGATGTTTCAAGCACCTTCTTGCTTCCCACTGTTGAAAAGCAATTCGGGGATGGCGATTGCATCTTTCAACACGATCGAGCACCAATTCATAATGCACGGCCTGTGGCGGCGTGGTTACACCACAATAACATCCCTGTAATGGACTGGGCTGCACAGAGTCCTGACCCGAGTCCTATAGAACACTTTGGATGTTTTGGAACACCGACTTCGTGCCAGGCCTCACCGACCGACATCGATACCTCTCCTCAGTGCAGCACTCCATGAAGAATGGGCTGCCATTCTCCAAGAAATCTTCCAGCACCTTATTGGACGTAAACCTGCGAGAGTGGAAGCTGTCATCAAAGCTAAGGGTGGGCCAACACCATATTGAATTCCAGCATTACCGATGCAGGGCGCCACGAACTCTCTTAAGTCGTTTTCAGCCAGGTGTCCGGATACTTCTAACGCCCCGTCGGCAGAAGGCACTGGAAATAAGCTGGATCATGTATGCAAAGAGCAAAACGGCTATTTCATTTATCATCAAAAATCTCTAGGTGATGTGCTACAAATTAAGTTGCAGTTCCAGCTGCTACGCGATATTTATGGGGTAATGAACGCGAAACGGCGCTTTGCTTCTGGGTAACCTTTACCACGTTTGTCAGCCGTCTGCGTCATATCGCTGAACTCCGCAAGGCTATCAAATACTCTTTGAAAATGAGCGTCCTGCGTCTTCCCTGCTATCGATGGATACATTGAAAATATAAAACGTACTGTGAAATACCCTCCATTTTATATGCTTCATTTTCTTTCGATAATTCTTCATTTATGAAATGTTCAAATGAATCTCTTGCATATTCGTTAAAACTAAATTTCCATCAGTAAGGCGGAAGAGAACGCTGTGGCAGTGGGCGCATGTGGGCTTCGTTGATTGGTTACGAAAAGCTGCTTTAAAATATTTTCCGAAAGAAATCGATTTGCTTTAAACTGCTTATACAAATTTCCTCGGTTGTGTGATTGTTCCTGGTTTTATCGGCCCATAAATACATCTGTTTTCAAGATGAAACAGTACGTTCATTATATTTATTGTGGCTTGCAGAGATAATAGAGAGCAAAGGGCATATATATTTATTATGGTACGCACAGCAAAGCTCGACTTCAGAATAAAGTTCACACACTGCTCAAACGGCAGCGAAAGCGTCTTCTGTAGAACTGCGCGCAGAAAATGGTGTCTCCGTACTTCAAAGTTCTGCGACGTTGCAATAATAACAATAATAATAATAATAAAATCTGCTGGGCGGTTGCCTTTAGTTTATTTTAGTATTGCGTGATAAATTTATGAAACAGCTACGTTCCAGTGTCTCCGGACGATCATATAAATGGATCCCTTATTGTCAGGCAACAATCTCTGTGAGGGTAGAATAACCTGCTTATCAAAGGGGTGGGGGTGAAAAAGAAGCACATGATTACTAGGCTTTATTCATCCACTATTAGAGAATAGAGGAGGTAGCGACTTGCAACTAACTTTAAACTTAATTTCAAACCTTTAGATATTTTTTTTCTGGGTTTACGAATCAACATACAATCTGCTGCATACTGAGAATGTGTTCTGGAAACTATCAGGATTTTGTCTGTAGTGTGATGCAGCTCACACGAGTACATTTGCAAGCCCTTTTATATCTCAGCTTCTGCTTCCTTTAGCGCTTGAAAGTAGCAGGCATACCGTGCCAACCAGAAATTTGTTTTTAGAGTAGATAGACAAAATTGTAAGCGTTTTAGAGCGTTTATATATGTGCTGGCTGAGAGGTGGTGTCCGTGTCAATCACACGGTCTTTGCTGGTAATATTCGAAATGCCTAAAGTTGACAGCTGCTCACATAGAAGCAACCCTAATCCATTGCCTCTATTAATTTTCTTTTGACTTTGTATAGTCTAGGCGCTCTAAACTGAAGAGCACTTTAAACGGCGCGGATGTTATTCGTTATTACACGGTTATGGCACAGAATGGCAACAGGGATAATGTCGGTATAAAAGTTACGCAATATTGCAATCAATTTCCACTGTCGTAAAAATTCAGACAAACAAAAATACTACGGTATTTTAAACTCAGATCTTCGCTCGTCAGATTTACTCACTGTATCGTAGGCAATTGTAGATGAAACGAAAGGAGAGGAGAGTTGTAAACAAAAGCGTTTGGCCATTCCTCACTGGGCAACCACAGGGCAAGATACAGACCTTGGACAGTGACTTTGCAGTTTACATATTTTTGCTGGCAGTATAAAGTACAACAGATAAGTCGACATGGATATTTAGGCAGTGTAATGAATGGCGTCCTATCTTATCAAGAGATCTTAGATAGTACGAAGGCAGGTTGGAAAGTAGCTTCCAAATGGTAGCTAAAAAGGCTTAACAAAGTACTTTCAGCCGCCTGCCGCACACACGCGCGTTGCCCGCGGCTGGAGCTGATTCGATGGGGTCATACAGCTCCTCATCTTTCACGGAACGCTGTGACGATGGCCTTTCTTTCATACTCAGTATGTGCTAATCACTGCAAACCAAATCACTCTTGTGTGGACGAAAGCTGTGCACCAGGACTACACCAGAACCGTCCATGCCCTGTGTTCGTTTTGGCTTAATCCTTGTAACTATTTTTAGACTTTTCATTATACGATATTGAAACGACATGGGCTCACAGCTTCTCTTTGCCAGTGTCTCCCTTCTACCCCCTGAACTTCACAAAATCTCTTCTGCATAACGTGCAGGACTAGCACTCCTAAAAGAAAGGAAATTGCAGAGAAACAGCACAGCCACAGCCTAAAGGATTCTTTCCAGAATGAATCTTTCACCTGCTGAGGAGTGTGCGTTATTTCATAAACTGCTTACGAGGTAAGGTTACAGGTTCGAGAGCCCTGCTGGAGATATATATATATATATATATATATTCTGGAAGCTATACACATTCTCCTGAGAAAACGTCTAACAGCGTATTACTGGCCTTCGCGGCGAGCTGGTGGGAGCCTAATAACAGTTTAGATCCTACGTTCGTGCATGGAACCTCATTTTTTCACCACCTTCAACAATGTGATCGAGAATACGGTTACCTTATTCTGGGTATTGGAGCGGTCGTTATAAAAAAATTAACGCACCCGAAGAGCGGAAGTCCAATTTGACGGTACTGAAGAATTGTGAAACATGATCGAAACGATATGAAATTTCGTGTGTACTTTCTCTATTTTTCTATCTTTCGCATAAGTACATCGGTAGACTCTTCCGTTCTGAAAAGTATGGTGCCGTTATCTTCCAAAAACTGAACAAATTTTATGGCGGATGCTTTCTTTTTTCACTAGACAATCACTGCAAGCACTTCGCACTCGGAGAAATTTTGCGATTTCTTGGGCATCACATAAGATACAATCTCTTCACTTAGGTTATCGTTAAGTATCATAGCAATATGCAGTTGTAAGTTACTACTCGATCCATCCTCCTACGTAAAAGAAAGTAGTTCCTCCAGTTCACACCGAATATCAAATATGTAAAGTTTGCGTATTTAAGTTGTGACCACTGTATAATGATACTGGTTATCCGTTGCCCGTAACTGATTAAAATCGACAGCTAAACAAAACTTAAGGTATTTTTCTTAACTCTCCACTACGGGTATAAGTGTTGCATGAAATTAATTTAAACCAACCAAGACCTTAATTATATTGGACTGATGAATTGATAATGTTAGTAATTGTTGTACGGTAGATCAGAGAATTGAGAAAGACACTGATCTAATTATTGCTACTAGAGTCTGCGATTGTTACCTTCGTTGTTACTAAATGATTTATGAAGATAATGTTAGAGGCCAAATCCCCTACGTATGCAGTAATTGCAACTTTCAGTTGCTTTCTTTTGTTCACAGCTCTCCTCTTTTCGTTTCATCGACAGATGTGGCCCAGTGATTGGGGATAGTAGGGTTCAAATCCCCTTCCGCCAATTCACAAAACCACGCGGCTGATTTCCTTCCAGTCTAGCTCGTGCTCCATCTTCAATGACCGCCTTCTAAACGTTAAAAAGGAACTTCTTAACGTTCGCTTATTTCAGTGAAACATTGTCAGAGATATTCACCTACATTGTGTAATGGCTCTGAGCACTAATGCGACTTAACTTCTAATTAAACCTAACTAACCTAAGGACATAACACACAGCCATGCCTGAGGCAGGATTCGAACCTGCGACCGTAGCGGTCGCTCGGCTCCAGACTGTAGCGCTTAGAACCGCACGGCCACTCCAGCCGGCTGTAATGACTTAACATTGTTCGCTAACACTTAAGTTGAAGATATTTTTACTACGCTTTTGTTTTCTCCCTCGCACATTATTCAGTGCTTTATCAGCATTTGTTATTATTTAAACTCTCCTCTTGGAGCGAAACCATTCTGCTCTATAGCTATTTCCTTGGTTGAATCTCCTTTCGTCGGACAGACTTGTAAATAATTAAAATATGACAAAAAAGTGAAACGAATGTTTTACAATATAATACTACCTATACGTTTTTCAAAATAATTTGTTTATGGTTTCAGTGAGTTTCTACGAGCTGGGGGGGGGGGGGGGGGGAGGGAGGGAGGGGAGCTCGATCAACGTTTGCAACGGTATATGGCAACAGGTCATATGTGAAAACAAGACAGTCACATGGGGCAACATCAGACCTGCAGGAACATAATTCAGTTGCTTTGAAGCTATGCAATTTTAACGAATGAGATGGGCGGTTGTCAGCTTGGGAAACCTCCTCTGACCTTGTCTCCGTCTTGGACGCGTTTGTTGGTCATTCTCAAGAATTCTTGCCGATTTTATTAAAACACCTGATCTAGAGGTAAGCTGCCCGGAATAGTTGGTGTAACTGCGGAAGAACTGGGAACTATGAAAATTGTTTTCCGCGAAACGCATGAAAATATGTTGGATCTCTCAGTGCTCTTACTGACACAACTATTCAGGAAATAATCAAAGCCTTATCTTATATTCGTCCAGTGCCTTACATCAGCAGTGAAACGTAACTCCGCGGTGCAATTTGTTCCGATTCTGAGCAGCATCTCATGTAGGGTTTGGCAGCCAGTGTGGGGGTCTCGCTGAGACCAGACAGTCTGGAGGTCGTGCACATCTTGGAAGGCTTCGCTACGAAGGGCGGCCAAAATATTTGCATGCGCTGCCGCGAGGGACTCGTAAAACAGGTGCCGCCGAGATGTGGCTAGAAGAGAGGAGCTCTGCAAGGGCAGATAGGCACTGCTCGGAAAGCACACGCGAGCTCGGGTTCTCAAGTCCTAACATAACGATCATTACTTCTTGTTTTCCCAAAGCAAGAACAGGAAAATATTCTTTGATTCTTGCCAGTCATTGTCGCTCAGTGCCTTTTTGGCTCCGCCATGACACGGCGTCTTTAGTCTGTCGATAAGAAGTGTCTTACATTGCTGCAACCATCGTTGTAACAACCATGACAATATTAATGATTATGGCAGTCATCGTAATACTATTATTAATATTCTAATACTTTCCTATGCATACACTCCCCATATCAAATTTTTGTAGATTTTTTCCTTCTGTGCATTTATAATTGTGTGTGTGTGTGTGTGTGTGTGTGTCTGTGTACTCCTTATGATGCCTTTACTATTTAATATTAATTACATTTTTGATAAACTTTACGTCTGTTGCTTTAGTCCCCCCCCACCACACACACACACACACACACACACACACACACACACACACACACACACACACACACCTAGCGCCGCGTCACAGATCACGCAGGAATGAATAGATTGTCCGTGGCAGAGTTTACATTTTACCGGTGACTGAACACGTCTATAACGCAAAAATTACAACGCGCAGGTTGCAAGAGATAGTTAATTTGACCTGCTCCAACGTATCATGAGTGCAGCGCGGAAAACTTCGGCCAGTCGGTTTGTTTTAAAATAATTTACTTGGAGCGCACAATTTCCCATCAGTTGGACACACATTTACAAGCTTAAGCATATAACTCATATGTGAAAATAAACTATCACGTGCGTTGTTCAGGCGGATTAGGGAGTAAAGTGTGTACGGATTTCGGTTAATGCGACATTTGGGAAATACCTATTCAGTTATTATTCTTTGAGCGTAATGACACATTTAAGGAAAGATGAAAATATGAAAGATGCATGTCTCCCTCTTGCCTACCACAAGCACTTTTGATTTGCTGTTCAGAGAGGCATGCGAAAATGTCTTCGCCAATGTAGCTGGAAAAGAGCGTGCACATGATTACGTTTGGCTAGAGAAGTGTAAAATTTTTCCAAAACAGCGCGGGTGTGTGCCTAAGCTACTGATGAAACGCGAAGTCCTGATGTGTAGCCCTGCCACTGCACAACACACTCAAAAGTCTGAGAATTTATGAACATCTTCGATGTTTTACCAGACTTCGAGGGAAGATTATGGAAAGTACACTCCCACTTTTAAACAGCTCCTGAGGATGCAGTTACACACGATTACCTGACATTAACTTAGTCATGGCCAAAGGAATTAATACTAATACTGCGGAACACTACCACATAAACTACGATTTGCGCTAGACGATAATACGCGACAGAAAATAAAGTAGGCGTAGCATAATGTCGGGTCTTTGATAGAATATGGTGCTTGACGATACATATTAAATTTTAAAATAGCGTCTGCTGCTAATAAGTCACCATTATCGATAACAGTGCAACATTTCAACATTTGTTGTTAAGACAATTGACGTACAGTTTCTGATTCCATCTATAAGAGTTTGAGCATAAAAATCCACGACCATACAGAACAAAATATTGACGATAACCCAAGCAGCAAGTCTCTTTAAATTAACAGCTTGCGGTGTTTAATAATATATAACTTTGCATGTTACGTTTTACAGGCCATATTTGCATGGCTCTTATAATGCCGATTGTTGTCAGCGTACTTACTACGTGATAGTTAACAACTGTTATTGTTAATTTTTTCTAATACAGAACTTCCCACACTCTTCAGTGTTATATATTCGTACGCGCCATTTTTTCTGTTCCCAAAAAAAAAAAAAAAAAAACAAAAAAAGGCAAAACTTCGGGTGGAAATACATGCTGAGGAAGGCACAGTGGGAAACACGACGCAACTACTGCGTAAGGCCCTCTGTGCGTATGCAGTAAGAAGCGAGGTATCACAATCGCGGCGGCGACGCTGTCGTAAGAAGTTCCCCATATTCATTGTGGCCGCACTAGACTACAGAAAGCTCGCGCACATCCACAACGGTAGCCAATGTGCGACTGGCGTCTGGCTGCCAGGAGCTCACGTGCTAGTGGAGATCGGAGCCCAGCTCCCCTCCCCTCCCCCCCCCCCCCCTTGGCTGTATCCCCACCCGGCGGTTGCGTGACGCAACGGCATTACCGCCTCCTTCTCCTGCGTGTCTTTTACGCGGCTAACCTGCCTGCCTGGCTACTTCGTTGCCCAATGCTGGCGGTTGGTGCTGACTCACAAGCAGCATGTGGGACGGTCCTTGCTCCGGTATACCTTAGCGAAAGTTCTTTTTGTCTGTCTCATGTGGATCGGCACCGGTCTGGAAACTACCGCCTTATTTTTCTTGTGAAATAAACGTAACGAAATTTAGCGGTAAGTTCTGTTTCTGTGAATCAGGATGGTAGACACTAGTGACGATGCCACCTGTAAACAGAGAATAATAACTTAAACATGATGATCCAGTACAGTAGACCACACACCTACCGATCTATTCGGCCCGCATATGGCATACATAACATCCATCTGTGATTTGTCGGGCAAAGATCACACAAGTAGCTGGTGCCTGACAGGAAGTAGTTCTATATGTCGTTTTCTATGACGAGCATATCCCGTTAAATAAAAAGGGTGTTCGTTTGTAAAGTCTGTCCAGAGGGGAAGCATTGGTTATGAAGTTTCGCAAGTGAGTAGCTGTAAAATGTGGGTGTGCATAGAGATACATGAAGCTGAGAAAGGTAGACAGATCAATCGTAATTGAATTCCCGTACACTTAACTTCCGGATTACGCATTACCGCACCGCGAATCTCAATGAAATTATGAAGAAACGAACTGTAATGTGAAGCAATCACGAAATATTGCTGTTGACAGTAGATTCCTTCAAACAAATGCGTTCTCAATTACTACTGGAAGCAGCTTCCTTTGCGTTCAATCTGTCTTCATGAGGAAGGTGGCAGGGGGGGGGGGGGGGGTTCGCGGGTGGCCATAAAGATATATGCTGATTGTTGTGTACTACCTTGGTCCTGCAGTTGTCCATCATTTAGACTATGAAGTCAGCAGATTCCCATAGTTCATTATCCATTGGTTGATAGCTCTTCAAACATGGACGAAATAGTTGGGTAGTTACAAAAACAGGACTCGCTGGTCACATTTACGTATGATTTGCTCTTGATTTACAGTTACATACTTGACAAATTTAACGCCCGCGCAAATTTCAAAAGACGAAAAAGCACATGTCACGGGAACGTGCACTTCCGTACCAACCTCACCTTTCTTCTCCGCCCACTCGTACCACGTCGAAAAATCTAAAGCAAAATGTGCGTCACTTGCCATGTGTCACCGATCCGTCTGCATGATCTTAGCCTCTCACGAGCAAAGCCGTTCATACTCAGTATTACTTACATTGTCATTATAAACTCTCAAATCTTTTTGATGCTATTTGTCATATTAAAATTCTTACTTCTTAGATAACTGTGATGTACAAAAAAGGTTCTGTACATGTGTGTCCCAGTATCAGATAAAGTTAAATATATAAATAAATACATAAATAGTTAAAAATTGTATGAAGTGTTTGAATCTTACTGTCGTTTAATTCTTTCATGATTAAAATGTCAGTGTCTTGGAATAATATAGAAGCATTTACTTTCTGATTAAAGGTGTCCTATGTAGTTTTGAAAAAAATGGCTCTGAGCACTATGCGACTTAACGTCTGAGGTCATCAGTCGCCTAGAACTTAGAACTAATTAAACCTAACTTACCTAAGAACATCATACACATCCATGCCCGAGGATTCGAACCTGCGGCCGCAGCGGTCGCTCGGCTCCAGACTGTAGCGCCTAGAATCGCACGGCCACTCCAGCCGGCGTAGTTTTGAAAAGACTGTACAGATGTCATTCTTAGTTTCTCAGGGCACATATCATGAATGAAATGTTCCTGAAGAAACGACCGGATCGTCACGGCACACTTGCACAACATTTTGATAAGAGACCGAATGGTCGGCATGTTGTCAAGGAATCTTCAAGTATAGCACACGTTTACCACTACGATGCGGTCGTTCGCTCGAGATTGAGTCATATAGATCGTAAAGAAGTTATTAATCGACAGTAGATCCTATGTGGAAATAACTTGGTCATCTGACTAGCCGCAGCCTTGTTTTATTACAAAGTCATGCCACAGCCTATCACAATATACAGTCGTGACACTGACTGCTGTGAAAGTTGTTACCATCTCACAGTTGCATACACAAGCGCCCCCTAGCGGAAAGAAAACAATTACTTAACGTATCATGTGCCACGAGACACCGATGTTTGTTTTTAATTTTTTCCACTTAATTTACGGAATAGCTGGTAAAATGCGGCCCAAACGTCAGTAAAATATGGCAGATGAATAATCGTAAAATAAATGTAATCAGAGTCAAAACTCGTGAATGAAATTACATAAGCTGAACGTTTTCGTAAAGACATAAGCTAGAAATTTCTTATAATGGATACTTATCCAGTAGAAGCAAGATAATATAGTTTTCGTCAGCAGATGTATTATAATAATAAAAAAATGGATATATATAATAGAAAAATTAAAGGATATTACAATTGCATTATTATTAAATGTTTTACGTGTACGAAATTGTGCTATTGTTCATTCACTTTACCTTGCGTTGTTTCTCGTTTTTTTCGGTGTCCATCACTATAGATTTTTTAATTATATTTGTCGTCTTCTGAAAGCTTCTCCCTCTTGTTAATTTTGCGAAAATCAGACCGTGGACTTCCTTTCCTACATTTCCATTATGGATGCAGGCAGCCGACTCCAGGGAACACCAGTGCCTCTCAAGATGATATAAACATGAAGGAAATAACTCCCAACTTAGCTCCACTTCAATAAAAATCCTTAATGTCCTCTCTTATTCAGAATCACATATAATACAAAACAATCGTTGCGCTTCATACTTCGAGCAATACTTCTTAACCATCCTTCTACATACAAGATATTGAAACAAAATCATCTACAAAAAAAGTGAACGATGTTTTTTGTTCATTTGTCGGCGCCTTACTGCGCATTCATAATTATTGTCTTTACCGATGCTTATGTTCGGACTTTGATTCTGTCATTATCGCTGTTTAATTTTTAATAAATTTTAACTTTACCATATCCGTGGGGTCTTTCACCATGTACCTCTACACACGGAATACGCACTTTTTTATTGCAGACTTTTCTTAGGATTGGCACTTCCTGTGACACACAGCAATTGTGCACTGCGTCTAAAGATGTGCTCACTGTTGCCCTTCACTCGCTTTTCCAGTTCGCGAACATTTGTTTAATATAGTTGTATCTTTTCTTTTACGACTGTGCTAAATTTTAACGTTTGTGGATCTGGTGTAGCAATAGTTGAGGAATGGGTTTATTTTTAGCCGGGGAACGGTTTTATTGCTTTTGATATTTTAAAATCACACCAGTGTGGTAGTTATCTCTTCAGCTATAGTTATGGTGATCTTCTAGCGTACAAGAAAAGCACAAATTCAAAAGCAATCAATGCTGTCAGCATTTGACACAGTTTTAGGTACTGGTATCTATATCAGATCGTGCTGAATCTGCTGTTGGAACTTCACTAGCTATGGAATCTCTCCTGTGCTTCACACTACAGCCGTTTGCTCTGTCGAAGATATGTTGAGTGATGTGCTTCGAAAAGACGCCTAGCTTAATTTATCTCTACTACACATTATGCTAAAGTTCTTCGCTTTTTTATCTGACAGTATAGTCCTTGGACACTGTTGATTTGATTTTTAAATGTATTTCAGACAATAATCAACTCAAGAGGACTTTCATTAATCGAAAACAGTTTAGTGTGGTAAAGAAATTCCAGACAGCTGTATCGCCCCCCCCCCCCCCAAAAAAAAGGCGAATTACCAAACGCCTAGCATTAGCAAGAGTGCACTAACGCACTGTTAGAAAAAATAAATATATTACTGCCGATTGTATTTCCACTTACACGACGCTACTTCGGTCATGACAGGTGCAGACACTGTCTAAAATTGTTTTTAATACCATCTCTGGATTGACGCCACAGAAAGCGCATGACGTCCAAAATAATTAATACCATCTCTGGATTGACGCCACAGAAAGCGCATGACGTCCAAAATAATTAGTTTTGCTAGTTGTTTACAGCCGTACCTCGCAGCCTCGTATCTAAGCCTGTAGCTTCTTGAATAGATATTCTTTCAAATTTTTTCTTTGTATATGCTCCTTCACTAGTCGAAAATGCTTCATGCAGTCTTTTTAACGCCTACTGGGAAATACATTCCTTTCTTGCACAACGTTGCACCTTACCTGAGAGAGAGAGAGAGAGAGAGAGAGAGAGAGAGAGAGAGAGAGAGTGTGTGTGTGTGTGTGTGTGTGTGTGTGTGTGTGTGTGTGTGTGTTTCTTCTGTCGTAATATTTTTCCAGTGTATGCGACGCTATGAGCAGTGCACGCGTAGTTCAGTATACTTTTTTGTCGTTCAGTGTCTGGTGTTAGAGGTTTGATAATCACCACATCCCTGCTTTTACTGGCCCAGTGCTACAATGAAAGCTGATTTCACCACAAGCATTTGAACACAGCCGAATGCCTTCCAACCGCACTATCTTTTTGCATATGACGAAAGCATACCGTTTGTTCGTAAGGCTGCAATGTTCAGTCACGAAGTATGTTTCCCACTATATCGAGTATGCAGTTAAAGATGACATGTTAATGTTCAGTTTTAGTGAAATTTTGCCCTTAAGAAAAATTCTGCTCTATATGTTGAACGCTAGGGCAGCACTGTGCAACACATTTGTTCTACCTATAACACGTTACACCACAGCAGCGTAATTTCTTTCTTTTTCTTTTACTTTAATTCGGTTGTGACATTATTATCTGCTCAGATTGTATTCCACATTGTTAATTTGTGCGTGTAATACCGTAGCATATGGTGTCACCATAATTTCGGGTTCGCAACGGAAGTGATCTCTAAAAGTAAAGTTCCTCTAGCTACAGAAATAGAAATCACTGCCTAGAATTGGTACATGGGTTTCCATAGATAGCTAAACATTTATTAGCTTCCTTCCAATATGCTACTTGATGTTGTAACAATAACGCAATATCAGCGACGAACCCACAAATGAAAAAAAATCTCTCATGTGGCAGCCACACCCCTTTCCTAATTGTATCACGAATCTAATGTACACGCTGTCCGTAAAGATACTTCGTAGGTTGAGTGTCATTTAACTCGACTTATAATTAACTTAGAGGAAACAAGTTTCTCTGATGCACCAACACAAGAAGCTTTATCTGTTTCCTTAATCTAGTTTTACAAGCATTCCACTTGTGGCACATTCAGCATCTAGTTGATATCCCAACTCGTTTCGAATCCATCTACTGTCAAAGTAGACTGTCGGAATAGCTGTTGTTATTCTTGCCACCATATCGGCAACGTCGTGCACGTTTTGGCTTGTCATCTGGTTTGATTTTCTGTAACAATTGCAGTTTGTACGAAAACAGATGAAGGCGCTTTTGGGGTACCCGGTGGACTATTCTACGAGAAATTTGCGGCTCTTCTGACGCCTTACGAACAGACTGGTGTAGAGAACGCTAGAAAACCTGTCTGGTTCTCCATGTTTCCACGAAGTTCCTTTGCCATTTTCTTATCGATGGCCGATAGTGTGTGATTTCCCGTTCCGCCTTTTGAAATTTTCCCCCAACCTCAGCGTCTGGCACCGTTCCAGTAAAATAAGACACATTGTGCCTCTTATTCCTGCGCAGACGTCTGGAAAGGCGAAACATTTATTCATTGTTCATGGAGGTATGTCCGTCTACGCAATTAAATGAAAAGCACTTTGTATATTGCCATTTCGCTTCTTTTATTTGTGAAGCATCTTCAGTGACCTGTAATAAACGCTTCTTTTTACACGTCTAATAAATGTATTATGTGGTAGTTACAATATGTTACTATGTTAAATTTTGTCATGGTTTTTCTTTTGTTTTTCAGATTAGAATCAACTTTTGTGGCGCAAATTTCGTGAGGTGAAATCATGATCCGGTGTTAGTTTTGATTTCCAGTGCTGTTAGCCCATATGTGTGGTCCTGGAGATGTGTTTATTAGTCCCCAGGCTCCAGGTGGCCGATTTCCAGCGGTTTTCCACCCACAGTTGTTACAACAGATCACCTATGTCACTTGCACTTTTCATTTTGTGATCAACATGTGTGTGTTTACAGTGTGTAGTGTTGCCAACTGTCGCTGTGAGTTTCTTTCGTTTATTATTATCGTGTGTGTGTGTGTGTGTGTGTGTGTGTGTGTGTGTGTGTGTGTGTGTGAGAGAGAGTGTGTGTGTGTGTGTGTGTGTGTGTGTGTGTGTGTGTGTGTGTGTGTGCAAAATGTAACACAGTAAGATATTGTAACTGCTATATAATACAACTATTACAAATGTAAAAAGAAACATCTCTATTACATTCCACTGAAGATGCTTCACAAATAGAAGAAGCGAAACGCGTATGGCAATAAAGAGTGCCTTTCATTAAGTAGCATAGACGGAACATGCCTTCGTGAATTTTTCAGCAACTGAGGAACGATGGAAAACAGAAAAAAAGGAAGATTTATTCATTGTCTTCTATATTAAAAAGAAAAAAAAATGAATTGGTGCATCAGACAAATTTTACTTTTGTCTGACGATTTATATTACATTGAAGTTGTAAAGTAACTATTTAGACACCCTGTAGTTCGCCTTGTCCTAAGGAATGCTCATTGGACCTCATTTTTAACCAGAATCAATTAAATCGCTGGTTGTCGCTAATCACCGTCACTATGCTTCACCCATCAGTCGAAATCGGTACCAGTCAGGCAGGCCTCACTCCGTGGTTGTACTTTGTTATTTAGTTAATTTTGCCCCTTAGGAAATTTAGCTCCTACATATAAATTAAAACTGTTTTTGTGTCATGTAAACCTTTTCAGGCACTCAGAGTATTCAGTTATTATCTGTGATACACAACAAACTACGGAAACTCCAGCAATGTAGAAAAAGGCAGATTGCAACTTACCGTAAAGAAGACAGTTGCTAACAGGGACACTCGACACATTCGGCCACAACCTTGACACACACACACACACACACACACACACACACACACACAAAGACAACAGTAGTAGCAAAACTTACTATATCGTTTCTTAAAGAACCACCAAAAAAACTTATAAGAGAAATTCCTATCTGCATTGTCGTGGATATAACATCGCGGTGAAAACGTTTCAAAACGGACTCTCTTCGTCACTTTAAGACACATTTTAGAACATTTTGCAATAGGGTTTTGAGAAACATTTGCATACCGGCCGTACGCTAGCCCTTCCCTTCCTGTATTTTTAGGCTCCTTTGTATCAAATTATTGAGATGACGTTACAAATGTAGTTGCAGACGGGAATGATGAAAACCTGAGATTCCTTAATGTTAATTTCTTATGTAGCAAAAAACTTGAAACAGAACATTCACCAGTCAGAGATCACTCAAAAACAACTCTGTGCCGGTAAGGGTATTAGCGTCACATCCATTGTGCAGGAATTGCTACGCTCACTACAAGAAGAAATTTTGTGACAACCCACCTGAACGATCACCAGCACCCGATTGTGAAACTGAAAAAGATAGTGCAGGTGTTTATATTCCTGGGTGTGAAGTTGTTAATGTTTGAATGTTAGCATTTCTGCTCTAGCCCCCTACTATATCCCCCTTAAACGTACAGGAAAGGTAAGAAGAACAAGAAAAAAACAATATGTAAAAAGAAATATGTATGGAAGCAACATCGTCAAAACTTTGTGAAATGTATAATGTAGATGCACTTGATGCAGAATTTGAAGATAGTGATAAGTGCACGAAATGTCATGTGTGGTTTCAAGACCTGAATACTCCTATCTCAGCAACCACCTATACTGAGAAAGCACTGACATTGACACTGATATCAGGTAACTACTCTAAACAGCAGACACAGAAAGACCTACCCACTTCATCACGTTATTTGATTTCAAAAGCTTGTAAAGTAAAGAATGAGAAAGGTATTGGGGCATGCCCAGGTTCTTACTGTGGGCATCCGTTGCAAGATGATATGCTTAACTGTTGCCATGCAATATTATCTAAGTGATGACAAAGATTGCAGCGGGCAAGGTCCTATCCGGGCTGATGTTATGCCTGTTTAGTGGTCAAATGGCTCTGAGCACTATGGGACTTAAAATATGAGGTCATCAGTCCCCTAGACTTAGAATTACTTAAACCTAACTAACCTAAGAACATCACGCACATCCATGCCCGAGGCAGGATTCGAACCTGCGACCGTAGCAGCAGCAGCAGCAGCACGGTTCTGGACTGAAGCGCCTAGAACCGCTCGGCCAGCCTGTTAGTGAAAATGGTGCAAGAGTTAAAAAGGTAAAAGGATATACGACAAACCAATAACAGAAGCGTATCTCCCAATGAAAAAGGAGAACCCAAATGTAAAAATTGATCTCACAAAATTCTTCTCCTTACGGCCAGAAGGGGTAGAATACCAGCCAGTGGGATTGTGGGAGGGAGAGTTGGTGAAGAAGACAGTAGCGCCAGAGAAGTTTATTACAGAGGTTAGGCGTCATCAGAGGAATAGCTCACCATCAAATACGGAGGATTCAGAGACAGGCCATAGCAGAAGTAAAATCAGCCTATCCCAGAATATCGATACACTGGTTCTTCATTTCGGCTTTTCTGAGAACTGATCTGTTGCTTTGCAGAACGAAAGTCAAAGTTACGACAGGCACCCATCACAGGTATCAGTGTTTACATGTGTTGCTCACTTCCTTGGAACATCACACTGTTTTGCTATCGTCAGTGATGATCTCATTCATGACAGCGCACAGTTCATACTACGTTGTCAGCATGACAATTGATGACATAGCACCTAGCGGCCACGCCTTTCCTAAACATGTGTATGTGACTGATGGTGCAGCGTTTCGTTTTAAAAGCTGCTTTCAGCTTTGAGTTTGGTCGACGCTGTAGTACAGAAATTGAGACAAAAATGGGTATTCTCAGCAACAGGTCATGAAAAAAGTGCATGTGATGGGGTAGGAGGTCTCTGTAAACATCTTGCAACAAGATTCAATCTTCAGCATGAAGCTGTTGGTGCTATAAGAGATGCTGTTGGATTTGTACACACCATGTCAACATTAGTAACAAATATGAAACTCTTAATTGTAAATGAAAGTACTTCAAGGGAATTCCGCTTAAAAAAGAGAAGAGTGGTCTGCTATGAAGCATGTGGTAGGAATTCAATCAGGTCGCTACTGGGTAGCATCCCGGGGTGGCATATACATTGCAAGAACGGTTCTCCGCGGCCTGTTACTGTGTGTGAAATGCAGAGACTACAGCATACATTAAAAGACTTTGTAGTGAGCCACTTCGTTTCTTGTGTGTATGACAATAAGTGGCGGGTGGGACAGATAATTAGTGTCTCTCATGAGCTGCAAGATATAACCGTCTCCTTTATGACACCTCATGGTCCTGGTAATGGTTTCAAATGGCCATCATCAAAAGATTAGTGTGCAGTTCCAATTTCCCAAGTACTGCTCTTGTTGGATCATCCTTGTCTGTGTGCAAATTCAGCTCGGCTATACAAGATCAGTGAGAAGCAGATAAAAAAAAAAAACTCTCTTCAACAGTGCAGTGTTGATTGTTACGTTGTAGAAAATTTTAATTCATGAAAATTCGTGAAGTAAAATCATGACAGAAGACAATAATAATTTGTGAGTAATATCATAGAAAGAAAAATGGGTATAAATGTTCTATATCTCGTTTTTATTGTAAAATGCTTTCGAACAAAATTATGAATTGTTGTCCCACTCACTTACAATGTTGTAAAGTAATGATTGTGATTCAGAAATACCAGTTTTATGACATTTACTTAAAATAGACGAAAGATTTTTGACCTCTAGAGTAGAGCTAGGTCTCCCTAAAATGTTTGTCACATTTTGTACAGACAAGTATTGCCCACTGGGATCGTACATTCCCTAAGTACAATGACCAACTAACGTGCGATGAATTTCTTGGAACTTTCAGAATGGAGAAAATAATTTCTAAATAACCGAAAAATGTCATTCTTTCATCTTTATGTACAAACATTTTGACAATTTAAGAATTTTAAGCATTAATGTCATAGCTGACAGCAGTCAGCAGTCCTTCCAGTTAATCATTTCTCAAGGCAAACTTAATTTTGAAATTGGCAAAAAGTTACAAATTTTCAGTTTATTTTTCAAAAAAAAAAAAGAAAGAAAAAGCTCAGAAGTGTGTGTGCATTAATCGCGTCTCATAGTATTGGGAGCAAAGTATTTGTTGAAAATAGATTCAGTTCTGTATCACTTTTGGTTTTTGTATTACAATTTTTCCTTTCCTTGCGACATTTTCACAGATACCCTCATTGAGAGAGAGATCTGTAGCGTTTTGACAAATCATGAGAAGACCAAAATATAGTAGTTTTGGAGAGGTATCATGTGGAACTTAAACATATGTTTTTCAGCAAAATTTGAAACAGTGATGTCACACATTCACTCTTCACCTGTATGATTTGAGATGAAATCGCCCCAACGACTTGAGCCCGTGCCACGTCGAGTTGCTGCACTACGCAGGACGAAGGCAGTTAAGATATGATTTTAGGAGGTATCACATGACTTGACACCTCAGTGCATATTCACTTACGGAAATAGAAAACGCTCTCGTTAGTGCATGAAAAACAACACACGAAAAAAATTGTTTCTGAGCGCGTCGCCACCCCCCCCCCCTCTCTCTCTCTCTCTCTCTCTCTCTCTCTCTCTCTCTCTCTCTCTCTCTCTCTCTCTTCCTCTCTTCCTCTACCATGCTACAGAGCACTGCGAAGATTATGTACGAAGTTCCTACTTTGCAGGCCGCCATGCAATATTTAGCAGAGGGTACATGGAATACCAGAATCATTTCATCCTCTCCCCTCCCCCACCTACATATACTTAGATAATCCGCTGTCCACCTACGGCGCGTGACGAAGGGCACCCCCTTACCACTACTAGGCTTTCCTTTCCTGTTCCATTCGCAAACAGAAAGAGGAAAAAAATTGCCTATATGCCTCCTTATGAGCGCTTATTTCTCGCATCATATCTTCGTGGTCCTTAACGTGCAGTATATGTTGGGAGGCAATAGAATCGTTCTGCGATCAGCTTCAAATGTCGGTCCTGTAAATTTTCCTCGAAAAGAATGTCGCCTTCCCTACAGGGATTCCCAGTTGAGTTCACGAAACATCTTCGTTATACTTTCCTTCAATCCGACCTGATGCGGATCCCAAATATTCTATCACTACTCAAGCATAGGTCGCATTAGCGTCCTACATTCGTTCTTCTGTACAGATGAACCACACTTTCCCGCCGTGCGGTTCTAGGCGCTACAGTCTGGAGCCGAGCGACCGCAACGGTCGCGGGTTCGAATCCTGCCTCGGGCATGGATGTGTGTGATGTCCTTCGGTTAGTTAGGGTTAGTTAGGTTTAGTTAGTTCTAAGTTCTAGGCGACTGATGACCACAGCAGTTAAGTCGCATAGTGCTCAGAGCCATTTGAACCACACTTTCCTAAAATTCTCCCAATAAGCCGAAGTCGGCCATTACGCCTTCCCAAACACAGTCCTCACATGCTAGTTTCGTTTCATATCACCTCGCAGTATTACGCTGAGATATTTAAACGACGTTAGTGTCAAGCAGCCAGTGCCTCTTTGTTTTTCCTACTCTTCCACATTAACTTCAACTTTTCTACATTAAAGCCAGCTGCCATTCATCACACCAAGTAGAAATTTCGTGTAAGTCATGTCGTCCTACAGTCGCTCAACTTCCCGTACAGCACAGAGTCATCAGCAAACAATCACAGATTGCTGCCCGCCCTGTCTACCAAATTATTTATATACACTATGTGATCAAAAGTGTTCGGGCACCTGGCTGAAAATGAGTTGAAAGTTCATGGCGCCCTCCATCGCTGATGCTGGAATTCAGTATGGCTTTGGCCCACCCTTAGCCTTGATGACAGCTTCCACTCTCGCATGCATACGTTCAGTCAGGTGCTGGAAGGTTTCTTGGGGAATGGCAGCCCATTCTTCACCGAGTGCTGCACTGAGGAGAGGTATCGATGTCTGTCGATGAGGCCTGGCACGAAGTCGGCGTTCCGAAACATCCCAAAGGTGTTCCATAGTTCTATAGAATTCAGGTCAGGACTCTGTGCAGGCCAGTCCTTTACAGGGATATTACTGTCGTGTAACCACTCCGCCACAGGCCGTGCATTTTGAACAGGTGCTCGATCGTGTTGAAAGATGCAATCGCCATCCCCGAATTGCTCTTCATCAGTGGGAAGCAAGAAGCTGTGTAAAACATCAATGCAGGCCTGTGCTGTGATAGTGCTACGCATAACAACAAAGGGTGCGAGCCCCCTCCATGAAAAACACGACCACACCATAACACCACCGCCTCCGAATTTTACTATTGGCACTCCACGCGCTATGAGATGACGTTCTCCGATCACTCGCCATACTCACACCCGTTTTGTAACCAACATTGAAAGTGCCTTGATATTGCTAAGAGTGTGCTAAATGATACTTTCAGGTTCTGGACCCTACTTGCACCATAGACGCTCTTTAAAAAGAACGAACAAAGATCAACGAATTTTATTTATTTATTTATTTTTTAAGGTTGGGCACAAAGTAAGCCCCGGGCACTCCTCGCTCTGGGCACCGTTGTGGAAAGCACCTTTCTGTCAACCACTATTTTCCATACGGAATACAAATTACGCGCATTCTGACGGCGAGAGGAATTTTTTTTAAACGCCTATGTACGTAAAGTGAGTAACGTTAATATTCGGACACTGAGATTTTTATTTTGTGGTATCGTGACTTTATCCTTACCAAAACAAACAAAACTCACAAACAAGTATTACATTAAGTTATGTCCCTTCTAAATATCAGAATAAACTTTGTCAACATAACTCACGATAGATCCTTAATAATATAATTAAATAAAATCGGTCCAGTTTTCGCTTTTAATATTTGAATACGTTTCAGAACCAATTATTTCAAGGCAAGTTTTGCGCAAAAAATGTTTCAATGTCTTGTCGGACAGCCAGCTGTTGCAACTTCTTCCAAAAGCTGCAGGTCCGGGTGCTGATGACCAAGATGTCAAGCGTCCCTCACCTCAAGTCGTCGTCGTCATCATCATCATCATCACCACCACCACCACCACCTTCACCACCACCACCACCACCAAATTCTGCAACATACTGCTAGTGATCTTTTTTAAATAGTCATTACATAGACCGTCCCATGCTTCTTTAAGTTTCTTTGGAAGATATTGGTGTTTTTTTCTTCTTCTAATATATAACTCTAATTCTCCCCACACCCTGTCAATAGGGTTGAGTTCTGGTGAATAATGTTGTGGTTGTAAAACGTTTTCGTATTAGATTCATCTAGTTAACGTCTATGGTTGCTCCTTTAGAATATAGATTCTAAAGGGCCGTCGTAGCAGCAGTTTGTCTGTATGATTGATCTTGCGCGTTATGAAAAATGACGATATTAGTTTTACGGGGGATTGTATCGTCTGGGCAGCCGATCGCTCTTGTAAGCAAACCCTGCCTGCAAATTGAAGAGTATAAACTTCACGTCAACGATCAAATCACTACCAACCGTCGGAATATTTAAGTAACATGAAAATCGAACAATGTTTTATTTAATGCCTGTTATTTAACGACTGCTGGGTGAAAACAATTCATACTGTTATTCACGGGACATATAACTTAATATAATACTTGATTACTTTCCTATTTGTTTAATCGGGAATAAAGTTATGATGCTATAAAGTGAAAATCACAGAGTACTAACGTTACTCACTGTATAGCGATCCCAGTAGCTAACGGCTATTCGCCATATGTA
Source organism: Schistocerca cancellata (assembly GCF_023864275.1). Taxonomy (NCBI): domain Eukaryota; kingdom Metazoa; phylum Arthropoda; class Insecta; order Orthoptera; family Acrididae; genus Schistocerca; species Schistocerca cancellata. Next base: position 410,783,432 of record NC_064634.1, read on the forward strand.
CAAGGGCAGTGTCACGGAAAGGATGAAGTTCTGTATCTGCGGAACATCAGATAAGCCCACATTTGGGTAGTCCTAAACGGAAATTTTGCCGCGTTAGGGTGATTTGTGCGGGAACGTAAAAAGTTTTTCAGAAATAATATTTCCTCAAATTGAATAGGTGGTGGTGGTGGGGGGGGGGGGGTGGTGGTGGTGGTGTGGTGATACTAGAAGTTGCCACCGTCATTATTGAACCAGTTTCGAGATTTGTACTCCGTTGTTCGAAACCCGTCGAAATTAAGCACTAAACTACTAGTGTTTTAAGGTTTCTCCATTATTGTCACATTTAAGTCTTGTCAGTTTCTGTGGTAAATAGTGAACATGACAGAAAAGACATTGAAAAAACGATAAACATTTATATTACCACTCAAAGTAACTAGTTGGATATTTCCATCTTGCTCGCATTCGACTCATTTCAACTTTCCGCGCAGCAGCGCGGTGCAGATTTGCTACCACTGCGTTTCTAGAGTTAGAAACCTACGGTATAGCTACAAAGCGAAAGAAATTGTAAACATAGTTTGTATATAAAGGTAGACATATAACATTTAATAGTGTTTGAATTAGTACATAAATGATTTTAGGCCCATACATAAAAGAAATGTAACGTTATTTTGGGATTGCACAATAATCTTTACACATATTTAAGTAAATTTAAAACCACAATAAAGCCGAAAATGTAGCTAAAGGCCATACATAGTATTTACTAACAATGCAGACAGAATTATTATAATTTCCATTATGTCTGTAAGCGATAAAACCATCTAATCCATGAACATAACAGCAATGTCACTTACTTGGTACACATTTTGTCACATACAGTGATTTAATTCAGAATTGTGATATTCGATTCCCTCTTCACAATTTTGACATACAGTTGTGGTGTTTGAGTGATCTGCACACAAGAAACAATGACAGGGGCTACATTTTGAAAGTGTAAATTTCTGCGTAACTCTTCACAAATTGCACGTCATTGTGTGTTCCTTGCGATCGAAGTTCCTTGTCATTCGTCTTGCAGCTTTAATCTTCTGAAAAGTGCATTGACATCTAGTGGCGGTGACGCATTAGTTGATACAGTAACTAGATGTGGTTTCATCATTTGACGAGCCAAATTCTTCAAAAATGTTCTGTTACTGGCTGGTTCATTTTGCCGATTGGCTTTGTGAATTATTGAGGCATGTATTGCTGCTATGTTCAGTAATGCTTAAAAAGAGCCAATGGCGATCTCCTTGTCTCTCGGGAAACACAGTGTGTGCCACATAACTGGTCAATTGGGTGTACTCCCCCTCGCGTCATATAATCTAAAATTAACGTAGGCTTCCCTGTCTTTTCACCCACAGTCCCTTCGTCATGCATCGTTGAAACCTACCGACATAGACTTGTTCTTTTTAGGAACATGCAATACAAGAGTAATAGCGTTTTGAAAGCCAATAATATTAGAAGCAACTGCATGATACTTTAATTGTATAAACTGTTTAAGCACTTACTTTTTATTCTTACGCAGTGTACCAATAGTAGTGACGCCCTTCTGTAGAAGAGATAATGCTAGTGAATAATCAGTGTACCAATTATCAGGTGCCAGATTTAGCATCACGTAGAGCATAAATTTTCATGCCATATTCTGCAGGTTTACTTGGAATGTAAGATGTGAAACTGCATTTGCTTCCAAATGGTTCTAGCTTTTCAACAATTGCTACATATTCGCTAGGGGTGTAGTAACTTTGACAATTTTGTGTAAATAAATTAAGGATATTTGTTATGAGTGCCAGCTCTTTTTTTGGGGGAGCGGGAACTTTTTTTTCAGTCAGAGTACTCAACACTACCGTCATGTTCCTACTCGCATTTTGACTCTTCTTTTTTTTACTGTAGATAGATTGCTCCAGAACTGACCATTGTAGAAGTCCTAATTTCTAAGCCAGGGTGAAGAAATACTGGTAAACTTATTTGGACAGTAGTAGCCCATGAAAACGACAGTGGAGTGGACGATGAAGTAACATTCCCAAAGAGTTACATTTATTTTATCCACAATGTTATGCATATTAAAACACGTGGAAAGTGATTCGATACATATAACAGAAATTATTAATAGACATAGAAAGAATTTCTTCGGATTCACCTTGTGGATGAAATCGGAAGTTCACTGAGGCTTTTTGCGGATGATGCTGTGATATATCGAGAGGTGGTAACAATGGAAAATTGTACTGAAATGCAGGAGGATATGCAGCGAATTGACGCATGGTGCAGGGAATGGCAATTGAATCTCAATGTAGAAAAGTGTAATGTGCTGCGAATACATAGAAAGAAAGATCCCTTATCATATTGCTCAATATAGCAGGTCAGCAACTGGAAGCAGTTATTCCATAAATTATTTGGGAGTACGCATTAGGAGTGATTTAAAATAGAATGATCATATAAAGCTGATCGTCGGTAAAGCAGATGCCAGACTGAGATTCATTGGAAGAATCCTAAGGAAATGCAGTCCGAAAACAAAGGACGTAGGTTACAGTACGCTTGTTCGCCCACTGCTTGAATACTGCTCAGCAGTGTGGGATCCGTACCAGATAGGGTTGATAGAAGAGAGAGAGAAGATCCAACGGAGAGCAGCGCGCTTTGTTACAGGATCATTTAGTAATCGCGAAAGCGTTACGGAGAATTCCAGTGGAAGACTCTGCAGGAGAGATGCTCAGTAGCTCGGTACGGGCTTTTATTGAAGTTGTGAGAACATACCTTCACCGAGGAATCGACCAGTATATTGCTCCCTCCTACGTATATCTCGCGAAGAGACCACGCGGATAAAATCAGAGAGATTAGAGCCCAAACAGAGGCATACAGACAATCCTTCTTTCCACGAACAATACGAGGCTGGAATAGAAGGGAGAACCGATAGAGGTACTCAAAGTACCCTCCGCCGCACATCGTCAGGTGGCTTGCGGAGTATGGATGTAGATTACAAGAACTGCAAACATGTCCGCAATATGAACAAGCAAAATTTGCCAGATGCTCAGCGAGTCGATACTAGGATTCTGGAATGTCTAGCGGTGACGAACATATTTACCAAATGACCCCTTGCCGTTCATTAATGACTTATTAGACTCAAAACATTTAAAACAAATTGGTGATATTTTTTAAGAGATGCAAAGTATATAATTTGCTGAAAGTTGTGCTAGCAGTGCCACCGTCTAATCTGTTTGTAGAGTGGATTTCGTGTGATGTGTTTCTGGGGCATTGAAAGAACCAGACTGACAGTGGAAATGGTTAAAGCCAACTACTAGCGAATTTTAACTACCGTATGAAATGTGGTAAAATTGTAAAAATCCGACAACAGGAAAGAACTTGTTAAGGCTTTGAAGCCAAAAGAGAAGTATAACTTCAAAATATAACTAGCAAAGAAAGTAAAGGCTCGCAGAAATGCCTTGATTCGCAGTGTTAACAGTGATTATCGTGTTAAATAATAATAATAATAATAATAATAATAATAATACATTTTAGAGCCCTTCGATTTGGCTACAGTTAAGTTGGCAGCGTTATGAGGACTACAGACAAATATCAGAAAGATCTTCATTAGTTGTGGAAAGAAGTTTTTCTGTTTCCTCGTTTGTTAGACCCTGAACCATGTCTGAGCCCTGAAGAGGAAATGTGTTGTAGAGTGATATTAATTTTCAAATTGTGCAAGAAATTTACCGAGAATTTAACTCATGTGATGTTTAGTTTATGGCACAATTTAACTCCTCTTTACGAAATAGTTAATATTTGGTGCATCCTAATATATAATTAAATTTTATACAATGAATAATTATTATAAAGAGCCACGAAACAGATGTTCAAGGAAAACTAGACATAATACAGAAACTACTTAAACGACAGGCGGCGCTCTGCAAATCTGGACCACTGATGCACTTCTTATAGGCAGACACTGCTATGAACTAGAAAGTTATGAACTTCGCAGAAATCATTGTTAAAGCATGTCCATTACTGCGACAACAATGAGCATTTAAAAAAAGCTGGTAACATATTTGCACCTGCGTTGCCGTTCGAGGGTTAATAATGGAATAGGTGATTCAGAAGACGTTAGATGAAAGGCCATTTCACTTATTATTTGAAACACTTCTTGTCCCAGTGCCTTTCATGGTGAATATGACACGCGCCACTTTATGAGGTGTATATTGAGAATGGTGAACAGATCAATCGTCGGTGTATTAAGTTTCGTTCGTAATATGCAGCATTAATAGGAAAAATTTTCTCTAATTGCTGGTGAGTAAATATTGACCCATCGCCCATGAAACATTTTTTTTGGAGGTTCTTAATTCCCTCTAAAAGAATAACGAATCCATACAAGAAAGTAAACTATGAGGCTACAGGCAAGACACTTTCAAATTTTCAAATGTAGACAGATGTGCTTTCGAAATGAAATCATTAGAATGTCCGTCAGTATGTAAGCTCTCTCTCTCTCTCTCTCTCTCTCTCTCTCTCTCTCTCTGTCTCTGCCTCTGCCATGTATCATGCTGACAAGCAAGTGTTCGGCCAGCACTTTCCCATTTGAAAGATTAGCTAAAACATCGGCATTTACCAGCTTACTTCTGCTGAGAATTTTAGCTTGTATTTTTCTGTTAAGAGAGGTTGAGTCTCTCTTTAGATATATTACTGCAAGTTCGGAATTATGCAACTGGCTTGAAAATATTTAGTTATTTGTACCGATATTTAGAAACCAAAGTACAGTACTATCCTTTGGTAAACTGAAATCGATAGTTCCATTCCCCATAGCTGACTTGCGATCTCTTCGCACAACGCGTGGCGCTGTTGCCGGTCGATACAGGAACTATCGCTTAGATATGGCGGCCACCTTGTGACTGGACCTAAGACGAGCGTGGTCGCAATTGTGCAATAATTGCGGTGCCATATAAGCTCGACACTGCTATCTAAACACATATTAGCAAGATTTTGGTGACAGTCAACAGTGTTCCGATGCAATTGGTGATTTTATAAGCATTATACGCAGTGCATTTGAAGAGCTAAAACCGCAGTGACGCAGTGTTTTGCTGTATCTCGTTTCAGTCCTACTTGTGGAATCTAAGTGAGGTTTCGTATTTCAGTTATTATCTCAGTGTATCGTATTCGTTATTGCAGTTGTGTGGCCACGAAGTGAAGTAAATGTAAATCAGGGTTTTATAAAAAAAGTTGTGACGTCAGAAACTCCACCCTCAGCAACTGATGACATACCAGTTGGACAGCGAACGGCCTAAATTACGTCACCGGCAATAGAGGTAATAGAAATAGTTAAGTTCAATCGTTTTTTAATATGTAATGAAACCATTTCTAATCCGTGTTATGTTCAGAGAACTGCTTCCAGGACTTAAAATCACATTCAGAGGGTAGACGGAGAATTTTTTTGTCTAACGGAAACTTAAGTTTTGGGGCGAGTTTTGGGGAAAATGGGAGGGGGAGATTATTCAGAAGTGAGAAACTTTCCAAATAGTTAGAAATGACCATGAATGTCCATGTTTCATTTGTGAAGTCGTGCTTTGTACGGTAGTTGAATCGCATGTGTGGTCAGCTATTCTAATTCCATATTTTCGGTAAATTTTTGTTTCTGGTATTTGCCGAAGAGTATTTTTTAAAAAAAGCACATTTAATGCAGTTCTAATTTGTAAATCTAAATTAGTTTGCTCTTGGGTAAGAAGCATGAAGGTATCATTGCGCGGGTCTCATCGGATGTTTGCACGTGGAGTTTGTATTATAGATTAGGGACGATGTAAACGTGTTCGGGGTGAAAACTATTAAGTTACTATTGGATTTTTGTAATCGCATTAAATAACGTACCATGGTTTCGTCGGAAATTGATGTTAGCTACTAATCATAATTTCACAGTGGAATTAGTAGTAGTTTTATAACTGAGCTACTTCTTAAAAGCGTTGCTCCATTGTATTAATTTATTGGATCATGTGTAACGTGAAGTAAGTTTTTAAAGTTAAAAATATTCTAAAGATAGTTGCGCATATGTGGAACATACTTGTGACTAGTGGGAAGAAATTTTTTTTTTTTTGTGAAATTAATAGTATAAATGAACTAGTTATACCATCTATTTAGTCCACTAATTAGTGAAACAACAGATCGAATTAAGAAACATTTCGCTTCGGTTGTGAAGTAGAAGACAAAATTTTTTTAAATTAGAAAGCTGAAATAAGTGTATTCTGGGTTTGTGTTGAGTGCATACAGATCACTGGAGGTAACCTGACATTTTCTTTCTTAGATGCGAATTGTCTTGTGTCTTGTCTTGTCTTTCAATCTCTGCTGTTATGTCAGTTTATTGCGTATATTGTCAAAGTACTTCTGCGTACAACAGATTGAAGTATCGTGTTTTTCTTAATAGTTATTATGGTGTAAATTGGGATATAGCAATAGCAGATTCGGTGATTAAGCTGAAAAGTGACTTGTTTTAATTGACTCAAAACCCAGAAAGTCACTGGAGGAGTAAAAAAGTATGAAACTTGATTTAAGGAAATAGATTGTCTGTGTGCCCATTGCTGGGATTAGATCGGAAAGAGGATGATAGTTCTCACCACCTCATGCTTGCTTCAGCAAAGGTCTAGTAGATTCGTTCCTTAGGCACTCTCTCTTTCATTTTATGCTTTGCAATGCAGTATTTCAGGAATGAAATATCCAAACAGCTAATTGAAAAATGCATACAAAAAGTTAAGTACACCATGCTTCAAAACAAGATTGTAATTAGCTTGACAGCCCTTAATAAAGATTGTGTACAGATATAAACTATTCCAGTGCTGAAACTAGGCTGAAAAAGCCAAATATGTTATAGTAACCAGCTATACTTAATTTAGCAATTCCTGGATTTCAGCAAGACATTAAATTAACCCCAGATGTAGATTGTCAATCAGCATGCACATTTGACAAAAATTATTGTATTGGTGGAGCAGTCATAGAGTATGTTCAGAGAAAATGATTTATACGGTGACAGCTGGGATTAGGCTGTAAGATCACAAACAAAAGGCATCCTAGCAGTGACCTGCATGGCTGAAGAGTGGAAACTGTAAATTCACTTACCTTCACCACTCATGGGGGAGGCAGCCGCATAAAAGAAACAAAATATGTGTGTGTGTTTTAAAGAGAAGTGATGTTCACATTTTTTGTAGTATTTCTTCTATGATTTGCGAAGTACTAGACTTCTACCAAATTATTGACCCCTGCAGTATGTGCGAGAAGTCAGCTATTGTGGTGCTTGTTTAACAAAGTAGGTTTTACATTAATTTAAAAGATTAACTTATTGTTTTTAGCTGATCTTTAAACTAGCTTGCCGAACTAGTTCTGAGAAGTATTGTACACAGTCTTGGGTCTTCTCTCTCTCTCTCTCTCTCTCTCTCTCTCTCTCTCTCTCCAGCACAGTTAATGACAAACTTGTTTCAGGTTGAAGAGAAGAACCCTAATGTGTCTAACTTGGATGATGGTCAGCTGAAAGCTCTGTTGGATGAAGCAATTACATACAAGTGTCCAAAAGATCGTGAAGGAAAAAGTGATTTGTTCCGGGTGAGTGTGGGTGCTGTATTTTACTGATTACTCTGTCAAGGATAAGTGAAAATCGTACCATTTATTTGATTTAATGAGATACTAACATAGGCCCACAATAGGGTAATAGTGACATGGTATTTATCTGTTAAGGTGAGTAACAGATGGAATAGCTTCAGCCTGCAGTGGTTTTTTTTTGTGTTAATTGTATGTTGATTCCATGTGACGTCTTAGTTCTGTTTCCAGGTATAAACTTTACAAATTTGTGTAAGAAAATCCAGCTTGCACATCCCAAAGCTATCCTTAATTTTACGGATGTTGTGGTTCGTTTATGTGCATCAATTTGTGATAACAGGGGCATATTAAACACTTCATTCATTCTCCCCCCCCCCTTTTTTTTTTTTTTTTAAAAAAGGTACGTTGTTCCTTCTGAATTGTATCTTTTGCAAGTCGTTGCTTTTGGTTTATAAGTTAATGTCAGTGTTAGTTGGAAGGAGTGTCATTAAAGGGATCATATTAACATGATTTTTGGTGAACTTCCACTTGTTTTAAGTGGCAGTGTGTTGGTTCATGTATCTGGCATTATTAAGTGTGTTGGAAATTCTCCACCCCACACTCCATCTCTCGTCACTCCACATAATTGCGTTTCCATTCATCTTGGATATTGCCAGTATGGATTGTCTGAAGATAGGCATCTTGCTTTTGTATTTCATGGTTTTGATGATTGCTTCCACTTTCAACTAGATCTAAATTTATCACGCTGTGCGGAAAAGGAACTGTGGCATACTCTGTACAAATTTTCTATACAAACATATTTTAATGAATTCATTCACCTCTTGTGGGTTCAAAAGCACTTATTATTTTCCATAATAAATGTAAAAACATTTACATAGTGAAAACAGCATTACTGTAAGAGCTTCTTAGATGGAGTAGTTCTATGTCTCCTAGCTTCTAGCATTGGAAATTTAACTGATAAAACGCTGTGTAATTGGATAGAGTTCTTTATTCAGTGCTAAGTTTGATTACACATGAAATTATATTTTTAGTTGCCCTGTTTGATTAACAGACATTGTTAGCACTTGTTCATACTCTGCAGCAAAATGATTCATCACTGGAGGTGAAACCAAGTAACCTTTTGTCCAGGATGACTCGTTAATTGGTGTAATTCAGAGTCCATAAAATACTTGTAGTCCACACCTCCAAGCATTTTGCAAGAAATATAAATTTTGATTTGATCATAAATAGTGTCCCAAACTTCTAAAGGTCAAAACTAGAAATCATAGAGAATCACAATACAATACCTAGAGACTAGGAAGTAGTGGTTAGAAACAAACTTTATTGACCTACACGACTTTTTGAGAGTTTCTGCACAGATTCTATTATTTCCTCTGATGTTGTAAGTGTAGGACAGTATCTCTTTTGGCAATCACACACTGAGGTGTGTTGTTCAGATACTAACAGATAATAACATTTATTAACATTTGTATGGCATCATGCAGTCATTTTGAAAAACCACCACTGTTGCAGCAGATCTCAAAGTAGTGTGTGCAATTTAAATGGAAAGGCAACAAATAAGCCATCAGTATGATTCCAGTCCATGAGGGTGACCATTTCTGATGATCTGTGATGAAAATGGCACACTGATTTTAATCAGTTTGGGTATGTGTTCTGCTCCAGTTGGAAAAAAAAAAAAAAAAAAAAAAAAAAAAAAAAAAAAAAAAAAAACTTAACAGCTGAGAGGCTTTGTTGATGGTTGATACAAATTGTAGGGAATGTGGCACTGTGATACTGTGCTGTTGAAACTGTTTACATAACTCTTGGTTAAAAATAATTTCACTACATTGCTCGCACACAGTTTTACAGATAGGTTGTCTAATTGCTGCTGGAAATGTTAATTTTGCATGAAGGATGATGGTTGTTCATTGATTCATATTTTTCTATGTGATCAAACACCATCTCCTGAAATTCAGCTAAGTGTACAATAGGTTGTCAGATTCTTATGAACCTTGTATGGTTTAAACAACTCACTTTCTTGTGAGGTTCTTTATATTAGGGTCATGGTTTACGCGAAATGTTTTTCTGTAAATTTATTGTACTTCCAGTCAATATTGTTGCATCTTTATATGTCTTCAAATTTTTGTAATAAATAATGCTCGATGTGAGAGAATTGCTCACAAAAGGTAAAGAATAGTAAACTCCACGTCTGCATATATTCTTCGAAAGCCACCTAGAAGACGGTATTGGAGGGTACGACAGACACTATGAACTTTCCCTTCCCTGATCCATTTGCAGTGGTTCGTGGCAAGACTGATCATTGCTAAATCCTCCTACGAAGTTAAAATTTTTCTGCAGTCTACCAGCACCACGCTGACATTTGTGTTGGAAGTAATATCTTACTTCACTTTTCCTGGATGTTGTTGTTGTCGTCATCTTCAGGACTGGTTTTACTCAGTTCTCCATACTACTCTATCCTATACAAGAATCTTTATCTCTGAACGACCTATAGAACTGACCTCCTATGGAATTGGGTTGCTGTGTTCATCCCTTGGTCTTCCTCCATCATTTTTACGCATCACACTTTACTCTGGTACTAAATTGGCGATTCATTGCTGCCTCAGAAAATGTTCTATCAACAAATCCCTGATTTTAGTCAAATTGTGCCACACATTTCTTTTCTTCACAGTTCTATTCCGTACTGCCTCATTAATTACGCAATGTACCCATTGAATCTTCAGCATTATTCTGTGGCACCACATTTCAAAAGCTTCAATTCTCTCCTTGTCTGAACAACTAATCACCCAAGTTTCTCTTCCCGACAAAGCTACATCCGAGACACATACCTCAAGAAAAGGCTTCCTATCACACTAATTTGTATCTGGTAACAAATTTCTCTTGTTCAGAAACACTTTTCTTGCCTTGCCAGTCTACATTTTATATCATCATTACTTTGGCCATAGTCAGTTACTTGGTACACAAGTAGGTTGTGCTTTCAGGGTGTTGTTTGCTAATTGAATTATCCAGTGTTGCCTGATTTAATCATACAGCATTCCATTACCTTTATTTTGCTTTTGATGTTTATCTTATATCCTCCTTTCATGGAATGTACAGTCTTTGAACAAGTTTTGTCAACCACTTCATTTGTAGACTGGTTATGTTCCCTTAAGATTATGCCAGTGAATCTCAGCCTGGCATCAGCTTTTATGTAGTCCTTTCAGTTTAGATTGTTCTGGATGGTTAGATCTAAGTTCTTCATTGTAGTTACTGCTCCCAGTGATTTTTAACCAAAAATGTAAGTGAGAAGACAATTGCTCATTTTTCAAGATAATGCTGGACAAGCAATTGTTAAGAAACATGTAAAGTTTACATACACGTGCTTAATTCATTATAAGCACCATGCCACTGGAAATGCCCCTTTCCTGTCGTTTTTCCCTTATCTCAGAGTACTCTGTTTAGTGCCCTCTATTTATTGTAAAAGGTGAAATTTAGTAGAATATTAAATACAAAGAATAAAAATACAAAGATTAGTTTTTCCACAACTAATCATTCCATGGTTTTGTAAGGGGGGGGGGGGAGAAGGGAATGAGATTTGGTTAAGTTATTCAAATGCTGTAGTGCATGTATTTCAGTGTGTGTCTACTGATGTTATCTATAATTTTATGTCTTCTGTACTTTATTTTTGTTTCTATTAACTGGTGTTTGTGAGTAAATTTTGTAGTCTTAGATATTCTTTCTTTCTTACTTACTTTACAGGAATGTGCATCCTATGAATGAAAATGTAACTTGCCCATGAAAAATGAGAGTAGATGCACATTACCACAGTTTTCAATATTTCAGCTATCTAATTTCGTTCACATTCATATCATCATTAGATGTAAATACTATTGATGGGATTATCTAATTTTGTAATTACTGAAGTGTTCTATTGTGCATTTAGTTCTTAGTGTGCAAAATGTAATTAAACATGTATTTGTGGTTGCTTCAGTGCTCTTCACTGAATTTGGAGAGGTCAGATAAGTTCCCTTAATTACAGTTTCTTACATGCCAAACTCTCCTACTGTACAGTGACCTTAGACTGTGATCTTGTTATAATAAATGTTGTGAGTCTTTGACAGAGTCTTATGTTGTAATATTGCAAAATTGTGGACATGAAGAGTGGAATTGGTGACCTACTGACCTTGCTGCACACTCAGTGTTAAGCAGTAGAGAGAGACAAAACTAGGCAAACACAACAGTTCAGTTTAAAACTGATTTTTCTTCAGAGACCATGGGTGCTCATGTAACTGATAGCTTGCACATTCTCTCTCTCTCTCTCTCTCTCTCTCTCTCTCTCTGGGACATTTTACTATAGAATTACAAAGATAATCAGCTTCATTCCATTAACATAAAACAAAAACAAATTGTTTTGTAGAATGTTCTTTCGAAATTCAGCCCCTAAATTGCTCATTTGATGCCTGTATCTCATTAAATACAAGGGAGGGGGATGAGAGCAAGATTACTCATGTCTTTAAACATCAGACTAAGACTTTGATCTCGTCACACAATAACTGTTCCCTGCAGGGAAAAGCCACACCACAGATATGGATTACATGAACAAGACCAGGAAGATTGTCGAAAATTTTACTAGCTTTTGGAGCTACTAGCTACTAAGGTGAACTCAAAACATCTGAATTATTAAATGTACTGAATTAACCTTGGGCTATAGAGCAGTATTATGTTTATACATTTCAGTCTTGGGAATTCGGTGCCATGCTCGAGCAGTGATGGTATCTTCATAGAATTAATGGTGATGAGACGAATAAATTGCAGCAGACTCACATTTATTCAAGAATGTTTAAGAAACTTCCTTGTAGTTCACTGTGAGGTTTAAAGCTAAGAGGTGGCTAATAGAAAATATGACCTTGTGAATGCAAGATGTGCTTATTTGTTGCATGTTTGTTGTGGCTGCATTTCATGTGGTCTAACCTGTTGAAGAACCTTTCTTTGACCTCATCTCCTGTTAATAGCTTTGTCAAGTTGTTCACTTACCTGTTAGATTAATCTAATGTCTTGAAAGCGTTTCCATTCTCATTCTGTTTAGAGAGGTGAGTGATTGGATGATGGCTTGCTCCCCTTCTCAATCATCCTTTCTTTGAAATGTGAAATTTCTGAATTACAGTTTGTTGAAGGTAGATAACAACAGGTTGTAGAGAGGTTCTTATTTTAAATGGTTTGGGAAGGAAGGTATCTTTAGCTATTTGTCCACACAGTACAAGCTTGATTCTCTCTCTCTCTCTCTCTCTCTCTCTCTCTCTCTCTCTCTCTCTTCCTGTGTGTGTGTGTGTGTGTGTGTGTGTGTGTGTGTGTGTGTGTGTGTGTGTGTGTGTGTGTGAGAGAGAGAGAGAGAGAGAGAGAGAGAGAGAGAGAGAGAGAGAGAGAGAAACTTTCGTACTGCTTCTCAATATGTCATTTACTTACACACAATTTTAATGTTGACTACAGGAGCTTCTACAGGAAGTAGAGGCAGACGAGAGTGACTCTCGCCGCAGTGGCTGTACCAGTGTTACTTCCGGAACTGCCAGTGTTGCCAGTTCACGTTGCTACAGTGGAAATCGCCGGAGAGGTATTCCCTCACGTCGAGATGTCACTGCTGTTTCTGAGCGTCAGACAAGAGGCGGCTCCCTTCAGAACCTAGTCCACGCTGCCAGTTCAGAGTTCGACACGACGGGCTTCGGTGGGCACGGACCTGCAGGGCGGAGGCGGGGCGCCCGCCAGAAGGAGCAGAGGGCTACCAGTGTGAGTGCACGTCAGCGTGAGGGGGGTTCGCTCCCCAGCAATGTGAACGTTGGTGGTGACTGTCTCCTTGAGGACAGCCGAAGGCGGCGGAGAGATCCTGCATCTGCACCAGTTGAAGACTTGGCGGCAGCGGCCACCGCCCCTGCCAGGTGCGGGGGCGGGCCGGGTGCCATCGCTAGCCTGCCTGTCTGCCACTCCTCGAGTGATACTGACAGTACTGCTGTCAGTGATAGTGTGTGTGGTGCTTCGGATGGTGGACGCCCTATTCCTACTTCAACAATCTCAGACCGACGAGATATTGGGGTGGCTGGTGGTTCGGACTGTGAAATTGGCACAGAGCTGGAGGTTGTGCAAAGATCAGAGACGGCGCCTCGTGTGCCAAATTTTACCAGCCACGCCACATTGGAAGTTGGGGGGAAAAGTATATCGAATCGTGACTCTGAAGTTGACACCACCGTCACGCTTCCACTGGGACTGTTACAGGTCTGCATTGATGCTTTCTTAGTTTTTACTTAGCACTTTTTCTGGTTATTTCCATTTAGAATACACGTAAATGGCTTTTTCAGACTAATACTTAGATAGCATTTGTAACACACAAATAATGTATATTTTGTTGTTACCCATTGACACACACACACACAGAGAGAGAGAGAGAGAGAGAGAGAGAGAGAGAGAGAGAGAGAGATGTAATGTGTGCATACGAAAAGAAGGTTCTCCTCATACTTCGTTCTGATGTTATGTGCTGCCCACCTCTCCTACCTTTTGCAAATGTTTCAGAAAGTAAGGAAGGTTACTGTCATTCTTTCTGAGTCTGTTCACTGTACTGGGTGCAAGCCTACAAAGGACAAGAGCAAGCAAGAGTCTCTCTCTCTCTCTCTCTCTCTCTCTCTCTCTCTCTCTCTGTGTGTGTGTGTGTGTGTGTGTGTGTGTGTGTGTGTGTGTGTGTGTGTGTGTGTGTGTGTGTGTGTGTCTGTAATCCATAAATGTCTCCCTTGCACTTTGCACAGATACACAAGCTCTCCTTTTCAGCACATAAGATGGCACTGCTCTGTATGCATAAATGAGATTATTGTTTAACCAAAGCTTTCGTCTTCTCTGTAGCCATTGTGTTTTTAGAAAGGCTACACAATTTGTCTTAAGAAGTGTAATTAACAGTACGACATATTAGATGCCTGTTGTTAACTAAGACAGTGCATCTAAGTTGAAGTGTTAATTTGTAATCAAAATAACCTCTGATGGCAAAAAAGAAATAACGTCAAGAAGTGTGTGTTGGAAGACATACCCTGTTTAATAGGAGTGTTACAATTACCTACAATATCATGGTATGAGGGGGGGGGGGGGGGAGATTGGTATGATTTGCCACTTTTCATTGTGAAAAGAGAGCTTGAGGTCCAACAAACTACTACTGCATGATTTAGCAGTGAAGACTGATTCTTGTAATTCGCATAAATCTATGTGGATACAAGTAGACCAAACTATCAGATATGCACCATGTCACATTTTTGCACTGTGGTGAACAAAGTACGGTCTGTAGCAGTGCTGACTGATCATACAATAAACAGTAGCATGTCTAGTAGTTATGTATGTGTTAATTTCTCGCCCTTAAACATTCACTACAGCCTCAAAAACTTTTGAGATACTGTTGATGTCTAGGAAAGAAAGAAAACCTTTTTTTGTCATCTAGTGTACTATGAGCATAAGTTGAAGTCATACTGAAATTTTTTTTCCACTGTAGCTTACGAATGATAGGGTTGTTTTTGTCATTGCATCAATTTTATTCCAGTTAACAAATGAAACATGTCCTGATCATTTGAAGTGGACAATTCACTGTGTGATTGTCTATAAGTCAGGTCTCTAAAAGAATGTCCTTGACAGCTGGCGGCCATGGTGCTAATGCTACTATGCAGTTTGTGTGTTTTTTTTTTAAGTGCTGTGTCAATTGCCCAACTACCTGAAAATTTGAGCCCTTGCGACATCATACTACTGAAATGTGAAAAAGCACTAATAAAATAAGAGGATCAAAATGGACACTCCTTGTCTTAAGAAAGGGGGGGGGGGGGTTTGTGCAGTTAGAGATTACAATGTATTCTACTACATACACAGATGCAGTCTCTTAACTGTATCTTATAGAAGAGAGCACACCTCAGTTATCCATATTTCCTATGTCAGTGTAACTATTTTCACTGCTGTTGCTGCGGTATAATCTCCTAATCTCATTAATTGTTCCAGTCTCTATTCCAGGGCACCTTCTCATTGTTGTGCCTCTTCAAAGATCAGCCAGTTGTGACAGTGTTGTTTCATTTTGTAGGAATAATACAGCCTAATGCCTCACGAATTAAAAATTTTTATGTCTCTTTCATTTAAAATCCTTTCTTGTCTCGCTAGATGAAATGAAATGGTTTGTTTACTGAGGTGTCATGCATTCTTGCTGGCTGGGTGCAGTTGAGTACATGTGCTGCTTCCCTACTCTCTTGATACTACTACTACTACTACTACTACTACTACTTCTTCTCTCCTTCCTACAACTCGCCTCAACTTGCAGTCAGTGCTGCCACCACTTCTTGCCGCTAGGCCCAGCCAGATGCTGACGAGAGGCAGCAATCATGTGGAGAGGTTTGCTTCAGAGACTTAGACACAGTGGCCAGAGATGGCAGTCATGTGCGCATGAGTTGTCTAAGTGATTGTGTGGGGGTGTGTGTACTCCCGTTTCCTGACAAAAGCTATGACTGAAAATTTTGTTGAGAGAGTGTAATTGTCTTTTGTACATGTCTGTGTGTGGCTTAGCAATCGTCTTTACAGTGAGTTGCTGCCTGTCCTAGTTATTGATTCTCAGAGTATTTGAGCAAGTAACCTGTTGCACGAATTGATCACTGTGGTCTCATTTCATCAACATGCTGTCTGTGGCTCGTGCATAGCCGGCCACACGAGTCGATTTCCACGACTGTCGGAAACTGCAGGCCTTATATGCGGATATCTGTAACGTATTGGGCCTGCCGTCCTGAAGCTATTTGGTTCCCACAATGTGCAGGCCCTGCCCATTGGATCCAATCTCACTGATATGCCTGCAAGCCGGGTCTGTGTGTGGCGTAATGCAGTGGATTTTCATGGTTTATCCATGGGCCCAGGACTATAGTGATCCTCAGCAGGCCAGAGGCCATAGGCGATGGATTTCAGGAATTGGGACCTTCTCACTGCAAGTACATTCTACAGTGTGGCATTTTATAAACATTTTATTTTTTCTAGTATATTCTGGCTCTTCAGAAATAGATTATATGTTAGAAAGTATGGACGATACGAAGAAGAAAATTGTGGTAGTAACTGGCGGTTTGTGCACTATGTACTCGTATATTTCTCGAATGAAAAACCACAATACTTGTAAAATAATGGTTATGACACATGGGTAATAACCAACAATAACAGACATAGAAACAGTGTTTTATAGGCGGTCACCTACAGTGTTGGTTTACACAAATCTTCCCCACCTTATACACTCTTCTCAAGAGGCCTACGTTTTTATGAGGTTATCTCTGAAATCAGTGAAGATATTTTAAATCTGTCTTGCGACTCCATGGAAATGCATATTTCTATCACCAAATTTGTGTTGTTTTATTGAAGTAACATTACTGTTATTAATGAAAAACATATACCATTTGTCTTGCTTTCTCCATCTAAGATGTTGATCTTAGTATTTAAGATTTTTGCTCCAGTCAAGAACCGTTACCTGCTTCCAAGTTGTTTATAGATATTTCCTTGTTTGCTCTATTGTTTCTTGTACCATAGCTGCATAGACAGATTGTTAACTTACATCTTCACTTACCCTTGATATCAGAATTTGCCAGAAAAAAAACGTTGAAACTTGTCTGGAAATGCAGTTTCACTTGGGGGAAACTTTTGGCAACCCTGATCCAGTTCTTTTGTTTTAACAGCACACACTGACTCTTTATCTATAGTTGAAAGAGTAGCTGTTGGTTCCTGTAGATTTCCCAGCACACTTCACACGAACTTAAGAGAGAGGCTCTTCAAGGTAGTGCCCCTTGCTACTTTCCTTCAGATTGAAGTAGAGGACATGCTTTCATACATGTCAAATACACAATTCAACATTTCACACTGTGTTGTGAGATTGTGCTAAATCAGTATGTTGTGATCTGTAACAAATGCTTTGCAGCTATGAGAAAGTGTAGCAACAGTCATTGGCCTGAGTTGTAGGATTAGCAATGTGGCACTATCACTGGCAATGTTTACAAGTCCCTGAGCTCAGATTGGTACTAGTGTGTCCCGTTTACACATAATGTGCATTAGGTGTCACACATTCTTTCATCGGCCTGATTTGGTATTATTTTCAGTAGTTCAGGAGCCTTATCCAGAAAAAGAAAAATGAACAGTTTTACAGTAGAATAATAATTTCGACCCTCTATAGAGATGTGAAATACAGACATTTAACAGAAAGGAGATACCAGTAATGCAGCCCACTGAAATTGGATTTGTTCAAACTGCAAATGGTTGTATGTACATTTGTTGACATTTTGACTTCCTGTGGGTGACTGTATTGAAATTTCTTGACATTGCAATGGGTGTCACTCTTGTATTTTCTGGCAGTATTCACCACAAGTTGAGAGTGACACACATTACATTGTCATGGTATTTCAGTACACACACCTGGATGGAAGTCCATAACAACAGAAAGCCTGGTTAGAAATGAATGCGTTCCGTACAACGTGGGAGTCAGTCAGCAGCTTTCACATTTATCCTTTTGGAAATGTGGTGACTTGGAAATGTATGAAATTGCCTTTCAACAGCTCTCTCGTATATATTAGACGGAAACATTCCATGTGGGAAAAAATATCTAAAAACAAAGATGATGTAACTTACCAAATGAAAGTGTTGGTATGTTGATAGACAAAAACCCACACACAAAATTCGGGCTTTCGTAACCTAAGGTCGCTTCATCAGGAAAGAGGGAAAGACGAAAGGATGTGGGTTTTAAGGGAGAGGGTGAGGAGTCATTCCAATCCCGAGAGCGGAAAGACTTAACTTAGGGGGAGAAAAGGACAGGTATACACATATACACAGGAGTGTATATCCTCTCCCTTTAAACCCACATCCTTTTTTCTTTCCCTCTCTTTCCCTCTTTCCTGATGAAGCAACCTTAGGTTGCGAAAGTTCGAATTTTGCGTGTGTGTGTTTGTCTATCAACATACCAACTCTTTCGTTTGGTAAGTTACATCATCTTTGTTTGTTTTATATATATAATCCCCTCGCTCCCCCCCCCCCCCTCCCCTCCCCTGCCCTTTCCGCCATTCAAAGTAATTCACTACGTCTTACAAGGATTACATATGTTGAATGCTGGTGACAGGTACTTTCACATTTTAACGATATGCAGCAGTGTGTACTCCTGATAATTCTTGTGCAGATTTTTCGTGTGTTACAAAAGAAAGCAAACGTGTCGTGCCACAGGGAGCAGCTGTGCAGGTTGCCGGCTGGTAGGGGCAGCGGTGAACACTAAGCCAGACTAGCGATGGAAGGTTACTGTGCCTGAGAATGTGCAGACGTCGCCTGCCGACGTTACCACTAACCTGTCCAGTAGACGTCATCCCAGATTCATATTTCAAAATGTCTCGATTATTCGTGCCTCTTCTCCCCCCCCCACATTACCCTGAATGATTGGAAGTATACTGTAATTCAAATTGTGTATGGCATTTGTATGCTCGTGTCGCATTCACATGCTAAATGTATTACCTTACCCTGAGTAACTTTGTTGATTAACTGATAGTGAACTTGTAGTAAACAGAGAACTTGTAGTAAACAGTGAACTGAACAACAAAGCTAGAATCTGTATTTTCTGTCTAGAGTGTCAAGTTCTCATACCGAAATCAGATTGTTAAATTCTATTTTTCATATTTATTTTTTATTTCATGTTTCGTTTGTTTCTTTAGTTTATGGATCTATGCTAAAATTTGAATTTGGATGCCAGATATCACAGCACAATTTGCCTTTTTGCCATTCAAGAGCAAAATTGTGACAGAATTATTTCTACAGCTGCATGTTGTTCTACCTTTCCAGTTTCACTGGACAACTGCCACTGTACACAAGTTACACATTGCTTCACATTCATAATTTAAAAAATGTTTAAAATGCAGGCATATTTTTATATATACATGAATAAAAAAATAAAGCTATAGTTACAGTGGATAAGTAAAGTTGTGTAGTTGGAACCTTCAGCTTTCCTGGAAATAAGAGGAGAGGAAATTGTGAGAAGGAAGATTTAATTTTTAATACACTTGGTGCCCTGCAACTTGTGCAGAATAGGGGAACTTAATTTTTGACAGCTATCATGTTGACATTGGCAGCATAGGATTTATTTTAAATTTATTGTGCTGGCCAGTACTGGCCATCTGTCCATCATAATTGATACTGTTAAGTAGGGTGTCATATGAACAGTCTTTTAAAATTCTACAAACGACTGTATGTACATGTGTGTACTGCTTAATACTGATCTGTCTTATTAAATTTAAAGTGAATCTTACGCAGCTAATGTTAGCATTTACACCTTAAAAATGTAGTTACTAAACAGAAATGTGAGAAAGCAGAGATCAATGTCTGAGAACACTAAGAATGCTTGCAGGAAGTGGCATACTTATTTTTCCACACATTGCTTATGCCATTTGAAGGAAATAATTCCATATTTGCAATTGCTTCTCGCCTCCTTTTTCTGTATACTTTTATGAAGCTTGTTAGGAGGGGAGGGGGGGGGGCAGTATTTGCGAATTTCTTTTTCTCTGTAATGTCATTTCTTTTCTGTACTGTTTTTGCAACCTTGTACTTCTCACAGTAACGAGATGTCATTACAAGCAGTGCACATAAATTTTAAATGAGCATTTAAGACACCAATATCTCAAAGAATGTGTTATCTGTTTCTTTGATCTGGTAGGTTTGTCAAATGTTAAAACTGTACAGTTTGGGGTAAACAGCCTTGAGAATTCTGTATGATGAGCGTTTTGTGTGTGTGTGTGTGTGTGTGTGTGTGTGTGTGTGTGTGTGTGTGTGTGTGTGTTGGGGGGGGGGTCATGAAGGTCATTTGGATTAAAATAATGTATAATGTATTATGTCATTAGAGTTAAAGATAAAGTTGGCTTGTTGATTTAAGTGTCAGAAAAAGAACTAGGAGAATAGGTTTTGCAATAAGCAGAATGTAATGGTGGTAGCAAAATTCGGGCTCCATCCTTGTTGCATGTAAAAGTGGAGCCTGCCGGTTGTCTTGCAGCGGGAGAAGGGCAGCGCAAGTGTTCCTGTGGTAAATGGTGTCGACCAGAGCCCTCTCCAGTTGGCGTCGTCCTACAACTCCGTTAAGTGCATCATGGGTTCAGTTGCTCGCAGTGGCAGTGGTGCCCAGGAGGAACGTACAGTCTCCACTACCTCTGCTGCAACGAAAGGTCAGTAGCTTTGTAATTATGAATGTCTAGTGGTGTATTAGCTTGGACGTGACCTTAATAGTACATGGAGTTGTTTTAAAATGTGAGAAATTGCTGGTTTCTGACTCACTACTTTGTGTAAGTGCAGGAAATGACGCAGTGTTGAAACGATCAGTGGGGGCAGAAGCTGCGAAATCTGGTGTAGCAATACATAACAATTACCCAATGCAGATGCAACATTTAAGTGTCCTATCATTACCACCAAATACCTGGATTGCTACGTCTCTTGGATCAGGTAATATATTTATCACATTTGTAATTAAATTATTATTATTATTATTATTATTATTATTATTATATTATTTTGCTACTGATTTTAATGGATATTTGAGTTATTCTGTTGCTTTGACAGGAGGATAAGTCATCTGTGAGTAGTTGGAACTGAATTTTACTCTTACCACTGATGCAAGATTCCCTGTTCATATTCATTTGCTCTTTGTTATGTGTGGAGATCTTACCTGTATGCGAAGGATTTAGCTTCGATTGATATGACTGTTAATTTGGATTGTCGATACCTTAGCTGCTTCTTCTGAAATTGTTGAGAGTGACCATTTTTAACTCAGTGTTAACTATTATGATAACAAATGGTATTAAATGAGTAGTCACACTTACTATGGCAGGTGCAGCATGTGCTGGGTGATTGTAGGTGCTTTCATTATAGCTTGTAATTGTTAATACATTAGACTGTACATTAAAATTGAATGAGCTGTGATATGGTTTTGGAGTATATTAATTGAAAAGCTCTCATTAGTTTTTGGCAATTATCTTCATGCTGAGAAACATGTGTGACAACAATCAGAGATTTTTCAACAGAAACCAAATGAATTTCATGAAAGTAGTAACATGGATAAGAAACCACATGCAGATAATAAAACTGAGACTAGCAGAAAGTATTAATATATTCAGGGTGTTACACTGCAGAAGCTGACTCTTCAAATTTCATACTTTATTGGTAAAAATGGGCAGCTGAAGCCTGACAAATTTCCTGTAAAATTTGTTTGTAGTTCAAAATTTAAATCATTTGAGTTAAAGTGGAGTGGGGGATTTGTCATTCTTGAAAAATGTTACTTCAAAAGATCTAGGGTGATCTGACGCCTAATGACCAATACTTTTCCTGGAATAGTTGTTTTGACAGAGCCAGCTTTCAACACTGGGAAGGCAACAGTCGTGGTAAATTTGTGAAATATTCATTTGTAGTGAAAGGGTTGTGGTGTGGTATGGAACTGGGAATTACTGAGGCATATTTTTTCAAAACCAAGATCGACCAACCCACTGCTTCTACATTTGTGCAGTGAAGGGTACATGGTGGACAAGATTCATATTCCCATGTCCTTTTCCATTTGCAGATGTTACACAGGCAATACACTCTGCAAGCCCTAATTTCAGTTATTTAACTATTTTGATAATTGATGTGGGTCGAAGAAAAGTGGTGTGACAAAATTGAGTACTTTGAGGTATGTGCACCATATTGTAGTGGATGGACCACTTTGTTGGCAAAAGAGATGTAAGTGTATTCAGTGATTTGAACTGCTTTGTAGCAGTTATTTAAAGAGCAATTCATGTCACTAGATACAAATGTTTTGTAAATTGTTGTACTAAGGTGTTTTGATGCATTAGTCTTTCCCAGATTAGAAGCTGTTTTTGCATTCAAAGCATTAAAATAGAAAAATGGAAGGAGGCGAACATATTAAGAACAATGGAAATAATGACCAGAGGAAGTGAAAATGATGATACATACGCCAGGATATTCGGGAAAAACTTGGGAAATTTTCATCCAGCAAAAACGTGGGAACTTTACAGAATTCCGGGAATTTTTCATTGTTTTAGTTTTCAGTTAAAAATTCTAATTTTGATTGGTAAGAAGTGATACCGTAACAAAGAATTTTACATTAGCCCACTGCTGTTGAACAACGCTGCAGCAATGAAACGCAAACAAGATAATAAGACCAAAATAAAACTTTAGTTGCCAATAAAATGTGCCATTGCCATTTACAACAATGGAAAAACACACACACACCAAAATGTGACAATAGCTTTAAGATAGACTCTTCAGTATGTTGTAACAACAGACTGCTTTTGATGAGCATGATGTCACAACTGTTTACTTTTCAAGCAGGTCACAGGGAAGATATTGTGATTGCTAGTTTTAGAAGTGTTAATTCCAATGCAAATTTCTTTTTTGCAAGATCAATTGTTACATGTGAGAATGTCTGATGAATTTTTTAAATCAAGGAGCATTTGACCCACATAAAAAAATGTAACACATTGAGGACAAGCCACTTGAAAAATTTTGTGTCCAGAAGACCACCTATTTATGCTATTATTTAAAACTTTCGTGTCTTGTGTATCTTAAAGGGTAACACATGCTAAAACAGACCAGAAAGCTTGGGTTCCCTTGTAGCTACACCATTTGTTCATTAAACAATAAACTATTTCTATTTGTGTGTTCACACTACTTAACAGTGATGTTGCTACTAGCTGACTACATCACATGTCCTATGCTCTGAATATCTGCTGTCATTGGCTGGCGAGATGATGCGAGATAAGGAGAGGTATGATTGGCTGACAAAAGCGGATCACAATCTCGGTTTCAATGCTTCAGCAGCTACTGTGCAGTATTTGGTGGAATTCGTATTTACACTTCCATAGTACAAAAATACACAGTGTACATGTTGCTGCACGTGAAAGATCTTTCCAAAAACCCTTTCTAAGTAGAGTGCTTTGGCCGAAAGCTCAGTGTGTAACAAGTCTTTTCAGTGTGCCTGTCTACAACTCTTTACAGTGTGATTATCAATCTATCCTTGTAAAATTTTGTTGATATTCTAACATGGACTTCGTATTGTTAGATATGACTATATTTATTTGCAATGTAATATTATAGAAACCGCTGTCAGTTACAAACTGTCCATGTTTACTTCAACCATTTTGTTTACAACAGTCTTCTCTAGTATCATTGTCACTTCAAAATAATAATGATAGAGTAAATATAAAAGTGCCTTTCACAGGATGTCATTTAAAGGAAATTTGTGTCAGATAACCATAAATTTCAAATTATATTCACTGTCGGAGAAATTTAATAGTTATAAGATTAGAACATGCCTGGTATGTCATTTTTGCAGTATACAATCAAATGATAACTCTTAAAATGAACCATTGGTGCATTTTTGGACAAAATTTTGAATCATCATCATCATCCTGTCTTGAAAACTATTTTAACCTGATTCTATCAGCCAGTGTTACAAATTAGTCTGTTAATAGCAATCAGCTGATAATGTGTGTGGTGTTACAGCATGAAATGTCTTCACCAAACAGTATTGTACACTAGGGACAAACAGTATGAGGTGTGCCTTTTTAAACAAATTGGTCTTGTATTCAGGAGGCTGGAAGCTACTGATTAAAGTTCCCCATGGTTTTCATGAATTACTTCAGGCAAACAATGGAATGGTACCTACTGTAGGGCTATAGCCACCTACCTGTCACATTCTTAACAAACTAAATCTTATGTATGTAAATGTGTATGTATGACTTAAATATTTTCATTCTTAAACTGTAATACCCTGAAATGTCCAGTATCTTTGTAAAAGTGATCTGCAGATTACTACTACTACTACTACTACTACTACTACTACTACTACTGAGTTACTATACTTGCTATACTGATTTCTTTTTTAAATTCACTAAAAAGCAATTTATTTAGGAATCGTCAACTTCAATTCTTCTTCCTTGAGAATAAACATGTTAATGCAGGTAAGGCATGTATGAATTTGTAGATATGATTTCTAACCATACTCTTTCCCAGCATTATAACTTTTTTTCTTACATTCACACAATTTTTGTAATTTGCAGTGCAAGATAGGCAACTGAATTGAAATAACTCATCTGACACTGCTAAACACTCCACTTACAAGTAATGTTTGTTTAGTGCAATGTTAATTTGTTTTTCATTTTACTAATTAAAAAACTGAGTTTGTGCTAGATGTTCTACAGTCATACATTCATTTCTTGCAGCTTTTCTTTATTCACAACAAACATTGTGTCTTCTAGTGGCATGTGTTCTTGCTTGTTGGTAGCAGTTTCTCAGGAAAAGAATATGCTGAGAGTCAGTCTACTGTGGCAACTCCAGATGCTGGGTGTGTCTCTTAACTTGGTTCCTCTGCTCCCCTTTGTCAACCAATTACTATGGGAATTCACAAGTAACTGCTAATGCAGTCAATGTTGACCTTCCACTTTCTAGCTTTAATGAATAATATTGATCTTAAAAAAAATTGTTTTTGTCTGGAAGAATGTGTAATTTGAAAGCCATTGTTAGAGTTCTAAAATTGTTTAGTGATGCCTATCTGCCATATTGACCTAAATTTTACTGCTTAATTGTGTGTTTTCATACTGTCCAGAACACAGAATAATGCAACAGGGACAGAGCATAATAACCTTCAACAATACTTGCAGTACATGCATAATTCACATAACACAGGAATGTGTGGTGAACAAATATCTCGAATAACTGCAGCTACCTCTTGATCGACAATGATGTTGTGACAATCCGAACAACAGTTTCACAACCTTCTAATATAAAATATTTGTGTGACTGACATCAGAGGAACTCAGAGTTACGAAGATGTAACACATGTCCCTAAGATTCAAGAGTAAAATGGGCGTATCTGAGGGCAACGGGACAAGTGAAAAGCCCCCAACCCCACTCTGTAGTTAGCAACATTTGACTCGACAATGTCATGCGTTAATCTCACTGTAATTCTAGGACATTTACTATGTTGGTTAGTGAATGATTCAGTTCAAATAAAATTTCAGAGCATTTTATCACCACATTCTTTTTATGCACCTAAGAAAAAATGAGATAAGCGATTTGGTTTTTGTAATGTGAAGGGTCTGCAACTGCAGTATTCTGCAAGAATTACAGAGGGTAAATTACGTAAGAAGTGGATATGTATTTGCAGCTAAGTTTTTGTTCAAGCTATTTACTTAAAAAATACAAAAGGACAGCAAGAAAGTTGAGATAGTGATTTGTCAAGATTCAGCATATGTTGAACATCAGCCATGGCTCAGAATTTGCAGTCAGCTATAAAGCTATTAAAATACTGCAGAATTTTTGCCTGTTAAGTACATCAGTTGATACGACACACACTCAGGAATGTTTGGACATTCAAAAACCAGATTTCAGTCATTTTGAAGTGGGAGAAGACTTTGGACCACATAGTAACAAAGGAGGAGATGTTAGTCGGTCCCTATTAACCAGATTAAGCTGTGGAAACATTCCTTTGTGGCTACAGTAAAGGGGTTCAAGCCAAACTGCATCAGGAAAGTTTGATACCACTGCTGACACAGTATTCCTGAAAGTCAGGAAGTGAATAAACAGTTACTGTGATATCTGAAACACAAAATGAAGATGAAAGAGAGAGAACCTTTCAAAAGGCACAAGTTTCCAGGAAGCTCCTCTCAGGCAAGTGCTAAAACAATTAAGTGCATTAAAGTTGTGGTTTTGAACTGTTGGGCTTTTGGTATCCTGAGCTAGCTCTGAGATTTCCACCTTTATGGGCTGGTAAAAGGAGTGAGTGAGTGAAGCAGTTTTTGTTGGATGACTGGGTTGTGGAGGCAGGACAAGAACAGGTGTGCACAATGCCACAAAGTTTCTTCCAGCACAGTTTTAGGAAGCTTGTTATTTGCGATGATACGGTCTCAGTAGAAAGTTTGAAGTGCTGTAATACATTCGTTGGCCACAGTGTGTTGATCTGCAATGGAACTATCTTTCTATGACCCTTTCCACTGCTGAAATCTGACAGATCATTCCACATAATTGAAATATTACATTACTTATTGGTAGCTTTAAGCACACCTATAAGTAACAACCATCTAAAATATGGTCCTGAAAATAAAGGAACTTGTACTCAACAGAGTTGTTGATTACTACTGCTTGTGATTATGTAAGACAGGTGTTTAACAATGCCAATATTTACGTTTGTTTCAGAGCAAGTGGGGCGAGTGTTCCAGGGCAGTAAGGATTTCCCTTCAGATATAAAGGTGTGTTAAGTAGTTGAAAATAATTTTAATTCTTCTGTTTCAAGTAAAGGTTTTGAGTGAAGAATGGAAACGTTTCCACAACATTCACGAGTTAAATGTATATTTAGTGATAACTTGTCCCTTTATGTGCAGGCTAAATCTCTTGATGAGAATGGTAATGCAGTGAATCGACTGGAGTCTGGACAAAGCAATGAACGGAAGAGCAAAACTCGAAGAACTAAGGTAATTTATCATAAAAACATTACAGTGTTTTAAAATGTGGTTTATCCATAGTACTTTCTGCTAGGAATTATTACCTATAGTTATCTAATCCTCTGGTGGATGTTAACGATGATGTGATACAAACATAACAGAAACACACATGGCTATACAAGTACACACACACACACACATTACATTAATTTACTTGCCATAGGTTCATTTTTTCAGAGTACAATCAAAACTGAGTTTGATAGAAAGCTGCAAAATGTGCATTTTTATGACAAGCACTAATATTTTGCAAGAATTCTAGAATTTGAAGGACACACACACACGCACACACACAGACAGAGAGAGGATTTTTACTTAACCATTGTACTGCTCTGGCTGTGTTACTGCATAGTGGTGCTACTGTCCCTGGGTGCCGTGGACACGTTTATGTGCGCCTTTGATCCTTCAGTCAGGTACTCTAGACATGTATATGACTGCATCTTGCTGCTACCTTTGTGCTGCCTACATATTAACACAGTCAGCTGCTTGGACCTCTGTGTGCCGTGGATGCATTAATGTGTGAGACATTTACCGGCTAAGAAGCCATGTTTCCGCCCTGAGTGCTAAGCAGCTTTCTGTCGTTTTGCCTGTGTGGATTTGCTGCTGTGATGTTACTGTTTTCATCTTCATTTTTTACTGCATAAATGGCATGCTGTTGTGATTGTACAGAGGAAAAAAGCATGAAGATGGTGATGGGCAATTATACTTTACTTCGTGTCACAGGATGAAAGTAGCGTACCAGAAAACTCCACATAAATACTGCTGCAATAATGTTCCTGGAGACTAGTTGCAAGCTAATATCATTACACATAGCTGTAATGTTTGTAAATAAGAAGAGACCTCAGTGGAAACAGAAATAATTAAAACATTTAGTTACTTCATGATTACATCTCCTGACACAACACGAAAAAGGTTTTGCTAAATGTTTGCAATGCCTTTAAAAGGAGTAATTCTTTCCATCGAAAAAATTGTAATTACATCTATATCTCGTCGATACACAAAGTTGAGTAATAATAATACAACAATATAGGTACTTCTTCGAGTGCTATAATTTGCAAAAAGCTTTGTTACGATGTCTTGAACAATTTATGAAATACAGTATAACCACGCTTTTACGTTCCCGGAATTGTCGTTTTCGCGCTGTTTGACATTTTTTATCGATCCCGTCAAATTTCCTGTGCCCACAACATTAATTTGCCCCTGATTTTTCGTCAACATATAATTTTCCTGCAATTTACGCGTTACGAAAAATGTTTGTGGAGCAAATATGATGTTGGCATGATGTACGCCATCCAGTATTGTTTAGAAATTTTAAGTGGTTAAGTTTCTTGACACCAGGGCACTCTATTCATTTATGTATGTATATGTTGTGTTGTTACACAAACAAACAATGAGTGATAGTTTGCGTGTGTGTCTGGCTTTCTACATAACTGATCAGGCACAGTACCTGATAACCTCAAAAAGACGACTACTTTGCAAGAGATGCAGAATAACACATATTCAAACACCATACAAAATACATATTTGCACTTGACAATGAGAAAAAAATTCTCGAAATGCATGGTGCTAAGCATGAAAAAATACGTAATTAGTGCAGTATTTCATTACGCGCACACGTCTGCTTGTGTCTGTATATGTGCAGATGGGTGTGTGTGTGTGTGTGTGTGTGTGTGTGTGTGTGTGTGTGTGTGTGTGTGTGTGTGTAGCACTATCAGCAGTTACACCATGTGGCTCGGTTCAGAGGTCGGAGAGTTCGGTGCGCGTCAATATTGGTCTACGCGCTCTCGTATACCTGTCCCTTTTTCCCCCTAAGGTAAGTCTTTCCGCTCCCGGGATTAGAATGACTCCTTACCCTCTCCCTTAAAACCCACATTCTTTCGTCTTTCCCTCTCCTTCCCTCTTTCCCTCTCCTTCCCTCTTTCCTGATAAAGCAACCTTGGGTTGCGAAAGCTTGATATTTGTGTGTGTGTTCGTGTATTTTTATTGTCTATCCACCAGCGCTTTCCCGTTTGGTAAGTCACAGCATCTTTTTTTTATATATATTTTTCCCATATTGCGTTTTTACCTGTGCAAAAATTTTTATATATTGTTCAGTGCTCCACTTCATTGCATGCAGCAGTGCTCTACCTCACTGTATGCAGCTCAATAATTAAGACAAATAACGAAAAGGGACTTAGCCATTTATCGAGTGAAGATCTCTTATTGGAAGACGTGAAACAATAAAATTTTTCGCCAAGTAGTTTTCTTAAAATTGGATGATACATATGTCATGAGAGGTCCACAGGTCTACTCAACCTTGTTGCCATCTATTCATGAACGAAATCAACAAATGGGAGATTGGAATGTTAATAGTGTGGTTCCCGATGGCTGCTGATGTATTAAGAGTTGTATCACTGGTATATCAATCCTGTCTTTCAGTTTTGACAGTTAAGATTACATGTACAGTATGTGATCAAAAGAATCCGGACACCTGGCTGAAAATGACTTAAAAGTTCGTGGTGTCGTCCATCAGTAATACTTGAATTCAATATGGTGTTGGCCCACCCTTAGCCTTGATGACAGCTTCCACTCTCTCAGGCATATGTTCAATTGGGTGCTGGCAGGTTTCTTGAGGCATGGCACAAAGTCGGCATTCGAAAGGATGGATTCAGGTCAGGACTCTGTGCAGGCCAGTCCGTTATAGGGATGTTACTGTCATGTAACCATACCGCCACAGCCTGTGCATTATGAACAGGTGCTCGATTGTGTTGAAATATGCGATCGCCATTCCCGAATTGCTCAACAATGGGAAGCAAGAAGGTGCTTAAAACATCAATGTAGGCGTGTGCAGTAATAGTGCCACGCGAAACAATGAGGGGTGCAAGGCCCCTCCATGAAAAACATGACCACACCATAACACCACCACCTCCGAATTTTACTGTTGGCACTAAACGTGCTGGCAGATGACGTTCACCGGGCATTTGCCATACCCACACCCTGCCACCGGATCGCCACATTGTGTGTACCGTTATTCTTCACTCCACACAACTTTTTTCCACTGTTCAATCGTCTAATGTTAATACTCCTTACGCCAAGTGAGGCATTGTTTGACATCTACCGGTGTGATGTGTGGCTTATGAGCAGCCGCTCGACCATGAAATCAAAGTTTTCTCACCTCCTATCTACCTGTCGTAGTACTTGCAGTGGATCCTGATGCAATGTGGAATTCCTGTGTGATGGTCTGGATAGATGTCTGCCTATTACACATTATGACCCTCTTCAACTGTCGGTGGTCTCTGTCAGTTGACAGACAAGGTCGGCCTGTACGCTTTTGTGCTGTACGTGTCCCTTAAAGTTTCCACTTCACTATCCCATCTGAAACGATGGACCTAGGGAGGAGTTTGGAAAAATCGTGTACAGACGTGTGACATAAGTGACTCCCAATCACCTGACCACGTTCAAAGTCCGTGAGTTCCGCAGAGCACTCCATTCTGCTCTCACAATGTCTAATGACTACTGAGGTTGATGTGGAGTACCTACCTGGCAGTAGATGGCAGGACAATGCACCAAGTATGAAAAACGTATGTTTTGGGGTGTCCGGATACTTTTGATCACATAGTGTAGGTCATCAGATTTATGAAAGAACACTCCTTAGGTTACTGAGGTGCATACAAGTGACACCTTGCTTTTCTTATAGTCTTCTAAAATTCTACTAAAAACTCCAGTGATAGTGTACTACTTAAAAGGGAACCTCTCCATCGTACCCCCCTCAGATTTAGTTTAAGTTGGCACAGTGGATAGGCCTTGAAAAACTGAACACACATCAATCGAGAAAACAGGAAGAAGTTGTGTGGAACTATTAAAAAAAAATAAGCAAAATATACAAACAGTAGTCCGTGCGAAGATAGGCAACATCAAGGATGATCTGAGCTCAGGAGCGCTGTGGTCCCGTGGTTAACGTGAGCAGCTGTGGAACGAGAGGTCCTTGGCTCAGGTCTTCCTTTGAGCGTAAAATTTTATTTTTTGTCTTCAGACAATTATCATAGTTCAGGCACTCACACATAATCAACTTCGCTCTCCAAAATTGCAGGACATGTTCAGATTTTCTTGGACATATGCAGGATTTGACAGTCTACACACGGAAAAATTTGAAAATGTTAAAAACATATGTTTTGACAGAGCACAGGGAAAAGTGTGCGGCTGTGAAACTGTTGGATTCATTTGTTGCAGTTTATGTGACACACTTTTATGTTTTCATCACTTTTTTGGGAGTAATTTCACATCCACAAGAAAACCTAAATTGGGCGATGTAGAAGAATCTTTTTACCCATTCGCCAAGTGTACAAGTTTGGTGGGTCGACAACATATTCCTGTCATGTGACGCACATGCCCTCACCAGTGTTGTACAGAATATATCAGACGTGTTTTCCTGTGGAGGAATCGGTTGACCTACGACCTTGCGAGTAAATGTTTTCGGTGCCCATTGAAGAGGCACATCCTTTCCTCTCCTAATCGCACGGTTTTGCGGTGCGGTCGCAAAACACAAGACACTAAACTTATTACAGTGAACAGAGACGTCAATGAACGAATGGACAGATCATAACTTTACGAAAATAAAGAAAGTAAACTTAACACTCGAGGGAAGACTTGAACCAAGGACGTCTCATTCCGCAGCTGCTCACGCTAACCACGGGACCACGGGGCACCTATGCTTTCATTATCCTTGATGTTGCCTATCTTGCACATGGACTACTCAGTTTGTATATTTTGCTTATTTTTACATAGTTCCACACAACTTCTTCCTGTTTTCTCGATTGATCTGTGTTCAGTTTTTCAAGGCCTATCCACTGTGCCAACTTATAACTAAATCTGAGGGGGGATGCGATGGGGAGGTTCCCTTGTTAGGTGTAAAACAATATTGCCGTACCTTTGTGTTTGTTTATGCAGGGATTCATTTCTAAATGAGTTTCATTGTGAAAAACTTAACCAGTTAGAGTAACTGTGTTTACTTTGTATCGGCAATAGCGAAACCCAGAACAGCAGAAAAAAATCACCACGTTCAGTGCTCCAGGAATATCCAGCACAGGAGAGCCTGACCTTATGGTAAATCCAGTACCCAGAGGACAGTCGAAGTCTCGCAGTACAGGTAGCAGTATAGGGTGACGACATAGCCACACTCAGCAGAAAATGCAGCAAGTTCGTAGAAGTCATAGTCAACCAAGTGCCAGCAAAAGCAAGCATAATTGTCTAAAAAAACCTGCTGGAGCATACCTTCATCACCTAGTGAGAGGAAGGAGTTGAATCAAACACTAATTTTTGTGTGGGAGAAGGGTTTGTTAATACATAGTGAGAGGGAGAAGGAAGGGGGCGGGGCCCCACATATTAAAACACGGCAGACTCTATGTCTAAAGACACATGCAGTAAGAAAAAAGGAAGGTAAAAAACCTTTTTTAAAGGTATTGACTTCTAATTTTGTTTTACATCAGCAAGACAATGCTTTAGGCAATTTTACTAATTATAGCTGGATGAAGAAAACAGAATGACAGCTAGTTGTTTTAACAGCAGCTGCCATAGCATTAATGAGCCATAGGAAGACCAAACAGGAATTCCAGGTTGGAACACCAACAAAATGAAGAAAGCATAGATGGCTACTCATAGTAAAGATGACAGGTCGAGTTGCAGATAGACACAATGAAAAGTGTGTTACACATATTGCTTTCCGCCAAAGCATTCTTCAGAAAAGAAACGCCCCCCCCCCCTCCACACACACACACACACACACACACACACACACACACACACACACACACACACACTTACACTTACACTTACACTTGCACAAGCGGGCACACCTCGTGCAGACATGACCTCTTCAATTATAGAGTGGGATGTCTGTGGACTCATTGCAGGTGGTACGAACAGGCAATCTTCTGTAGTACTTTTGAGCACAGTTTTCCGAAAAATGTTCTTAGACAGCTAGCTCACATGCAGTTGAAATATTTAGACCTTTTGGTTACAAACGGGCCTGAACTTATCCATGGTTTCAGTATAGAGACAGGAGTTAGTGATTATGATGGTTACTTATGTTAATAAAGCCATCAAAAAGACCAGTGAAGGATTTTTGGTAGAAAGTGCATAGATGATGATGATGATGATGATGATGATGATGATGATACCATACCACTTGGGCAATGAATGGTCATCATTTAATTACAATATGATGGACATAGAGGAATTACAGGCAGAGTTTGAACCCTTTGTGAATGGTGGTGCTCTGTAGAAGTATTTGCCAAGGATGTGGATTAAGGGTGGAAAACATCCACTGTGGTTTCATAACAAAATACGGGAAATGCTGAGGAAGTCGAGACTGTTGTACTGTTGGATCAGTAAATAGCGCAAAAATTCATGCGTCCGTAAAAAGATAAATGCATGAAGCATACAACTACCACCATTGCCAGGTCTGGATGGAATATTGATAAAGTTTTGCAGTGTGTATGCTACAGTGTTGGCTCCCCTACTTAGCTTACATTTACCAAGAATCTCTCATCCAGTGCAAAGTTTCAAGCGACTGGAAAAAGAACAAGTGACGCTTGTGTATAATAAAGAGGAATGGACCCGCAAAATTCCAGACTGATATCCTTAGCATCAGTTTCCTGCAGAATTCAACATATTCTCAGTTGGTAATAATAATTTTCCTGAGAAAGAAAATCTTGTCCACAAATCGGTAAAATTTTAGAAGTTATTGCTCATGCGAAACTTGGCGTACCATTTCTTGTCCTGTATCCTGCAAACCTTCAACTGTGTGAGGCAGATTCTGCATTGCTAGATTTCCAGAAAGATTTTGGCACAGCGTTAGACTGCAGACTGTTAATTATAGTACAAACATATGAAATAAGTTCCCAGATATGTCGTGGCTCAAAGACATCTTACGTAATAGAATCCAGTACATTGTCCTCGATGGCGAGTGTTTATTGGAGACAAGGGATTGTCAGTAGAGCCACAGGAAGTGTGGTAGGACCACTATTATTTTGGATACATATAAATGATCTGATGGACAGGGTGAGCACCAATCTGTGGCTTGTTGACGCTGTGTTGTACAGGAGGGTTGTGTTAGATTGATTGCATGAGTGTACAAGATGACTTAGACAAAATTTATAGTAGGTGTGATGAATGGCAGCTTGCCCTTAAATGTAGAAAATGTAAGTTAATGCGAATGAGTAGGAATGTTCAGATACAGCGTTCATTACATCTCTCATGATAGTCATGTTCATCAAATATCTGCATGTAACGTAAAGCAATATGAAATGGAACAAATATGTAGGGACAATAGTAGGGAAGAAAAATGGTTTATTTGGAGGAGATTAGGAAAGGGGGCTCATCTGTAAAGGAGATTGCATATAGAACACTAGTGTGACCGATTCGTGCGTGTTAAGGATCCTCCATCAGAATGGGAATCCCTGGAAAGATGACGACATTCTTTTGAGGAATACTGTTGAGATAATTTTGCGAACTGCCATTGGAAACTGACTTCCAGAATGATTCTATTGCTTCCAGCACAAATTTCTTGTAAGGATCACAAAGGTAAGAGAAACTAAGGCTTTTCTGGACTTACATAGACAATTGTTTTTGTATCACTCTGTTTGTGATTGGAACACAAAAGGAAATGACTA
Organism: Schistocerca cancellata; assembly: GCF_023864275.1. Lineage (NCBI taxonomy): Eukaryota > Metazoa > Arthropoda > Insecta > Orthoptera > Acrididae > Schistocerca > Schistocerca cancellata. The sequence continues at coordinate 410,818,152 of NC_064634.1, forward strand.
GTAGTGGTACAAGACACACCCTGCTGTGCACCACACGGTGGGTTCCAGAGTATGTACGCAGATGTAGAAAACTGGAAACAGAAGTGTAATTGAAGACTGATGGGAGGAAAAAGAGAAGAAAATGTAGTCGCACGGATTGTTGATGAACAAGGACCTAATGAAAATAACATTTAATTCCCCCAAACATCACTATAGTGAGGAGTTGGTCAAACAGAAATGAAGTTGTGAAGGGTGATGAGATGTGAGGACAGATTGGAGGAAACATCCTCATTTATAGAATTTAGGGGCCCTTTTTTGGTGGCAGGATCCAAATAACCCTGCAGTATTGCACACACATGGATATCTTTATCATGCTGTAGACCATACTCAGATCTACTGCTACTTAATGCTAAAGACAATTTGAAAGCTGGCAATCCCCCATGTGGCAAAACTGTAGCATGTGAAATTTCTTGGCAGTAAGGAATTTTAGCCTTAGTTGGTTTTGACTTGGCCCAAGTCGGGCACAAACTGCCCTGTGAAAAAGGAAACGTGGTGAGTGACAGTGTGTTTGGATCCTCACTAATAACTTGATATGAGTCAATAATAATAATAAATAATAATAATAATAAACCCCGTGGAGGCCCGGGAAAAGAATAGGCCTCCGGTATGTTCTGCCAGTCGTAAAAGGCGACGAAAAGAACAAACCGCTAATAGGGCTAACGCCCCTTTTAGTGTGATTAGTTGGTTCAGGACAGAACTAAAGAAGCCTCGGACAAGCGCCGTCATGGTCGGGGACGACGCTTGAGCCCTATGCCCGCCCACAATGATAACGACACTGCTAACCAACTGGAAAATGATTCAAATCCAAATAGAGGTGTTTTGCAGGATATGCTTCCTGCAACCACTCTAGAAGGAAAACAAAGACAGAGGATGAGATGGTCAGATGAAGTTAACCGGCACCTCAAGTTCTGTTATTACCAAGCAACAAACTTAGGAACCAACACAACTGGATACAGATCACAAGTATACACAACATTTATTACCAGATACCCAGAATTAAAATTTTTAACAGAACGGCGACTAGCTGATCAGATCCGTGTAATAATCAAAAATAACAGGATACCCCAGTCAGAATTAGAAAACATCAAACAACAAGTACAACAAATACTGGAACAAAATAATGTGCAATGAGAAGAAGAAGAAAATACAGTAATGGGCTCAAACATCCCAGAGCAAACAAACAAAGAACAACACGCATAAATTAAACAGTCAGAGGAAAACGAAATCTTAAGGCAGCCACCAGAACAAGCACAAATAGAACACGAAGTGACACACATGTTAGATATAGAAGAGAAATTTCAGTTGACATATATAGAATACAAAGACACAAATACAGACATTCGACCATTCTTGCATAGACCACCAAATAACCCACAAGTCGAAACAACAACAACAACAACAACAACAAAAACTATCAATACAGTCATACACAACAAAATAAATGAAAATACAGCTATGGAAGAGTTAAAACTACTGGTTTATATAGGAGCACTCACTACACTAAATATACACACTAGGCAGAGATCAGAACCAACCAACACACAGAAGAAACCCACAAAACCAGCATGCAACACAGGCTACAGATCAGAATAGAAAAACTGAGAAAATACATCGGACAGCTAACACAATTTATAAGAAATGAAATGTCAGAAAAAAAACGAGAAAGGTTAGGTAAAATCTCACAACAAGAAGCGATAGACCAATTAGATGAAAAGAAGCAGAAATTACAAGCATTGGCCAAACGACTTAGAAGATACAAAAAAGTGAAAATAGAAGGAAACAAAACCAAACATTCAACACAAACCAAAAGAAATTTTACTAGACAATAGATAACACACACATTAAAATAGACAATCCACCAAACTAAGACATGTAACACTTCTGGAGCAACATATGGTCAAACCTGGTACAACATAACAGGCATGCACAGTGGATACAAGCAGAAACAGATACATACAAGATGATACCACAAATGCCTGAAGTGATAATTTTGCAACATGAAGTCACCCAAGCAATTAATTCTACTCACAATTGGAAAGCCCCTGGAAAAGATAAAACAGCAAATTTCTGGCTAAAGAAGTTCACCTCAACACATTCAAATCTGACTAAATTATTTAAGTTACATTGCAGACCCATACACATTCCCTGATACACTTACACAAAGAATAACTTATCTGAAACCTAAAGATCAAGCAGACACAGCAAACCCAGCTAAATATCGGCCCATAACATGCCTACCAACAATATACAAAATATTAACTTCAGTCATTACACAGAAATTAATGACACATGCAACACAGAACAAAATTATAAATGAAGAACAAAAAGGCTGTTGCAAAGGAACACGAGGATGTAAAGAGCAACTGATAATAGATGCAGAGGTGACATATCAAGCTAAAACTAAACAAAGGTCGCTACACTATGCATACATTGATTACCAAAAAGCTTTTGATAGTGTACCCCACTCATGGTTACTACAAATATTGGAAATATACAAAGTAGATCCTAAATTGATACAGTTCCTAAACATAGTAATGAAAAATGGGAAAATCACACTTAATATCCAAACAAATTCAAATAATATCACATCACAGCCAATACAGATGAAGTGTGGAGTATACCAAGGAGACTCATGAAGTCCTTTCTGGTTCTGCCTTGCTCTGAACCCACTATCCAACATGCTAAATAATACAAATTATGGATACAATATTAATGGAACATACCCACATTTGCTATACATGGATGATCTAAAACTACTGGCAGCAACAAATCAACAACTCAACCAATTACTAAAGATAACAAAAGTATTCAGCAATGATATGAATATGGCTTTTGGAACAGACAAATGTAAGAAAAATAGCATAGTTAAGGGAAAACACACTAAACAAGAAGATTACAGATTGTATAACCACAGCGACTGCATAGAAGCAATGGAAAAAACAGATGCCTATAAATATTGGATACAGACAAAAAATAGGAATAGATAATACAAATATTAAAGAAGAACTAAAAGAAAAATATAGACAAAGACTAACAAAAATACTGCAAACAGAATTGACAGCAAGAAACAAGACAAAAGCTATAAATACTTATGCTATACCAATATTGACCTACTCATTTGGAGTAGTGAAATGGAGTAACACAGACCTAGAAGCACTCGATACACTTACACGTTCACAATGCCACAAATATAGAATACATCACATACATTCACCAACAGAAAGATTCACATTAAGCAGAAAGGAAGGAGGAAGGGGATTCATCGACATAAAAAACCTACGTTATGGACAGGTAGACAATTTAAGAAAATTCTTTCTAGAACGAGCAGAAACTATCAAAATACACAAAGCAATCACTCATATAAATACATCGGCTACACCACTGCAATTTCATAACCACTTCTACAGCCCTTTAGATCACATAACATCAACAGATACAAGAAAGTAAATTGGAAAATGAAAACACTACATGGCAAGCACCCGTATCATCTAACACAGCCACACATCGATCAAGACACATCCAACACATGGCTAAGAAAAGGCAATATATACAGTGAGACGGAAGGATTCATGATTGCAATACAGGATCAAACAATAAACACCAGATATTACAGCAAGCATATTATTAAAGATCCCAACACCACAACAGATAAATGCAGACTTTGCAAACAACAAATAGAAACAGTAGATCACATCACAAGCGAATGTACAATACTAGCAAATACAGAATACCCCAGAAGACATGACAATGTAGCAAAAATAATACATCAACAGCTTGCCTTACAACATAAGCTTATAAAAGAATATGTTCCCACATACAAGTATGCACCACAAAATGTACTGGAGAATGATGAATACAAATGATACTGGAACAGAACCATTATAACAGATAAAACAACACCACATAACAAACCTGACATCATACTCACCAATAAAAAGAAGAAATTAACACAACTAATCGAAATATCCATACCAAATACAACAAATATACAAAAGAAAACAGGAGAAAAAATTGAAAAATACATCCAACTGGCTGAGGAAGTCAAGGACATGTGGCATCAGGATAAAGTTGACATTATACCAAATTATACTATCAACTACAGGAGTCATACCACACAGTATCCACCAGTACATCAATGCAATATAGCTGCATCCAAACTTATATATACAACTACAGAAATCCGTAATTATTGATACATGTTCAATCACCCAAAAGTTCCTAAATGCAATATAACATATACCGTACAGTTAAA